>NW_006399803.1:15320340-15380895 GCF_000299155.1 Elephantulus edwardii
TTGATTGTGGAGCCTAGCAAGTTGAAATTGTTAATATCATCAATCTTTTCTCCATCTATCATTGCACTGCCAGTTGGCCCAGTGATAAGAATCTCTGTTTTCTTGATGTTGAGCTTCAATCCATATTAAAGACTACAGTCCTTGACCTTCTGCAGCAAGCACTTCAGGTCCTCCTCAGTTTGAGCAAGCAAGGTTGTGTCATCTGCATAACATATATTGTTGATGAGTCTTCCTCCAATCCTGGCACCACAACCCTCCTCATAAACCCCAGCCTCCTGAATGAATGGTTCTGCATATAGATTGAAAAGGTCTGGAGACAGGATGCATCCCTGATACACTCCTTTCCTGATCTGAACCATGCAGTGTTTCCTTGCTCTGTTCTGAGGACTACTTACTGGTCTGAGTATAGGTTTTGCATTAGCACTATCAAGTGCTCTGGGATTCCCATTCTTCTCAGAGTCAGCCACAGTTTGTTGTGATCCACACAGTCAAATGCCTTTGCATAGTCAATGCAGATGCTTCTCAGTACTCTGGAGGGTCCCTGACAGCAGATTTTCCCAATGCAATCATCTTTTGATTTCCTGACTCCTGGTGGCAAGAATGTTATTGATAGACATAGACATTCTTCGGGAAGTCTTTGCTTTCTGCCAAGATCCATCTGGCATTGGCTATAATGTCGCCAGTGCCATGACCACTTCTAAACACAGCTTGTATTTCTGGTAGTTCTCTGTCTATGTACTGTTCCACTTGTTTCTGGATAATCTTCAGCAGGGTTTTGCTAGTATTTTATGTTAGTGATATTGTTCAATAATTTCCACACTCTATCGGGTCACCTTTTTTTGAAATGGGAATAAATAAGGATCTCTTGCAGTCAGTTGACCAGGTAGTTGTCCTCTAGATTTCTTGGGACAACCTGGTGAGCACATCCAGGGCAATATATGTTTGTTGAAATATGTCAACTGGTATTCCATCAATTCCTGGGGCCTTATTTTTTTTTTTCAAGTCCTTCAGAGAAGCCTGCACTTCCTCCTTCATCACCATTGCCTCTTGATCATATGTTGTTTCATGAAATTTTTTTGTGTCAGCCAATCCTTTTTTGGTACAGTGACTCTATATACTCCTTCCATCTTCTTTTAATGATTCTTGGATCATTCAATAGTTTGACCATAGCATCATTAACCATTGCAACTCAGGCTTGAATTTGTTCATTAGTCCCTTCAGCTTAAGAAATGCTGAGCGAGTTCGACCCTTTTGTTTTCCTGACTCCAGCTCCTTCTGCATTTCATTGTAATACTTCGCTTGTTTCCTGAGCTGCCCTTTGAAATCTATTCAGCTTGTTATCTTCTTTATTTCTTCCCTTTGCTTTGGCTCCTCAGTGCTCTAGTGCAATATTCAGTTTCTTCTGACATCCATTTTTCCTTGGTATTCTTCCTTGGTCTTTGTAATGACCTTTTGCATTCTTCATTAGCGATACTCTTTATATTATTTTTTTTTTTTTGAGCGATACTCTTTATATACCCCACAGCTCATGTGGTCTTTGTTCATTAATGTTCAAGGCCTCAAACCTGTTCTTGAGTTGGTTTTTAAATTCAGAGAGGATATTCTCAAGATGAAATTTTGGTTCCTGTGGATATGTTTTTTATTCTTAAGCTTTAATTTCAGCTTGCATATGAGTAGTTGATGGTCTCTTCTGCAGTCAGCACCTGGCCTAGTTTTCACAGCTGATAATTGAGCTTCTCCAACGATTTTTTTCCACATACGTAATATATCTGATTCCTGCGCATACCATCAGGTGAAATCCATGTGTATAGCCTATGTTTATGTTTCTTATAAAGGTGTTTGCAATTACTAAACAAATAAATCATTGTGCAGAATTCTATCACTCTATCCCCAGCATTGTTGCGGTCACCAAATGCATGTTTTCCAACTACTGATCCTTATTCTTGGTTCTCAACTTTTGCATTCCAGTCACTCATTATTATTAATGCATTTTGGTTGCATGTTCGGTCAATTTCTGACTGCAACAGTTGATAGGAATCATCTATTTCTTCCTTGTTGGCTCTGGCTGTTGGTGCATAAATTTGAATGACAGTGGTGTTAACCGTTTTTCCTTGTATGTGTAATGGATAAGTATCCTGTCATAACAACATTGTGTTTCAAGATGGATCTAGAAATGGCTTTTACGTCTATGAAAGCAATCCCATTTTTCCACACGTTTTCATCTCCAGCATAGTAGCTCATATGATCATCTGATTCAAAATGTTTCATGTCAATACATTTCATTTCACCAGTACTTAATATGTCAATGTTTATGCGTTCCATTTATTTCTTAAATATGTCCAGGTTTTTTCCTACATCTGTGCTTCTCACATTCCATTCCAATCATTAGTTTCTCCTTACGACTGTTGCTCTTCCTTTGTGTTTCCAAATTTGAGGTCTCAGCCTCACTTGCCTTATCTGTTATTCTATTCTAAGTGTGCTTTATTATACACAGAAGGCCTGTTATATTTCAGAAATGGATGGCCAATCCTTCCTTCTCGTTGTTGTTGTTGTTGTTGTTGTTATCATAGCGACCCTGTGTACAACAGCTCTGAATCCTGCTCTATTCTGAGCCACCCTCACTGTCTCCAACACACCTACCCCCATTACCCCAATCACTGAGTCAATCCATCTCATTGAAGGTCTTCCCCTCCTGTGCTGTCCCTCCATCCTCCTAAGCATAATGTCCCTCTCTAAGGACTGGTCCCTCCTGGCCACATGTCCAAAGTATGTCAGATGGAGCTTCAGAATCATTGCCTTAAAGGAGCAGCCTGGTTTCACCATCTCCAGGACAAATCTGTTTGTTCTCTTAACAGCAAACGGCATATTCAATAGTCTTCTCCAGCACCACCACTCAAAGGCATCGATTCTCCTTCTGTCATCCCTAGTCACTGTCCCGCCTTCTGATGCATATCACATAATTGCAAAGACTATGCATGGCCTGGATCCTTCTTAGTCTGTTGTAATTTTAATCCTTAGTTTTCTACAATATCTGACGGACAAGCACAAGCATTTTACCTAAAGGAGCAGATAAAAGACACTTCCCCTTACAGAGATAATCAATAGATTCAGTTCCTCTCCCTGCCCCTCACCATGTGTGTTTCTTGTCCCTTCCATTTCTTTGCTACATCAGCATCCCTTGCACTCCTGCCTACCCTTTCCAGGACCTCCTTCACTCAAGCCACTCCCTGATATGATGACTTAGACCACAAGTCACTTCTGTGATGGCTTGAGCCTCACAATGCTGCTGGTCTCTCATACTGATTTCTGTCTCACATTTAGGAGGATTTAAGTCCAGATCCCAAGTAGCAGCTTCAGGGAAGGATTTTTGGTTGAGGCAATACTGAGGAAAGGTCCTTGCCCCTGAGCTTCTGCTCCAGGACTATCTATTGTCTTGTGGCTTCTTGTTGTTGTTGTTTTTAAGTGTTGTTGAATCATAGGTGACTCATAGAGACCCTATGAATGAAAGTCCTCAACACTTGTGTGACTATCATCCTTTCTCCAGGTTCCTAGGGTTTCCAGAGGCAAGCTATTATGGAAGTGGATGCCACTCCTGCTTCCAAGCTTGTTTTAAATGGGGAGCTCCACCAAACACTATCCACCATGGGTAACCATTAATGCATTTGACACCTCAGTGTCACAGTGTTCAGCTTCACAACAACCACAAGTTACTTCTGTACGGCAAGTGGATACACCAGGGCTATATGACCTAGAAGAATGTTTGAACAAAAATGATGAAAAACAGGCCTGAGGGCCGCAGATTAAAAGTCACCCACCTTTGGCTTAGTAGCATCGCTTTCTGTCCACTAGGCCAAGTTATAACTCTCTATGTTGATGATATTGTTGTTA
The DNA here is from genome assembly GCF_000299155.1 of Elephantulus edwardii. NCBI lineage: Eukaryota > Metazoa > Chordata > Mammalia > Macroscelidea > Macroscelididae > Elephantulus > Elephantulus edwardii. Next base: position 15,324,229 of record NW_006399803.1, read on the forward strand.
AGTGTTGTCGAGTCATAGACAACTCAAAGCGACCCTATGAACGAAAGTCCTCAATACTTGTGTGACTTTCATCCTCTCTCCAGGTTCATAGGGTTTCCAGAGGCAAGCTATTTATGGAAGTGGATACCACTCCTGCAATAAATAGAAAAGACAGTCTATGTTCCGATCTACTGAATGCATTATGTTATTTCTTTAAATCTTTGTTGGTTTGCAAATAATCATTCATATATGTCATGAAGGCACTATGTTATTGTTAACTGCCATTGAGTCAATCACCAGTTCATGGTAAGCCCGTGTGTTACAGAGTAGATCAGCCCCATAGGAGTTTTTTCTTTCTTTCTTTTTCACTTAATCAAACAAGAAAATTTTTAGTTTTTTATTCATGTTTTTAATAAAATTTTTTCATTTTGATTGAGATTTCAGCAAACATTTACAGAAAAGTTAGATTTTCATTCATTCATTTATTGTTGCACATTTTATTCCCTCTCCTTCCTTTCCACCTCCCAGTTCCTGTGTTGTTTTTTAAATACATTTGTTCATTGTTGCACAATTACCTCCCGCTGCCCAGTTCTTTTTTCAGTGTACCTCTTATTCTGGGAAGTTGTTATATATAAATATATATTATCTAATAATATATTCCTTGTATTTTTTCTTTATCCCCTCTTCTTAGTTTCCCCCCAACCTCCATGTCACTCCTATTTTATAACAGTGGTGTAAGGTAGTAATTTGTCCTTTTGTGACTGAGATATTTTACTCAACATAAAGTCCTTGAGTGTCACTCATGGGTAATTTTTATGAGTTCCTTGCTTTTCAGTGCTCTGTAATACTCCATTGTATGATGAACACACTAAACTAGGTCTTTTCTTCTTTGAAGCCAATGAGTAAGTTCAAACCACCCTTCTGATTAGCAGTAATCACAGACCAATTACACCACACAGGTTTCCCCAAAGTACAAATTGCAACTCAAAAACTTTAACTAGCCATTTTCCCTTACAACATTCTCTTTGTTACACCTCAGTTTATAACATAGACTTTCATTCATCCCCGGAAGTCAGAAATGTGTGACTTAGTTCCTGCTGGTTACTTATAATATACAGTCAATTACTAAACTCTGGTAATGTAGTTTGTATAGCTGGTGCTAACATGAAGACTGAGCTCCTCTTCAAGTCCACCAGGAGCACTCACGGAGAGAGTGACTGGAGGGATGTGTAGTTCTTTTTGTTTACTCTTAACATACATGTGATACAAAGAGTTAGCAGTAATAATTGACTGGACAGCACCTAACAACATATTCAACTGTACAAAACTAGAAAACAATAGAAAATTTTCATTTATTAACACCTCAACTTTTACACTATTAATGGATCAAAGTCCATCCATCCTAGGAATTTACGTAGACATTGCTGTATAGACACACATACTTTAAAAAGCAAATAAAAATTAGATCAAACTAAAAGTTCTGTGACGGCATGTTTTCACGTAAGGGTTCTGGTGATTTTCCAGATGCATGGTTTACTGTATGTTAGGCTGCTACTCAGAAGAGAGGCCATTGGAATCCATGGAGAAATATGGGCAGCCTCCTCCTATGAACAATTACAGCCTTGAAAATCCAATGGAGGCCTGTCAATGATGTTGTTGATTGTTATGTGCCGTTGAGTCACTGGCAACTCATAGAGACCCTATGTACAATAGCACTGAATCTTTCTCTGTCTTGAGCCGACCTTATTGTCTGACACACTTACACCCCATTATCCTAGTCACTGAGTCAATCCTTCTCATCCAGGGTCTTCCTTTCTTTTGCTGTCTCTCCACCCTTCCAAGCATAACATCCCTCTCCAAGGACTGGTCTCTCCTTGCAACATGCCCAAAGTATGTCAGATGGAGCTTCAGAATCCTAGCAACCATGGAACACCCTCTCCAGGACTGGTGTCAATGATAGGAATCAATTAAAAGACAGTGAATGGGTGGTGGGTGATTTTGTTTCTGATTATGACTCACAGAGAGCCTGTGAACAATGGATCCAAACATTGTCTTATCTTGTGCCATTCTCATCATCTCTGATATATCTGAGTCCATTGTTACAGTCACTGAGTCCATCCATATCATTGAATGTCTTCCTATCACTCACCCTCCATCATTGCAACATGAATTCCTTTTCCAAGGACTATTGTAGTTGTTGCTGTTAGGTGCCACCAAGTCAAGGATGCCTCATAGTGACCTTATGAACAACATATCCTGTAATATTCTGTGCCATCCTCAACCTTTCTGACACACATGAGCTTTTATAACAATCTGTCTATCCTCTGTCTATCCAGAGGGTCTTCTTCTCTTTTGCTGATCTTCCACCTTTCCATGCATGATGTTCCTTTCCAAGAAATAGCCTCTCCTAACAACGTATCCAAAATATGTGAGACAAAACTTTATCATACTTGCAATCAAGGAATACTCGGGCTCGGCTTTCTCCAAGACATATCCGTGCTTTTGGCTATCTACTGAATATCCAGTACTCTTCTCCAACGCCACAGCTCAAAGACATCAATTCTTCCTCTGTCATCTTTATTCACTGTATAGCTCTCAGATATATAGCAAGTGATTGAAAAGAATATAGCCTGAGTCAATTGAACTTTGCTGTTGTTGTTGTGGTCATGTGCCGTTGAGTCACCTGCGACTCATAGCGACCCTATGTACAATAGCCTTAAACCCTGCTCTGCCTTGTGTCAGTCTCACTGCCTCTGACACACCTATCCCCATTACTCCAGTCTCTGAGTCAATCCACCTCATAGAGGGTCTTCCTCTCCTGCGCTGTCCCTCCACACTCCCATGCATGGCATCCTTCTCCTTGCAACATGTCCAAAGTATGTCAGACAAAGCTTCAGAATCCTCGCCTCCAAGGAGCAGCCTGGTTTAACCCTCTCCAGGATGAACCTGTTTATTTTCTTAGTAGTCTATGGTATATTCAATACTCTTCTCCAAGACCACAGCTCAAAGGCATCAATTCTCCTTCTATCCTCCCTAGTCATTGTCTAGCTCTCTGATGCATAGCAAGTGATTGGAAAGACCATGGCCTGTATCAGGTGCACCTTAGTCTCCAGAGTGGCACCATTGCTCTCCAGTACCCTGGGAAGGTTCCTAACAGCAGACTTTCCCATCACAATACATCTTTTCATTTCCTGGCTGCTGGTGCCAAGAGTATTGACTGTGGAGCCAAGCAAACTAAAACTGTGAACAATCTCAATCTTTTCACCATCCATCCTGATGTTGTCAATTAGTCCAGTGGTGAAAATCTTTGTCTTCTTGATATTGAGCCTCAATCTGTATTTAAGGCTGCAGTCCTTGACCTTCTGCAGCAAGTGCTTCAGGTCCTCCACAGTGTCAGCAAGCATGGTTGTGTCACCTGCATAACACAGATTGTTGATGAATCTTCCACCAATCCATAGATGCACTTTAGTCCTCATAATTCTATTCTTGCTCATCAATAATTTTGAGAGTTCCCTGACTGCAGATTTTCTCAGTGCAACATGTCTTTTGATTTCTTGGCCGCTGATACTGTGGGCGTTGATTATGGATTCAAGTAAGAATTGTTGACAATTTCAATCTTTTCTCTATCTATCATGATGTTGTCTATTGGCCCAGTGGTGAGGATTTTTGTTTTCTTAGTGTTGGGATATAATCCATTCTAAAGGCTGTAATCTTTGATTTTTTGTAATAAGCTTATCAAGTCCTCTTTGCTCTCAGCAAGAAAGGCTGTGTCATCTGCATAACACAGGTCATTGATGAATCTCCTTCCAATCCTGATGCCACATTCCAGCCTTTCAAATTGTTTCCTGATTTTAAACCGTGCAGAGATCCCTTGCTCTGTTGGAACAACAGTTTCTTGGTCTAAGATTAGGCTGTGGAACTGACCCATAGTTGGCTCTCTAGTGGATTTTCAGAGGCAGTCAATCATAGAGGAGGAGATTTCCCTTCCTTTTCCCGCAGAGCAGCTGGTGGATTCAAATTGCATATCTATGGTATTGCAGTGAGGTTTCTTACAGCCCAGTTTAACAACAATGCAGCATTCCATAGAAAAAGAATATTCATAAGTAACCACATTCACTTTCTCTTTTCCTCAATAAAATCACAAACTTTTTGCTGTCAAGTTGAACGGGCTCATGGCTGACCCTGTAGAGGACTTTTGAGGCTCTAAATTCTCTCTCTCAGTAAGCAGTGATCAGAACAAAGCAAGCAAGCATTGCCTAGTTCAAAATCAGGAAAGTATTACAGCAGGGATGTGTCCTGTTTCCATACCTTTTCAATTTCTATGTGGAACTGATCATCCAGGTGGCTGGGCTTTATGAGAAGGAATGTGTCGTCACGATTGGAGGGAGACTCATCAGCAACCTGCATTATGCAGATGACACAACCTTGGTTGCTAAACTGAGGAGGACCAGAAGTATTTGCTACAGAAGGTCAAGAACTGCAGTCTTCCGTATGGATTGAAAATCAACATCAAGAAGACAAAGATTCTCACCAGTGGGACAACTGGCAGCACCATGAGGGATGGAGAAGAGATTGAAATAGTTAACAGTTACAGATTGCTCAGCTCCACAATCAACACTCTTGGCACCAGCAGTCAGAAAATTAAATGATGAATTGAATCAGGAAAATCTGCTGTCAGAGACCTCTCCAGAGTACTGAAGAGCAACAATGTCAGTCTAGAGACTAAAGTGTACCTAATCCAGGCCATGGTCTTCATAATTACTTGCTATGCATCAGAGAGCTGGACAATGACTAAAGATGACAGAAGAAGAATAGATACCTTCGAGTTGTGGTGCTGGAGAAGAGTCTTGAACATACCACAGACTGCAAAGAGAACAGGTCTGTCCAGGAAGGGATGAAATCAAGTTTCTCCTTGTAGGCAAGGATTTTGAAGCTCTGTCTCACATACATTAGACATGTGGCCAGGAGAGGAGGGACCAGTCCTTGAAGAAGGACATCATGCTTAGAAGGGTGGAGAGACAGCATAGAAGGCCCTGTATGAGATGGATTGACACAGTAAAGAGGGGTAAGTGTGTCAGAGACAATGTGGCTGCCTCAGGATAGGACAGATTTCAAAGCTATCGTATATAGGGTCGTTATGAATCGTAGTCAATCCGACAGCATATAACAACAACAACAACAACTGCTGCTGGAATTGAACCCATAGAGAGACCATGACCTGTGGTTTAGCATCATAACTCCTTACAGATTACACTGCCAGAGCTCCCTTTACAATGTATAGACTCCTCTGAGAAACATTATAACAATGAATGTTACTATAAGGAGACTCGGGACATATAAGTTTATTTCTTTGTGATAAATTTGAATGAATTAAACCGCTGGATTCAAGCATGAGCCCATATACAATCTTGTATCAAACCAAACCAAACACACTCACTACCTTTGAATTAATTCCAACTCACAGTGGCTCACTGCAGCCTTTCCAAGTTGTAAGTATTTTGTGGGCGGAGACTGTCTATTTTTCTTTCTTGTACCCTTTGGTAAATTAGAACTGCTGACCTTTGGTTAATAGCCCAATATGTCATGCATCACACCACCCTTTGGAAATAATTAACTTGCCCATACTCTATCTACAGCTAGTGGTTTCTCCTCTGAGAACTTCATCAACATTTAAAGTAATATTTCCATTTTGGCTAGTACAATAGGCAAGACAAGTTATTCTATTTGGCTTTCTTTTCATACTGTGGAGTTTTACCTCATGCATGGTTGGTCACCTCCCATTGGCCCGTGGAGACTTGCGTGTTGCTGCAATGCTAAAGAGGTTTCAGCAAAGCTTCAAGGTTAAGAGAGACCGGAAAGAAAGGCTTGGGAATCTATTGAAAAGCAGTAAATGCAAATCCTATAGACCATGGTGGGAGTTTGTCCAAATAAGTAATTCATTATGGAAATGACCATCACTGGGCAGCATTTCATTCCCTGCTCTATGGGTTTCAGAAGGTGAGAGTCACTTTGAATCAGAGATTGACATGAACTGGGTTGACTCGGTCAGTTAACAATGACAAGGATGGTGGGTGTTTCTTTTAAATACTCATTGGTAATGTAGATTCCTCCCCATGCCCCGTCCCCCATCATCGTAAATTTTCCGTCCTCTTCTTTGCCGTGTCTATGGTTTATCTGTTAACATTTCCTTTTGTTTTTTCATTCTTAATATCCAGGGTTATATAATAGTCTGTAGTCTTCATGAGATCAAATCTACACTCTTTTCATATATGACTTCAATGATCTCTTCTTGAACGCCATTCACTATGGCAACAATGAAGGAATAAAATTAAAGAGAATGAGAAGATTTTTTTTCTATAACTATATTTTATTAATTTTCATAAACATTTACAGAGATTTTGGGTTTCCATTCATTCATTGTTGCACTATTCTCTCTACCCTCCTCCCAGTTTGTTCTTGTCCAAATGCCACAGTGCTTGTCAAAGCCAGTTCTGATTAATCTACTTTGTCAGTGTGTCCTTTGCCATTCCCTATCACTCCCCCCTGAGAGAGACTTCACCCTGAGTCATAAGGAAAAGGGGATGGCGTATTCTCTTAGCTACTTCCTGCTGAAAAGGGACGCTGTGGGTTTCAGGAGAATGAGAAGATTTTTAAGCTCTGTAAGTTGCTCCACTTTCACAGAGAACTGGTGACTTTCCAAGGGGAGAGATGCAATTTCAGATACTCCTTTATGGCCTGTTTGTATTTGCTACAGAACAGAGCACATTCAGTTAATACTCATTCAGTGCATCCATTTTGCATAATCTAATTAATTGTTCCATTTTACTCCACTAGGGGGTGATGTTGGGCTAAAGACCCTTCCCTGAAGGAAACTGAAACCCAAATTCACGAAATTCTTAAAGTTTTAAGCTTTAGTCAGAAGTGAAAGAATGCTTTTCCTGGTGAGTAAGAAAATTAGAGCAGAAAAGCAGGGCAGAGCTTTGAATGCACGTGTAGCTGAAATGACATTACCAAGAAGAGCTAAACAGGAGCAGCTGCTTTATTCAGGCAGCCTCAACAGACACAGGGCACTTTATTCCTCCTTGCTTTGTAGAGACAGGAAAACAAGGGGACAAAGAACTGAACATTTAATGTGAAAGAGATGGCTCCTTTTTGATGCAAACATTGTTTAACATCAAATATTTCCACAAGATTTCATTTCTGATTAAATTGTAATCTCCTCTTGGGTTCATGGCCTCAATCTGGCAAAAGCTCTCTTCTAAGGCATGCCAACGCCATACTGTGGGCGTGCCAGGCTTCCAAGCACCAGACACAGATCCTTCCGTGGTGTGTTCTGCTGAGATCTTCCCGTGAGGCCCCAGCCTGGGACACACCAGCTTCCCTGGAGGCCACTCGTGATGACTAGAAGCTCATGGAGAAACACAGTGCAGGAGGCCAGTGTGTCCCTACCGCCTCCCCCAGTCACGTTCAAAGGGATGATGTAGGTCAGACCATTCTTCAGACTTCTAATAAGACCTTTCTAAGGGCAGTTATTAGTTTCAATATTTATTTTCTCTATCAAAGAGTCAACACCAGATTTTTCTTTGTTGTTGTTCTTAGGTGTCCTCAAGCTGAGTATGACTCATAGCCACCCTATGAACAATAGATCTGAACCCAGTCCTATCATGTACCATCTTCATCATCCTGACCCGCTTGACACCATTGTTCCAGGCACTGTGTCAGTCCATCCTATTGAGGGTCTTTCTCTCTCTTGTTGACCTTTCTGGGCATGATATCCCTTTCCAAAGAACAGTCTCTCTCAGCAACACACCCCAACTATATGAGATGTAATTTCTCCATTCTGTCCTCCGAGAACCTCTGAATGCACATTTTCTAAGACATATCTGTTCTTTTGGCAGTCCATTGAGGATTCAGTACTCTTCTCCAACACCACAACTCAAAGGTGTCAATTCTTCTGTCACCCTTATTCATTGTCCAGCTCTCAGATACACAGTAAGTTATTGAGAAGACTATGGCCTGAATCAGGCACACCTTAAGGCTAAACACTAACATAATTGCTTCTCAGTCATTTGGAGAGGTCCTTGACTGCAGACTTTCCCCAGTGCAATACAACTCCTGATCTCCTGGGTGCTGGAACCAAAGGCGTTGATTGTCGATCTAAGTAAGAATTGTTGTTGACAATTTCAATCTTTTATCCATTTATTATGATATTTTTTTATCAGTCCTATGAGGAGGGGTTTTGTCTTCTTGCTGTTTACACATGATGACATCCATACTGAAGGCTGAGCCTTTGATCTTTTGCAGCAAGTGTTTTAAGTTCTCCACAAGGGTTACAAGTTTATTTAGAATCTCCTTTTAAAAGAGTAAAGATTGGATTGGAGAAACTTCTTGCTGTTTAGGTCCCTTCGAGTTAACTCTGACTCACAGTGAGCCAAGAGCAAAAGCTCATGACTCTGCCCTATGCTTAACCGTCTTCATCATTTCTCATATGCTCAGGCCCATTGTTACAGTTACTGTGTCAACACCTCTTATTGAGGAACTTTTCTTTCTCTGATCTTTCCCAGCATGATCTGTTTCTTTAGGATTAACATCTCTTGACAACATCACCAAAGTATGGGAGAGAAAGTTTCACCCTTCTTCCCATTAAGGAGCACACTGGTTATACTTCCTCCAAAATACGTCCATGGGATAATGAGCACTCTCTTCCCGTATCACAACTCAAAGGCTTCAATTCTTCTTCTGTCACCCTTATTCATTGTCCAACTTTGAGATGACTAGGAAGTAATTGGAAACACCATGGCTTGGGTCAAGCTCACATTATTCTTTAAACTCACATCCTTCTTCTTTAATACTTTGAGGAACTTTACAAATGACTCCCAAGTAACTTAAGGATTAAGACACAGTGCATCAAAATAGCAAAACCTCATTCTTGACAGAGGAAATAAATGCAGGGTGAGTCTTCCTCTGTGAACGCTTGATGATAACACTACACCAGCAGAAAAAGCTGGACATAATATACAACTTAGGTGAAACAAAGATATCATAGTTCACTGAGTAGAATATTAGGACCGTTTCAAAATACATCAAGAGTTAGAGAGGATAGCTCCCTGGCATGGACTGAATTGTGTTCCCCAAAATATGTGCCAGTTTTACTAGGTCATATTGTAATTATCCTATGTGTTGGAACACTTAAACTCTGTGGTGTTAATGTGGAAGACAACTCCCTGGCAACTGACTGGAAAAGATTCATATTTGTGCCTATTCCAAAAAGGTAATCCAATAGAATATGTTAATTACCAAGCAGTACCATTAATATTACACAGAAGTAAAATCATGATGAAGATTATGGGAAAAAATAGCTGCAACAGTACTATGAGAAATTCATGCTGATTCATAACTAGCTATAGTAAGATGAATATCATTGCTGATGTCAGATGGAGCTTAGCTGAAAGCAGGAAATGCCAAAAACATGTTTTCATGTGTTTTATTGAGTAGGCAAAGGAATTTGTGTAGATAATAACAAATTATGGATAACATTGAAAAGAACGGGTATCCCAGAATACTTAATCTAACTCATGTGAAACCTACTCATATACAAAGAAGCCTTGTCCAAACAGAATAAGGGAAGACTGTGTAGTATAAAATCAGTAAAGGTGTGCAGCCTTTCTCTACACCCATTCAATCTGTATGCAGAGCAAATAATTCAAGAAGCTGGACTAATCAGGACTGGAGGGAGACTCAACAAGCTATGTTATGCAGATGACATAAATCTGTTATGGAGGGAGTCCAACCAGAATGCTCCTTAAAGGCAAGGATGGTGAGCCTTAATTTTAAACTTTACTTAGTCACATACTTTAGGTGTGTTTTAAGATGGTGATAGTCCTTGGAAAAAATGTCTTAAGCTTGGACAAGTAGAGGATCAGCAAAAGGAAGGAAGATAAGCCTTCAAGGAGATGAACTGACGCAGTGACTACCAAATGGGCTTTATCATGACAAAAACCCTGGAGATGGTGCAGGACAGGACAAGTTTCAGATAATCTCTTGTCAGTTGCTTTCAGACTTTCCCAATGCAATATGTCTCCTGACCTCCCGACTGTTGGCATCAAGGGTGTTAATTGTGGACTCAAGCAAGATGAAGTTGATGATTTCAGTCTTTTCTCAATCAATCATGATGTTGCCTTTCAGTCCAGAGTAAGAAGTTTAGTTTCCTTGATATTGAGATGTAATCCATAATGAAAGTTACAGTCTTTGATCTTCTGTAGCAAGTGCTTTAATTCTTCCTCAATTTTTTTTTAAAAGCTGCAGTCATGCACACCCATGTTTATTGAGGCTTTGTTCACAATAGCAAGGAGTTGGAAACAACCTAAGTACCCATCAACAAATGAATGGATAGAGACAATAGAATACTATGCTGCATTGAAAAACAAGGAAATCATGCAATATTATTAAAAATGGGTGACCCTGGAGGACATTATGCTGAGGAAGTATCTCAGTCACAAAAGGACAAATACTGCATGGTGCCACTGTTGTAAAACAGGACTGAAATCGGGGTTGGGGAGACTGAGAAATATGGGTTCAATAATGTATACTGCATTGAAACAGATGAGGGAGAAAACTGTTTAAAAGGGATATGTGGATAGATATTTTTATTATGACAGGAGTCCAGAGCAAAGGCTGCATAGTGGAGTGGACCTAGGGGAGGGTTTGTAAAACAATGAAAGAATTTTTCTTTTACTTTTCCAAGAGGGTCGTGTACTAGAGGGGAGGGATGGGAGGGGAGAAAAGTGCAACAATGAATGAATTGGAAAAAAAAACTGGACAATGAATAAAGAATGTCAATTAACAACAGCAACAACAACAACAAAAAGCTGCAGTCAGGGACCTCTCCAAATGACTAAGGCCCAATGCCAGTTGAAGACTAAAGTGCACCTGATCCAGTCATGGTCTTTTCAATCACTTGATATGCATTTATCTGTGATCTGGGCAATGAATAAGGATGACAAAAGAAGAATTGATGCCTTTGAACTGTGGTGTTAAGAGTAGTAAATATCCCGTGGGCTGTCAAAAGAAGAAACAACTATGTTTTGTACAAAGTACAGCCATAGTGGTCCTTGGAGACAAAGATGACAAAGCCCACATACATTGGGCATGTTCTGAGGGAGGCTCTTCCTCAGAGAAGAACATTATTCTTGGAAAGGTTAAGAGTCAGAGAAACAGAGGAAGACCCTCAACCAGATGGATTGATATGGTGACTCCAGCAACGGGGTTAAGATGACAAGGATAGCAATGGATAGGACAGGGTTCAGATCTATTGTTCATAGAGTACTGAGTTGTATTCAACTTGATGTCACATAACAATTGTTAATTGGGTTGCTCCAAATAGTAAATTCTATGGCACCTAGCAATAATTTACTATGCTCTCCTTGGCTCCATGTCTTGGCTTATGCTATTGTATTTGCTTGGTGCACCATGGCCCCCGTTTCCCATTGTCTGGCTAATGTCTGGTTACCTTTGAAGGCTTGGCTCTCTTTGCCTCCTTCCTTAGGAATTCTCCCTCCATAGTCTGGAGTCAAGTATTTTTCTTCTCTAGCAACGACTCGGCGGCACATAACAACAACAAACAACAGCCTCCAATTTCCTGGGTTTCTCTGTCAACTACTTGTCACTGTTAGGTGCCATCAACCATCTCATGGACAATGATCTCGCATCATTCTCACAATCTCTCCTGTGCTTGAATCATTGCTTCAGTCACTGTGCCAGTCTTTCTCATTGAAGGTCTTCCTCTTCTTCAATGATCTTTCACTTTTCCAAGGAAGATGTCCAGGGACTGGACTCTCCTAAAACATGTTCAAAATCTCACTTTCCTTGCCTCAAAACCTATTCTGTCTATTCAGTTCTTTTTTTTTTTCCCAATTCATTCTTCCAAGATAGATTAGGTCTTGAGATTTTTGGCAAACCATTGTGTATATTCAATATTTTTTGACAACACGATTAAAAGGCAACTATTTGTCTTCAGTCTTTCTTAGTCATTGTCTAACATCTCTAGAATCCTAGTTATCATATTCCTTTGAAATAATTAATATAAATAATATAATATATATTATTATATAATAATATCAGTAATAATATTAATATGCGTGTACTCTCAGACCACCACGTGTGACATTTAGTGGGTGCTCAATAAACACATGTGGAATTAGATAATTACAGAATAGACATGTTTTCACATCTCATCCTCATGGATCGATGCCTCAAATGTGGACTCCTTTTCTCATGTGCTGAGATATGTGGAGCAAGAGAGTCTTTAAAGAGAGTTCACATTTCAAACATCAAAAACTCAGAAACACGAGTTAATGCCAAAGGAAAGCATTAAAGGTGAGTGTAACTACAAATGAGTTATTTCAGTCTGAAGTTCAGCGAGGCAAAGAAAACCTGTTGGAGACTAATCAAAAGATGATTCTATTGCCACAGGAGAAGATGAAAAGGAAGCTATATTCTATTGTCTCCAAGATCCAGACATTTAAAAAGCAACCATATATGTTCCCAAGTAATCACTTCAATCACACATTTGAAATCATAAAAAGGAGAATGGTTATGGGATTGTAAGTCCACACATATACCCTAAAGAGAGTATGTATCTAAGATTGTTTTTCCCCATCCCTTTCCTTCACCCTAAGCACCCCAGATGTGAGAAATACTAAGAAGTTCCCTTTACCTGCTATCTCAGCATTTAACTCACCATTAAGTGGTTCAAACAACAGAGTGAAAAATAGTGACTTGTTCTTTGTGTGCTTCATGATGATGTAAGTCAAACAAAATCCACCTTTTTCTTCCTGGTAACAAGCCATCTTTTCCAGACACTCGGATCCCAGTCCCCTGGATGAGAAGGTCCCTGGCTTGTTGCCCACTTTCACATCGTGCTAGAAATAGGAAAACTGTTTGGAGCAACAACCACAGACATCACAAAGCAAGCTTCCAGCCTCACCTTAGCTGCTCTTTGCCCTCTTTCCCAGTGTCTGCCTCACGCTCACATTCGGACTGCAATCCTTGATCTTTCACCAAGTCACCAAGTCCTTCCTGCCAGCCAAGACGCACCACCCTGCAGTTTCCATTTGTCTGGGAGGCTCGGAAGAGGAGGATCCTGGGTCTGGCTGTGACCTCTAGCCTGGCACCTATGTCCCCCTCAGCATCACCCAGCACTGGAAAGTCAAGGGCTCAGTCTCACCCCAAACGTCCCCATTTCACCTTTAGGCTGCTCCTCGTTGTTCTAAGCGTAGAGAACTGGGATCCTCTCTTGAGTCGCCTACACGTGTCCCGGGGTGAGCTACGGAGTCAGGAACTCACAGAATTTCTCTGTGTGAAGGGATGTTTAACATCTTTTACGAAAACTTTTAGTTGGAATGCTTAGGTTCCCTCCAACATCCTCCAAACTGTATTAATGGGAAAAAAGTATCATAACTCATTTACTATACCCTTTCTATGTGCACATTTTAACGCCAAATATTGGTGAATTTTATTTACTTGAATCACAGCAATGAAGCTCTATCAAGAACTACTCAGATCCACTAGATCCCAAACAAAAGGTGAGATCTTTTGGGGTTTTTCAATAAATTGACTATTATAAATAGTAAACACTGAAGTTTTGAGGACTGCAATTAACTTGGATCCACAATATGTACCCTAAAGCAACAAGAACTCACATGCTGTATTGTATTGCATCGCATAAATCCACTGCAAAGGATTACTTTAATGTGCTAAAGAGGTATATATACTGCATTGAAATAGATGAGGGAGAGAACTGTTTAGGAGGAATATATGATTAGGTATTATTGTCATGACAAGCGTTCAGAATGAAAGCTGCAGAGTGGAGTGGACTGGAGGGGGGTGGATTGTATAACAATGAAAGATTATTTTTTTACTTTTCAAAGAGACAAGTAGAAATCCGACGTCTCTGTAAACTGTCATTAAAATGAAAAAAAAAAAAAAAGAAAGAACAAGAAGACTGAGGTGTGCCTGAACCAAGTTACAGTATTTCCCATTGCCTCCTGTGCCTGGGGAAGTCAGATAACAAACAAGGAAGATCAAGAATTGATACTTTTGGATTATGATATTAACAATACTTACGAATTGCCAAAGTAATAGAAAAATAAGTTTTGGAAGAAGTATAGCCAGAGTGTTCCTTAAAACCAAAGAATGGTGAGACTTTAATCTCCCGTGCTTTTTGTTATTATATCACAGCCTTTTTGAGATCTGGTTGGAGCTGCATTGCTAATGTAAAAGCAGTGTCTCTCTGGCAGTTTGAACCCACCACTGTCTCAGCAGGAAAAAGTGGGTGATCTCCTCCTGTGCAATTTACAGCCTCTGGTCAGCTATGAGTTGATTCTAACTCAAGAAAAATTCAGGAGAAGATAACACAGATGAATGGGATCTTTTAAGACTCAAATCCCTATGCACATCCAAAAACTTCTCCAGTAGGGTAAAAAGGGAAGCCACTGACTGGGAAAAAGTATTCAGTAATAACATATCAGATAAGGGACTTATATCCAGAATTTATGAAATACGTGAGCACCACAACAAGATAAAGGTAAATAATCCAATAGAAAAATGGGCACAGGATATGAACAGGTACTTCACCGAAGACGACATTCAGATGGCTAACAAACACATGAAGAAATGCTCAAAATCCCTAGCCCTAAGAGAGATGCAAATTAAAACAACTATGAGATATCATTTCACCCCAGTCAAAATAGCAAAATTTAACAGAACAGCAAGCAACAAATGCTGGCGAGGTTGTGGAGAAACTGGAACCCTGATTCACTGTTGGTGGGAGTGTAAAATGGTGCAACCCCTGTGGAAAGCAGTATGGCGCTTTCTCAAAAAGTTGCAAATAGAGATACCATTTGACCCAGCCATTCCACTACTGGGAATATACCCTGAAGAGACCATAGCTGACATCCAAGCAGATATATGCACACCCATGTTTATTGCAGCCTTGTTCACAATAGCAAGGAGTTGGAAACAACCTAAGTGCCCATCAACAAACGAATGGCTAGAGAAGCTGTGGTATATTCGCACAATGGAATACTATGCTGCATTAAAAAACAAGGAACTCATGCAATATTATTCAAAATGGTTGACTCTGGAGAACATTATGCTGAGTGAAATATCCCAGTCACAAAAGGACAAATATTACATGATGCCACTGTTGTAGAATGGGACTGTCCTTGGGGTTGGGGAGAGACTGAGTAAGATGGGTTCAATAATGTATACTGCACTGAAACAGAGGGAGAAAACTGTTTAAAAGAGATATATAACTAGGTATTTCTGTCATCACAGGAGACTAGAGCGAGGGCTACATGGTGGAGGGGACCTGGGGGAGGGTTTGTAAAACAATGAAAGAATCTTTTCTTTTACTTTTCCATAATTTTTGGACTCATGTACTTATAACTTGTTAGTCAAATTTGTGTCTTCTAGGTTGCAACACCCCCATGATACATCTTCAAGGATATGGACATGTACGGCCAAGCACAATCAATAAGAGTGCATCTAAATTCCAAAATCAATCTCCATAATAGTCTATGTGTTTCCTACTGCCAAAGGGGCCCTTTAGAGTAGTGAGAGAAGATCTTCACCCTGAAACCCACAGCGTCCCTTTTCAGCAGGAAGTAGCTAAGAGAATACGCCATCCCCTTTTCCTTATGACTCAGGGTGAAGTCTCTCTCAGGGAGGAGTGATAGGGAATGGCAAAGGACACACAGACAAAGAAGATTAATCAGAACTGGCTTTGACAAGCACTGTGGCATTTGGACAAGAACAAACTGGGAGGAGGGTAGAGAGAATAGTGCAACAATGAATGAATGGAAACCCAAAATCTCTGTAAATGTTTATGAAAATTAATAAAATATAATTATAGAAAAAAAATTAAAAAAAAAGAAAAATGAATGGAGTTGAATTATTTTAGAGTATATATGCAGAAGTGATAGAAGTGTATCAAAGGTTATGGCTATTTTCTTAGTTTATTATTACATTTTGCCAAATCCTTTTCTAAAAGAATTGTGCAAGTGGATTTAGTATTGGCATCATGACCATTGTTGCATTATTTTAAATTTACAAGTGTTACATTTAGACTTTTGTCTATACATATTCATAATATAAATATTTATAATCTTAAATAAAAATATGTATAAATAACACTAATTTGGGAGAACAGGATATTAATAGTCTCAATGAGCCAGAATCAACTTGAAGGTACCTAACAACAGCAGAGAATTACTTTATTAGGTAAACTTTTGCTTTAAAAATATTGCTTCAATGTGCATTAAATTAATGATATTAATCTACACCTCCCCTAATTTTAAAGTTTTCAATCTTTTTTCTTTAAGGATTATCTCTTCATATCATTTTAATATTTCTGTGCAGATTTATCTGTGATTAGTATTTGTTTCCTACTGGTGACTAAGGAGATAATTACAGGACAATGTAAGATACTATTTAAAAAAAAAAGCATTGCTATGATATGTACCATGAAGGCATTTTTGTTTAGTGACTACTAATTGAATTCATTTTGAACAAGTGCAGGTGTTAATATTCTAAGTTTCATAAGTAGAAAATAGGAATTTAGTTCATTGGAAACTTGTTGTAATTCCTTTACTACGTCATAAAAAATCATTTACCTTTGTTCATACTGGCATACTCTTTACCTCTTCACGTCTACATGCCAGAAGAGCAGAGAAATAATGACCCTTTGGGGATGCCACCCTCTCCCCTACTGTTCTCTCCAACCTGAAGCAAACTTTCTCCTACTTCCTGGAGGCTCTCAGAGGTGATGAGGTCAGTCTGTTTCTTGGAACCCAGAAACTGTTACAGAACCTTGACTCTTCATAACCTCTCAGGGGCTCTGCATGTGAAGATTTTGGACTCTCTTGCTTATTTGATCCTCAGTAACAGCCATTGTGCCTAGGGACATTACAGATTCTCAGTCACCACTGAATTAAACTGACACTAAGCCCTGGAGAAGTTTCATAAACAGCCAACTTCAGACCACCTTAGTCTCCCATAAGCTCAAGTTGTCCATTATTCCTTCTAGGATCATTTCTTTGTACTGCAACTTCTCTTTATAGTTTAAATCTAAGAGCTCTACCTATCCCTTGATTCAAGTCTTCATCATGAAAGTAGGACCAGGGAAGCAGAAAAGTGAAAGGGAACAGATGCCACTTCCAGCTTCACAAGGTAAAATTCCTATTCATTCCCTCATTCCTGTCAAGCAGGAACCAGCTCATAGCTGACCTCCATTGAGTTTTCAGAGGCTGTAAAATCACAAAGGAGGCGATTGCCCATCTTTCTCACATGGAACAGCTGGTGGATTCGAATCCCCTGCCTTCGTGCTGGTAGTACAACTCCTTACCTACTAGGACACCAGAGCTCTTCCTAGTTCAAGTGACGTCCATGTCCTTATTCAGTTCTGGTGGGAGACAGAGAGGCTGTCTCACCCGGTGTGACTCAGAGCCTCCAATATTCCACTGGAAGATCCGCTGTGAGTTGGCTCCACATTGTTGGCAATGAGCTTTGTGTTTTCAGCTTTCATTATGGAGTAAACTGGTGAAATCTGAAGTCTGTGTAATGTAGAAACATGAGAATGAAAACTCAAATATGTTCTGAACAGAGAGTAATAGGAAAGTAGTAAGTTTACACCTGGCAAAAGGTGGAATATTTCTGAAACCTAAAAAACAGCATAGTATCGTTGCGCTCCAGCTCTCATTATATCTCACATTGTTATGGCCCAGGTATCTGCACAGAGCTCAGCTGGGTGATTCTCCAGTTCCACTGACATATGACTTGATGATATTCACCTGAGAGGTGAACTTTACATGGAGGATGCAAGATGGTTTCACTCTCACGATCTAGTGCTTGGGTTGGGGGCCTAGAAGTGCCTACAGTAGGCCTCTCTAGCAAGGCAGCCTAAGAGAATTTGGACTTCTGATAGTTCAAGATACCAAGAACAAGTGTTGTAGTTAACAGACAAGAGTTGTAAGAGTATCTATGCCAAAGACTCAAAAGTCAGTGTATCACCTCTATTAGCTAACTTGTTGACAAACCTGCTCAGATGCATGCAAGGAGAGGGAATATTGATGCCTCCGTGCTTTTTAACTGGAAGAAGGTCATTGGATTTGAAATGATCCTCCTAAACCATCACATAAAGGGCCACTGATGCAGGAGTACAATTGGAGTAAGGGTCAGGATTTGTTGTTGTTATGTGTCATCAAGTCGCTTGTGACCCATAGCGACCCTATGTACAGCAGCTCTGAACCCTGCTCTGTCCTGAGCCAGTCTCACTAATTCCAATACACCAACCGCCATTACCCCCATTACTGTATCAATCCATCTCATGCTGGGTCTTCCTCTCCTGCGCTATCCCTCCACTCTTCCGAGCATGATGTCCTTCTCCAAGGATCGTTCTCTCCTTGCCATATGCCCAAAAAGTATGTGAGACAGAGCTTCAAAATACTAGCATCCAAGGAGAAACTTGGTTTCCCCTTCTCCAAGACAGACCTGTTTGTTTTCTTGGCAGTCCATTATATGTTCACTCTTCTCCAGCACACCGCCCAAGGGCATCAATTCTCCTTCTATTATCCCCAGTCACTGCCCAGCTCTCTGATGCATAGCAAGTAACTGAGAAGACTATGGCCTGGATTAGGCACACCTTGGTCTCTAAACTGACATCGTTGCTTTTCAGTACTCTGGAGAAGTCCTTGACAGCAGATTTTCTCAATGCAATTTGTCTTTTGATTCCCTGACTGCTCGTGCCAAGAGTGTTGATTGTGGAGCTGAGCCAGCTGTAATTATTAACAACCATGATCTCTTTTCCATCGTTCATGGCACTGCTAATTGGCCCACAGTGGTGAGAATCTTTGTCTTCTTGATGTTGAGCTTCAATCCATGTGAAAGACTACAGTCCTTAACATTTTGCAGCAAGTGCTGCAAAAGTGAAGGTCCTCTTCAGTTTTAGCAAGCAAAGTTGTGTCATATGCATAACGCAGGTTGTTGATGAGTCTTTCTCTAATCCTGATGCCACATTCCTTCTCCTAAAGCCCTGCTTCCTGAATGATCTGTTCTGCATATAGATTGAAAATTATGGAGATAGAATGCATGCTTGATGTACATTCTTCCTGATTTTGAACCTGATTTTGATTTTGCAGGGTTTCCCTGCTCTGTTCTGAGGAATGTTTCCTGATCCAACTATAAGTTTCATATAAGCACTATCAAGTGTTCTGGGATTCCCATTTTCTTCAGTCCACAGGAAGGTACAGTGCTAACTCCAAAGTAACATCTAAGGCACATCCATATTTATTTTGGCTTTGGTCACAATAGCAAAGCGTTGGAAACAACCTAAGTGCCCATCAACAAATGAATGGATAGAGAAGCCGTGGTATTTTCACACAATGGAATACTATGCTGCGTTGAAAAACAAGGAACTCATGCAATACTATTAAAAGTGGGTGACCCTGGAGGATATTATGCTGATTAAAATATCTCAGTCACAAAAGGACAAATACTGCGTGGTGCCACTGTTGTAAAACAGGACTGAAATCGGGGTTAGGGGGAGAATGAAAAAGATGGGATAAATTACACATACTGTTTTGAAACAGATGAGGGAAAGAACTGTTTAAAAGGGATATATGATTAGGTATTATTGTCATGACAGGAATCCAGAACGAAGGCTGCATAATGGAGTGGACTTGGGGGGAGGGATTGTATAACAAATGGAATAATTTTTCTTATACTTTTCAAAGAGAAGAGAGAACCAGGGGAAAGGGTGGGGAGGGAGAAAGGTGCAACAATGAACAAATGGAAATCTAAAGTCTCTGTAAACTTTTCATTAAAATTAATAAAGAAAAAAAGTAACACCTATCTGGCTGTTCAAATTCACCAGCAGCTTTGTGGGAGAAAGCTGCACGATCTCCTCCTTTGTGATTTACAGACCCAGAAAACCGACTTGTCAGGTCTGAGTTGACTCCAATTCAATAGGCAATGAGTGTGTGTGTGTGTGTGTGTGTGTGTGTGTGTGACACTACAGCCTCACTAGATTTGATAAGGAATAATACTGCTACTTCCCCCAGCCCCTGTGTATTTTAGTAAAGTTATAACTAACATCTTTAGCTATCATCATCATAGCTGTGTCTCCTAACATCGCCAGTTGGTATTACAGTGAAATTCAACACGTTTTCTTTGACTCCTCATGACTGACATCTCTCCTGAATTTAACACCACTGGAGAGCCAAGCTCTTCTTAATCTTTGAATGCCAAAATATCATAGGCTTTGTAGCGTCCACTTCAGAACATGCCTCCGGAAACCCTATGAACTTTGATAAATGTCGCTAGTTGTAGAGGGACTTCAGACCTTTTGTTCATAGCGTCACTATGAGTTGTGCCCCATTCGAAGGCAATCAACAAAAACAACATAATATACATAATGCTATGGATATCATGCTGTTTGTTCTCTACATTAACAAACTCACCCCTTCCAAGCCTGACTACAGGTAATTCTATGATTTGGACCTTGATCCTATTATTCTAGTCCCAATTTATTCATTCCTATATAAAGTACTCCTACCCTCAAAGGAGTTTTGGTCCATAGTGTGTAGCACAGCTAGCCAAAGGACCATGTGTTTCCAGTTGTTTTGGATTTCCCACCAGCTCTACAGGAGAAAGCTTGGCAGAATCTACTGGTGTAGAAACCTGGTGGAAAGTTCTACAAGTCAGGATTAACTCAATTGGCAGTGAGTTTGGGTTTTTGATAATTTAACCTTCAATAGATTTCATATCACTGGTTCCCAACTAACACTCTCTTGGCATGCTTCCTAGGTTTTTTGTAGTGTCTCTCTACCCTGATTTCATTATCATCATCTTCTGATAATGCCAAGACTTCAACTATGCGATATCAGTAAGAATAGCAAAATTCAACAGAGCAGCAAACAACAAATGCTGGCGAGATTGTGGAGGAACTGGAACCCTTAGTCACTGTTGGTGGGAGTGTAAAATGGTGTCACCACTATGGAAGGCTGTATGGTGCTATCCCAAAAAGTTGGAAATAGAAATACCATTTGACCCAGCAATTCCACTACTGGGAATATACCCTAAAGAGACCATAACTTCCATCCAAGCAGATACATACACACCCACGTTTATTGTTTCATTGTTCACAATAGCAAAGAGATGGAAACAATCCAAGTGCCCATCAACAAAGGAACGGATAGAGAAGCTGTGGTATATTCACACAATGGGATAATACACAGCACTGAAAAACAAGGAACTCATGAAATATACAAAATGGGTGACCCTGGAGGACATTATGCTGAGTGAAATATCTCAGTCATAAAAGGACAAATACTGCATAATGCCACTGTTATAAAACAGGAATGACATGGAGGTTGGGGGGAAACTAAGAAAAGAGGGTATAAATAATGTACACTGTATTGAAAAAGATAAGGAGTCAAACTTCTTAAAAGGGGAAAAAAGAGATGATTTCATTTTCTTACCTCTAAAATAACAACTTCTTCCCAACTATCTCATGACACTCAGTTGGCATTTTCATTGAAACAAGTTGTTCATTTATTATATACTTGTGAATTTTTGACTCCACATCTAATTAATCATAAAACCAGCTTCTTTATTAGTTTAAATGTGACATTTGTGCAAGACAAGTTTACCCTGTGTCAAGTGTTAGACAGGCATGAAGGAATGACACACATTTGTACTCAAACTAGATGTTTAGGGTTTTCTCTCATGCGGCTTCATTTAGCTGCTTAAAGCCTTAACTCCTAGCAATTTCTTTTCTTCTTTCTTCTTCCTTGTCATACAATTTCTCAGTCAGTCCAACAGAACACATTCCCATCTATTCACCACTCTTTCCCCCAACATCTTTACTTTTAATACATACAACTTAACTGCTTCATTTGTGCTTTATTCTAATAGATATTTGCTGAGAAGAAAATTCGTTATCTCCTCCTTTCACTTCCCTACTCCTCTCGGTTTATTCAAGCCTACCCTACCTTCACCATTCACCTCTTCAGGAAGTCCCTCACATCTGACTTCCTCCCTCACAAGTCTCTCAAGACTGACCTCTAGAACAGTCCACACGATCCTTGCATATGAAGGATTTGGAAATTGTTCTCTAGGAACTTTGTGCTTATTCCTCTAGCCTGGGAGAACGTGACCCTTTGACTTCATGGATTCTTTTTTTTTAAAGTAGGATGTTAAATACTATGCTAGGTTCTAGCAATTTGTAAATCATGAACATGTATTCGATAACAAAGAATCAAGGTTTGTAAGAAGTTTTTGGAAGCTGGACCTGCTCTTTCCCCATTCTCTCCTCCTTCTGTTCCCATGACTTCCCACTACCTTTTTGCAGAGTTTTTGAAAATATTATCAAAAGAATAAAAGCATCAGATGGAAGTGTGAAAAGCCCTTGACTCCTAGGCTAACCTCCCTACTCCACAACGAGAGAGAGAGAGAGAGAGAGAGAGAGAGAGAGAGAGAGAGAATGAATGAGAATGCAAGACTTAATTTATCACTGAGGGTAAGTAACTGGATTTTAGAACTAGCCACTCCAGCCACAGTTATACTGTGAGGAACACAAGCCTGGGTGAAGATGCTTTGTCCAGGGCCGCAGAGCTGCTAAGGGGCACTGTTGTACCTAGAGCCAAGCAAGACCTGCCAGTGTCCTTTCCATATCACCTCCCTAAGAAATGTGACAAAAAGGTGCTAATGAGCCTCACTCTGTATAGTGTGCTTTAGGAGTTTACTATTTGACTTCCTCCCACAAAAAGATGTGATCAAAAGAAAATGATTTCTTATACTGTATACTGCATTAAAACAGATGAGGGAGAAAACTATTTAAAAGGGATATGTGATTAGGTATTTTTGTCATGACAGGAGTCCAGAGTGAAGGCTGCATAATGGAGTAGACCTGGGGGAGGGTTTGTAAAACAATGAAAGAATTTTTCTTTTACTTTTCCAAGAGGGTAGTGTACTAGGGAGACTGTGCTTGGGAGGGGAGAAAAGTGCAACAATGAATGAATGGAAATCCAAAGTCTTTGTAAATTTTCATTGAAATTAATAATAAATTTTTTAAAAAGTGGGTCCAAAGGAAAAAAAAAAAAAAAGAAAGACATTTTGGGAGGGGAGAAAAGTGCAACAATGAATGAATGGAAATCCAAAGTCTTTGTAAATTTTCATTGAAATTAATAATAAATTTTTTAAAAAGTGGGTCCAAAGGAAAAAAAAAAAAAAAAAGAAAGACTTCTTTTAAAAGCTCAGGGTGTCGCTCGTTTCTGTCTGCGATCTCTCCAAGACTGAATTTGGTGATTGGCAAAAAACTGGGAGAATAAGGCATTAGAAGAGAAGGGGAAAGGAGAAGGCTCCTGGTGCCAGCAAAGGTTCAGAGTCACAGGAAGGAGAAGAGGAGCGCGCCCTCTCCCCTCCTAGAGGTCTGGCTGGGTGGGATCTGAGGTCTGTTTGACAGAGCCCCACTTGCTGCCCGCCCAGAGGACCGCACGCAGCCTAAGGGGCTGAAAGACTAGGAAGCCCTGCGTGTCCCCGCGCTGGGGGCCCTCTGTGGGGCGCTGGTCTCGGATTCACGGGGTGCGGAACACAGATGAAGAGGTGCAGTTTCTGGGCTTTGGGGTGCAAAGGCAGCTCAGAAGGCGCCAAACTAGAATGGAGAGTGGGAGGGGCGGATGCCTTGGGGCACGCCCCTGTCCGCTCCTTTGATCGGCTCTTGGCTCTTGAGTGACCTCTCTCAGTCCAGCCCCAGGGCGGCCAGAAGGGCTATATAAGTTGCTGGGAGCAGTGGATCCTCGTGGCCCAAGGGTGGGGAGCAGAGAGACGTCGCTGGCCCCCTCACTGGCTTGCAGCTGACCACCCACTCCAAGGCTGCAGCCGCCACCGAAAGACCACCGAAAGCGCGAGGCTGCTGCTCCCACTTGACCCCAGGCTCGCAGGAGGGAAGACACTTCGCATCGGCTCCTCGCTCTGCCTTGCTGGTGAAGATGGTGGGCCTGACTTCCTCCGACGTGCACCCCACCATGGGGGTGAATATCTTCTCAGCCGGGGTGTCTGCCTGCTTGGCGGACGTGGCCACCTTCCCGCTGGACACTGCCAAAGTTCGGCTCCAGGTAAGAGGCGAGGCTGACGGTGTCTCCACATTCAGAAACGCCCTCTGTATGGGCCCCTTTGATACCCTGGTCATTTCTGTTAAGTAATACAGGTGGCTAATGTGATGTAAAAGAATGTGACTATGACACAGGAAGGGATGTTTTAAGGTGGGAAATTTGGAACTTGATCCCTGATTAACGGAAGAACCACTCTGGTCATGGAGAATGGGTTCAGTGCTACACCCCTAAAAAGCAAAGGTGCTGAGAGCTAAGGACATCGTGTCCTGTGTTCACAAGCCTCTTCCTTCTATGATTCTTCAGGGACACTTTTCCAACTGACGTATCCAGTGCATCATTTGTGGATGGGCACGGGATGTCAAGTACTCTGTCATCAGTCTATTACTTACACACATGAGCCTATATTGTGGGGGTGGAGGGGAGCGAAGCTATTGCCGAGAATAAAAAGAAACGCAAAACATAAACATGTTGGAAGAACAATTTTAGGTGAAAATGTCTCTGCCAAAGACAGCCCGAAGCAGGTGTTTTCTAACACCGTAAGCCAACTCCTGGCAACCTCATCATGTGTGTCAGAGTAACTGTGTCTACAGCGTTTTCAGTGGCTAGTTTTTCAGAAGGTCACCAGGCCTTTCTTCTGACGTGCTTCTGGATGGATTCAATCTCCAGCTTCTTGGTTAGCAGCTAAGCATGCTAACCTTGTGTACCATCCACATACTTCCCGGGGAGTAGGATCCTCTCCATTTCACTTCCTTTTGACCTGTACCTTTCTGATTTCCAGATCCAAGGAGAATGCCCAATTTCCAGCCCAATCAGATATAAAGGCGTCTTGGGAACAATCACCACTCTGGCAAAAACAGAAGGGCCAATGAAACTTTACAGCGGGCTGCCTGCTGGCATTCAGCGCCAGATAAGCTCTGCCTCCCTTCGGATCGGCCTCTATGATACGGTCCAGGAGTACTTCACCGAAGGGAAAGATGGTAAGTAGCAAGTGTCCCCGGGAGGGCCAGAGAGCTGGGGACACATGCATTGGTCACGGTACTGTTAGAAAAATGTAACACGGAGGATCTGGGCCTTCATATTCACTACTGCCAAATCATATTTAAAGTTGGCCTGTAGAATATTAGATTGATTCTGATTGGCAAAAGTGCAAAAATGGAATTTTCAGGAGCAGGTTTATTATTTTTAAAACCACCCAGTGAATCACTGAACTAATCTAGAAACAGTAGTTTAACCCAGATGATGATGATGCATATCAGAAACCCCTGAGGAACTTGTTTAAAAGAGTAAAACTTGTGAACTGCCAGATTGTATTTTTTTAAAAAAAAAAAACCAAACTTGTGAACTGCCCCAGTCCTGTTCAGTGAAGACTCTCTTAGAGTGGTGCACAGAAAATCTGTTAGAGCAAACTTTCACAGGAAGTTTCTGGTGGTAAAGCGGTTAAGTCCTCAGAGGCTAACCACCAGCCACTCTTTGAGAGAAAAGACCTGACAACTTCCTCCATAAAGAGTGCAGCCTAGCAGCTTTGCAGGATAGTTCTTGTTGTTGGGTGTCACCGAGTTGGAATAGTCCCAGGTGCACACAAGAACAATTATGCTGTTATGTGCTGTCCAGTCAACTTCAACTCATAGCGACCCTATGCACAACAGCTTTGAAACCTGCTCTGTCCCGAGCCAGTCTGTCTCCAACACACCTACCCTCCTTACCCTACTGTGTCAATCTATCTCACCTGAGGTCTTCTTCCTGCACCGGCCCTCCACCTTTCCAAACATAATGTCTTTGTCTAAGGACTGGTCCCTCCTGGCAACATGCCCAAAGTATGTAAGACAGAGCTTAAAAATCCTTGCCTCCAAGGAGTAGCTTGGTTTCACCCTCTCTAGGACAGACCTGTTTGTTCTCTTGGTAGTCCAGGGTATGTTCAATACTCTTCTCCAGCAGCACCACAACTCAAAGCATAGATTTTTCTTCCTTAGTCATTGTCCAGCTCTCTGATAAATAGCAAGAAATTGGGAGGACCATGCGAACAAAGTTTGGAATCTATGGGTTTAAGAGAAGAAAAGCAGTCCTTGAGAGCAGAGTTGAAAAAAAAACAGGAGATCATTCTCCTTAAGATGTTCCTTACTAAGGTCTCCAATGTTGAGAGAGTCACAGCAGAAAGTAGATGTAAATGTAGTGGATTTGAGGAGAGGAGGAAAAAGAAATGGCTATTTCTTGAGTTTCCCTGTATCCTAAAGTGTTCCTTTCAGCCTAGTAAACAAACCAACCAGTTGCCACTCTGTTGATTCTGACACATGGTGACTCCAGGTATGTCAAATTAAAACCGTAGGTTTCCAGTAGCTGAGTTTCTCAGTTTGTTATTAGGTGGTGTCAAGTCAAGCATGACTCATGGTGACCCTATGAACAGATCTGAACACTGCCCACCCTGTGCCATCTTCACAATCTCTGACACACTCGAGCCCATTGCTGCAGTCACTGTGTCAATCCACCTGGTTGAAGGTCTTCCTCTCTTTTGCTGGCCCTTCGCTTTTCCAAGCACATAGTCCTTCATGGAATACCCTCTCCTAGCAATATGCCCAAAGTATGTGAGACAAAGCTTTGCCATCTTTGCCTCCAAGGAGCACTCTGGCTGCACCTTCTCCAAGAACATGTTTGTTCTTTGGATGTTCATGGGATATTGAGTACTCTTCCAAACACAACTCAAAGGCTTCAGTTCTTCTGTCATCCTTACTCATTGTCCAGCTCTCAGATGCACAGCAGTTTTCAGATGGCATTTTCAGCTTAGTTAGCATTTATTAGGCAGCTTACTATCAGTGTGCTGTTCTCAGTGTCTCCGGTATACCAAAGTTAAGATATTATCATTCTTTTTACTTTTACAAATGGAGAAAATGAAGCATTGAACAGTTTTGTAACTTGCCAAAGGTCAAAAATAGGTAGAGTTCCAACCTCTGAGGCTCTCTGGCAGTCTTGGCCCTCTGAGCTCAGGCTCTAAATCACTGAATCATACTGCTACAGCAATTTCCATTCGATTCTGTACATCACTCCATACATACGTACTCCAGGTGTAGCCTCAGGGAGTGACAGCGAGTTATGCTGTTAATACAAATGTGGTACCTCTCTGACAGTTCAAATCCATCAGCAAGGACCACTATGAGCCAATGCCAACTCGATGACAGGTGTTTTCCAAAGTGGAAATCGAGTAGCAGAGAAGTCAAGTAACATGCACAAGCTCATACAGTAAAATATTGGACTCCTTCATGCAGAGCAGATAAACCAGTTAGGAGATAACGCTACAGATACAAAGAAATATCCTAAGTGACTAAGGAGCCCAGGTAATGCAGTGGTTAAAACATTTGGTTTCCAATCAGAAGGTTGGAGCTTGGGCCAACCAGTTGCTCTAAGGGTGAAAGAAACAACAGTGTGCTTCTATAAAGCCCTCTGCTTCTGTAAAAGCCTGCAGTTGGTGGAAATCCTAAGGTATAGCTCTACCTTGTCACAATGAGTCAGAATTGGCATGATGATAGTGGGCGATTGTTTTGTTGGGTATTTTTTTTTTTAGTTTTAAATTACTGTCTCAGCAGATTTAATTATTTCTGCTTTGAATAATATTTATAGAAGACAGATTTAAGGGACAACTTATAAATGATATTTTTATAAACATGTAAATTTAAACTTATTCTCACAGGGTCAAAAATTGAAGATAAATTCTGAACATTACATTGTAATATTTATATGTGCAGCAAAAAAGAAATTTTACGAAGGATTTAAAACTGTCCACTTCAATGCTTTATTCAATGTAACTGACATGACCAACTTCTAAATATGTTAGGCATGAGATTAATGTGACATGTTGTGGCAGCAGTTTTTACACCTACTCAATTCAAAATCAAGCTGCCATGTGTCAAGCCCTGTGTTAGATATATAGATATCAGATTCTCTCCAGAAGGATCTTGTAGTTTCAGAGTATGGGGCTGTGGGGAGAAAGATAAGTCAGTAGGTTAACGTATATCAACAAGTGCCATTAAAGATAGTTATGGGATATTGGCAACACCCAGATTGGTTGTGGTCAAATGGATTGAAATTCATGGTGAGCAGAGAATGTGTGCCAGGGAATGGTGTTCCGTAAGGTTTTCAGTGACTGATTTTTCACAGCAGAGACTGAACCATTCTTCCAACTTACCTCTGAGTGGACTTAAATCTTAGGGAATATTTAGTCTCGCCTTGAGGGAACAGTCATGGAAAATTTCCCTGATTGATTCTTGATTGACCAGTAGAGGTGATCTTGGTGAAGTAAAAAGAAATGACCTTAAAATAGAGCGAAAGCCATGAACAAAGACTCAGGAGTGGGGAAAAACACAAAAAGGTCCTTTTGGAGAGAAGAGAGAAAGGCAGAGAGCAGGAGGAGCCAGTGACAAAGGCTTTGTAGGCGCCATGCTCAGCAGTTTGGATTGTATCCTTAAAGTGATGAGAAGTTATGAAAATATTCAAGTAGAAGAGTAGTATAAGCAAGTTGACATTTTCAAAAGACTGTTTCGGTTGCAGGATAGAGGATGTGTAGCAAAAGGGGACAGACAGAAGCATTTTATTCTAAAGGAAGAAATGATCCAGATATGACCTAAACAATGGCAAAAGGCAAGGAAAGGAACACACAGACTGGAATGATTTGGGAAATACAGTTCACAGAATGTGGTGAAAACCAGAAATAAGGACTAAAGAAAAGGTATGAAATACAATGGCTTCTTTGTCTCTAAATAAAGAAGCCATTCCTTGAGGGAAGAGATGTAGAAATTCCTTTGTTGTTATTTGACGTTAAGTTGACTGTGACTCATAGCAAATGTATGCACAACAGCTCTGAACCCTGCCCTATCCTGAGCCAGTCTGTCTCTGGCATATCTACCCACATTACCCCAGTTACTGTGTCAATCTATCTCACGCAGGGTCATCTTCTCCTGCACTGTTGTTCTAACATTCTAAACATGATATCCTTCTCTAAGGACTGGTCTCTCTTGGCAACATGCCTAGAGTATATGAGACGGAGCTTCAAAATCTTTGCCTCTAGAAAGCAACTTGGTTTCACCTTCTCTGGGACAGACATGTTTGTTCACTTGGTATTCCATGGTCTGTTCGGTACTCTCTCTGGCAACCACAACTCAAAGGCATCAATTCTTCTTCTGCCATCCTTGGTCATTGTCCAGCTCTTTGATGCATAGCAAGTAATTGCGAAGATCATGGCCTGGATCAGATACACCTTAGTCTTTAGACTGACATCTTTGCCCTTCTTCACTCTGGAGAAGTCCCTGAAAGTGGATTTTCCCAATGCAATGAGTCTTTTGATTTCCTGTTTGCTGGTGCCAAGAGTGTTGATTGTGAAACTGAGCAAGCTGAGATGTTAGCAGTCTCAGTCTCTTCTCCATCTATCGTAGTGCTGCCAATTGGCCCATTGATGAGAATCATTGTTTTCTTGATGTTGAGCTTCAATCTATACTGAAGACTAAAGTCCTTAACCTTCTGCAGAAAATACTTCTGACCCTTCACATTTTCAGCAAGCAAGTTTGTGTCATCTGCATAAGGCAGATTGCTGATGAGTCTACCTCCAATCCTGATGTCACATGCCTCTTGCCAAAAATACAACCTCCCAAATGATCTAGTCACGTATAGATTGAAAAGATATGGTGAAAGCACACAACCCCAACTTACTCCTTTCTCGATTTTGAACTATGTAGTATTTCTATGTAGTGTACAGTTCTGACAGCTGCCTCCTGGGTCCAAGTATGTATAGGTTTCTCACGAGCTCAATCAAGTGTTTGGTAAGTATAGGCATATGAGTTCAAGAGAAAGATCTGTGATAGATTCCAGGGATTTGCAAGTAAAGTCAATGGGATTGGTTGTTGTAACATGCTGTCGAGTTTAAAAAACAAACAAACAAACAAAAACAGATTGATTCATGTTTGGAAGCTGGAGTGGCATCCACTTCCTAAACCACTCACTTCTGGCAACTCTATGAAGTTGGAGAAACAATGATAGTTATAAAAAGGCTTCAGGCCTTTTGCTTATATATATATAAGGAGGGCCGTTGTATTTAAAACTTGGTTGAAACTGAGGGCCTGGTGTTTTTTATCTTTTGGAGGAACATTCTTCTAAGTTGTACAGCATTTTTCTGTCAATTTGCTGTACTGAGTTAATCTGGGTTTTCTGTGATGTTGAACCTTGTGTCACTGGGGGGTGTCAAATGTCATAACGGCTACCCATGGTGGACAGTATTTGGTGGAACTCCCAGTTTAAGACAGGTTTGGAAGAAGGAGTGGCATCCACTTCCTAAACCACATGTCTCTGGAAACTCTATGAACTTGAAGAAATAACGATAATTAGTTATAGAAAGGTTTCAGGCCTTTTGATCATAGTGTCACTATGAGTAGTGCTCGACTCGACAGTAATCAACAACAGAATCACTTGCAACTCATAGCGACCCTATGTACAAAAGTTCTGAATCCTGCTCTATCTTAAGCCAACTTCATTGTCTCTGAAACACCTACCCCCATTACCCCAGTCACTGAGTCAGTCCATCTCTTGTGCTGTCTTTCCATCCTTCCAAGCATCTATCTCCAGCATTGGTTGGTCTGTCTTTGAAACATGCCCGAAATATGTCAGATGAAGCTTTAAAATCCTTGCATCCAAAGTCTGATTTCACCCTCTCCAGGATGAATCTGTTAGTTCTTCTAGAAGTCCATGCTCTATTCAATACTCTTCTCCAACACCACAAATCAGAGGCAACAATTCTTCTTCTATTATCCTTAGTCATTGTCTAGCTCTCTGATGCATAGCAAGTAATTGTGAAGATCATGGCCTGGAACAGATGCACCTTAGTCTCTAGACTGACATCACTGCTTTTTAGTACTTGGGGGGGGGGGTCCCAGGAAGCAGATTTTCCCAATGCAATTTGTATGATTTCCTGGCTGCTGGTACCAAGAGCGTTGACCATGGAGCCAAGCATGGTGAAGCTATTAACAATCTCAGTTTCTTTACTATCTATCATGATGCTGCCAATTGGCCCAGTGGTAACAACCTTTGTCTTCTTGATGTTGAGCTTCAGTCCATATTGAAGGCTGCAGGCTTTGAGCTTCTGCAGCAATTGTAAGTCCTCCTCAGTTTCAACAAGCAAGGTTGCATCATCTGCATAACACAGGTTGCTGATGAGTCTTCCTCCTGTTCTGATGCCACATTCTTCCTCAAAAAGCTGAGCTCCTAGATGATATGTTCTGTATATAGTTTGAAAAGGTATAGAGATAGGATGCATCTCTGGCAGATACCTTTCTTGATTTGAACTACAGTGTTTCCTTGGTTTGTTCTGACGACTGCTGCCTGGTCCACATAGGTTTTGCATAAGTACAATCAAGTGTTCTGGGAGTAGAGAGGGTATGAAAAAAGTGGCATAGAGAGGTGCACAAGAAATAAAGTTTTTAAAAAAGTGCAAAAGTGGACATTAGACCTAACAAAGAGAGGCTTATGGGTTTCCTGACCAAAAAATATGCTTAATGGAGTGATTGGTGTGGAATCCAGAGTACAGCAGGTGGGGAAGGATCAGGAGAATACATGACAAAGAATAACACCATTCTCACCAAGGGCTTCATGAGGTAAGAAAGAGGAGTCTGGATGGCCAAGAAAGGGCTGGAGATTAGAACGCAGCAAAAGTACATCAAGGTAATACTACATAAGCCAAAAGTAGAGATAATTGCAATAATTTTATCTCGACAAACGGTTATAATTTCATCACTGAAGGAAGAATATACTCAGGTCCTTAAAAGTATGATGGAGGGGAACCCCAACCAAAACAACCAGTAAAAACATAGTATAAATGCTGCAATTGTATGTATTTTGTATATTCCAGGTTAAGTGTTTTATGGATATTATTTCATTTAAATCTTACAATTCACTGAATTAAAAAAATGGAACCTGTCTCTAAACTTTCATTAAAAACACAGAAAAGGAAACTTCCTCCCCCCAATAAATCTCATAACTCTATAAAGAAACTGTTATTATTATAAAATATTCATTTTACCATGAGCAAACAGAATTAAAAGCTAAGTCCATGGAGGGTAATTGCTATTAAACAATAAATTTAATTATAGACACTTAGCTTCACTTTGTATGTTACTGTGTAGTTTTAAATACAAATTTGAAGAGTTATAAACTATTCTATATTCATGTCATCCAGAGGTTCTTTAAAAAGAAGTATTGAAATCTGCCAAGAAGGTCACGTAAGATCATTACTTCTCCTAAGTATAGATGGCTGTTCTGCTTCGCATGAAGAAGCCTCAAATAGTTAGTAGATCTTGTGTATTGACCCAACTCCTCTAATACTCAGTTTCCTGTGAGTAAAGAGGATAATAACTTCTACCTCATAGCATTAAGTATTGCATATTTAATACAGAGTACCTAATTAATATACTCAACAAAAATTACACTAGAGGGAAAACACTAAAATGCTATTCTGTAAAATTATGGTTTTTAATTGTAAATAGCTCCAAGACTATTTGTAGTTTTATCAAAGACCTTAAGTAACATAAGACAGATTTTCAAAATTTTGAATGAAAAATCATTTTCTTAATTTCTTTTCATTTTTACCTCCTTGGGTCTAGTTTGTCCTCGTGGGCTGTTCTTAAGACCATGAGGCTCAATAATTGACATCATCATTGAAGAATTATCAGTGAGAGAGGTATCCTTCTAGTTAGGAATACTGAGAACCAGAATAAAAGAACCAAGTGATTATTTAAGTAGGTATTATGGTTTGGGTTTTTTTTCTCTGAAAGTCTTTTCATTTCCAGCTAAAGCATTCTCTCTTTGCTATGGTTTACCACATGATCAACACTCAGGGAAGTAGAAGAAATGTTGCTGTTTTGGACCATGGAGTCAGAACTGACACTTAGCTGATACTCTGAGGGGTTTTCAGAGGCAGTTAATCACATGAGAAAAGATTGTAGGTCTAAAACACTAACCTCTGAAAAGTAAAAGGTGTATTGGTGCATTTTAGGTCTTGATTTTCTTCTTTTAACCTTAATAAATCTTTTCCCATTCCAAATAGTACCAGCTAGTTTAGGAAACAGGATCTGCGCTGGCTTAACAACAGGCGGAGTGGCAGTGTTCATTGGGCAACCCACAGAGGTTGTGAAGGTTAGACTTCAAGCACAAAGCCATCTCCATGGTCCCAAACCACGCTACACCGGGACTTACAATGCTTACAGGATTATAGCAACAACAGAAACCTTGAGAGGTCTTTGGAAAGGTAATGAACTTCAAAGATAATTTTATTATTATTAAAATACACAATTGTAATTAGCACCTTATCATGCAAAGGAGTTATTAAACATTTTCTCCTTCCAGGGACTACACCAAATCTTGTAAGAAGTATCATCATCAATTGTACAGAGCTAGTAACGTATGACGTTATGAAGGATACCTTTGTGAAAAACAACATCCTGGCAGGTAACTTCTATTTTGTTTAACAAACAGGCCTGCATGTCTATAATTTATCTTGGTACTTCTCTTGCCACATTAGAATATATTATTGAATGCTAATAGTTTGGTTTTTCTTTTTCAAAAAGTAATTTCAAACATTAAGCATGATTTTATGAAAAGGAAATACCCAAGTTTTAGGAATTTTTCCTACGACGATACTACCACGGCATTTCTTTGTCCCATTCAGTGACTCCATCATGCACTGTTTAGAAGAGTTAGCTGTGTAAGGAATTCTTTGATGTCTTTTGTGTCATTCCGTGTTGCTGTTGTTAGGTGCAGTTAAACTGAGTATGAAAAACAGATCTGAACCCTGTCCTATCCTGCGCCGTCATCTATTATGATCTCTGGCATACTTGAGCCAGTTATGCAGTCACTGTGTCAATCCACCTGATTAAGGGTCTCTTTTTCACCATACCTCCACCTAATTTCCCTCTCCAAGGAATAGTCCAGCAAGAACAACAAGAGCAATAGCAATTTGCCCAAAGGATGTGAAATAAAGCTTTATCATCTTTGCCTCCAAGGAGCACTCTGGTTGCACCTTCTCCAAGACATATAGGGTAGATTCCTAAAAATAATATCCAATAGTTTCTAATGGCATTTGAATATTTTAAGCGATGACTGGGATTTAATAAAGAACTACTACTACATGCTTAATGCCATAGATTAGAAAAGAACATACAAGTCTATCTTAGAGAAAGTGCAACCAAGATACTTCTTGGAGGCAAGCTTGGTGAAACTTCAGCTCACATACTTTGGATGCCATCAGGAGGGGCTAGTCCTTGGAAAAAGACATCATGCTGGAAAAGGATGAGCTTCCGAGAAAGACAAGACTGAGGAGATGAATTGATATAGTGACTGTAACAATGGGCTGGAGCATATCAGAGGATGTGAAGATGGCACAGGATAAGGCAAGGTTCAGAGTTGTTGTTCATAGGGTCACGAGGAGTTGTATTTGTCTTTATGGCACCTAGTAACAACATATTTGTCAGGCATTGTTTTAGGACCTGATAGCACAGAGAAACCTGACATGTTATTTTCTGTAAGTTTACAATTCACTGAGCCATGTGCTGTTTGTCATCTTTTTTCAAGTAAGTGAAAGTACAACCTTCATATATTTTTGAGATGATCTATCATGATCACCAATTACGAACAAACTGGGCTTCAGGGATTTGACAAATAACTAAAAACTGACAAGCTCTCTCACCTGATGTTGCCCTGTTTCACTGATTCTTTTCAGATGATGTCCCCTGCCACTTGCTCTCTGCTCTTGTTGCTGGATTTTGTGCAACACTTATGTCTTCTCCATCAGATGTGGTGAAAACCAGATATATAAATTCCCCACCAGGACACTATGCAAGTATACCCAAGTGTGCAATGGCCATGCTCACCAAGGAAGGAGTGCCTGCTTTTTTCAAAGGGTAGGCGATTCTCTTATGCGTGAACTATCTGTGTGCCTTGAAATATCATTTTAACTAACAATGACATTAAGCTTACCAGCCTAAGCATATGTAGTCTACTTAGTGATCTATTTTCCCTTGCCACAAATTTGTCCAACTCAGTAATTCCACTGTGGCAAGAAAAAAACCCACCCAAAAAACAACCAATGAAACCAAACTCTGATAGTTGGATAATTTTTTCAACCTCAATCAGAGCCTCATTGATAATCAATGGCCTCTTTTCCTCCCCAACCTTGTTGAAATGTAAACAATAATTTGCCTTCAAGAGGCAAGAGAGTTATCAAAAAGAGGGGAAACATAATAGAGGATTATAAGAAAACCGGATTTGATTTGTACTATTTTGTTTCATTTATTCTTTTGAATTATGTTAAATGAATAATAGAGCTAAATCATTGTCATTAACTTAGGAAATTGATGCAGAAAATGTTGTTTGGATATTATGAGAGTATTATGTTGTATTTTCCTTCATAACAAACAAAACAAATAACTATGATATTGAAAACTTCCTTCCTAAGAAAGAACAGCATGATCTTGACTCAATGGCCCATAACAATAACAATTTATTAAAATACTTGACAAAGATTATAGGAGATAAGAGGTAAAGTATTATTTTAAGAAAAATTCTAAAACTTTTTTTTAACCTATAAACTCAAACTTACTGCCATTCAGTTGATTCCAACTCACAGTGGCCCTCCATAGAGTGTTCAAGGCTAAAACTCTCAAGAGGAGGCGACTGCCCATCCTCTTCCCATGAAGCTGCTGGTGGATTCAAACTGGCAGACACACACAGCCTGTGGGTTAGCAGAACAGCACACTAAGGACTCTGCCACCAGATGGCCTCAAATGCATTATATATGTTATATAAAAGGCTGATCCCACTGAGCAACTGCTGGATTCCAACCACAGTTCTTTGGAATTGCAACACAGCTTCTTACCACTAGGCCACCAGAGCTCACAAAAGGCTCCCACAAATATAAAACTGGCCTAAAATGGATATACTATTAAGCATTAACCACTTACCGTTTCTCTGGGAGAATATTTTATAGGTGGTTGTCATTAAAAGCCATCAAATTGAAACCAATTCATAGCAGACCCACCATAGTGGGTGTTAAGAGGTTATAAACCACACGGGAGAAGACTGGCCAGCTGTCTTGAATAATTTATCTAATGATACTATAACTGGTGACCTCTTTTGAAGCATTTCACTATGGCAAAACACACTAGAGGGTCAGTTCTTAGTTCTGGCAATAAGCCTGAGGGGGGCTTTGGTTTTGACATTCTAAGAACAAGTATTGCCATAATATATGTAGAACTAATTTCTTGGCTACAAGCTGGAGTCAATTGTACAGGATTTGATAATGTTTTGATTATCAAATAAATTAACACCTAAACAGTTGAGTTGAAGACAACACTTCTTCAAGGGTATCAAGAACACTATTTTGAGCAGTGGAGAGAAACATGAAAAGTTACATTCTTCACAATGATGAATGATACCGTCAGTATCATTCATCTTCATTTGAGAATATGCTTGTTTCAGAGCTTTAAGAATGTCAAACTAATAGAACGGTGATGTGCACTTATTCTAGGTTCGTGCCTTCCTTCTTACGACTCGCATCCTGGAATGTCATTATGTTTGTGTGCTTTGAACAGTTGAAGCGAGCACTAATGAAGTCCCGGCAGACTACGGACTGTACCACATAATCAGCCTCAGGAAAGAAGGGTGGCAGTATAAGTAGGAATGTTTGCTGACTGGATAATCACACAAACCAAGCATGTTATTTTGCTTTAAAAAAGAATTCTGGTAGAGTGTTTGGGACTTTTTTAAAAAACAAAACTACCATCTATTTTGTGTAACGTTTATACTCTACATCTTAAGGTGAAAGCAAAATTGCCAGGATTCACCACGACAAATGCAATGTCTACAAAAGTTACTGTTTTACTATTTTTTTATAATTGAATATAAAAAGTTTAACATGTTTTAATTATAACTCAAACCTGTGGAAAAGGGAAACAAAAATACATTTTAAAAATATTTACAAATGAAGTTATCAAATATTATTTTTATTTATTAACCAGATGTCAATTAATATATTCAATAAAATATTGCTAATACCTTCAAAGTTTGTCTTTTTGGGATCGATATCTACATATTAGTGGAAATTCACCTAGAATGTTAAAAACTGTTCAAATGCAAGTAAACTTCTTTGATAATACATTAAAATTTCAATTACTGGATTTTTTCACTCAGTCGATATTTTACAGAAACTGTAGTAGAGGCATCATATGTATCCTAAAATCAGACTTTTAGAGCTGGCAGTTACCATGTGAAGACAGAAAAAGAGCTTTAGGTTCCTACTGAGATGAAAATTAATCTTAATGGCATCTTTTCAGAAAGTATAAATCCATCATTTCCACCTGTACCTTTCTTGTGGTTCTGCAAATTTTAAAAAGTTTGACAAAGTTCTGTTTAAGAAGACAGTGAAGAAACAGGTTCTAGTATCCATTACTTGTGGTAATGTATATTGATAAACCAGTTTGTAAAGCAGTTTGGTATTAGTCAGTAAATCTGAAATGTGTACACATCCTGCAAGATTTTTCCCCTTGCTTATGAACACCTAAGGTTATAAACAATATGCTGGAAAAATATTACTCATTTATGTGTGCGT
This sequence comes from Elephantulus edwardii, assembly GCF_000299155.1. Classification (NCBI taxonomy): domain Eukaryota; kingdom Metazoa; phylum Chordata; class Mammalia; order Macroscelidea; family Macroscelididae; genus Elephantulus; species Elephantulus edwardii. Next base: position 15,362,008 of record NW_006399803.1, read on the forward strand.
GCATGTCTATATCTATATATTATTGTGAGCCACTGAGTTGGAACCAACTTTTAGCTGCTCCAGTGGGTTTTCAGAGGCAGTGAATTGCATGGGAGATTGCCCATCTGGTGGATTTGAACTGTGTGCCTTTGGGATTACAATGCAGATTCTTACCATATTTTTACTGGCCACCAGAGTGCCCTATACATATAGACAAACACATACAGACCTAAAGGAATAATTTAAATAATAATGTAAAATATAGCATGAAGAAGTGATATGCTAATATGAAAGCAATGTCAAGATACATTATGAAGTTGTTGTTCTTAGGTGCCACTGAGTATGACTCACAGTAACCCTATAAACAACAGAATTGAACCCTGTCCTATCCTGTGCCATCCTCAGCATGTTATTTCATTCTGAAATTAGGGGGGAGAAGGGGGAAAAACAATGCAGTACAATATTATTTGTCCTTCATAAAAATGAGGAATATTTATTGATTCTGATGTCTTCTTTTAAAATGATGCAGATTTGTCTCAAACACTTGTTCTTATTCAAGAATATCTTAGACCGATGAGTTTAAACTAGATGAATTTAAAAGTCATAAAATCTTTTCCTGCATATTAATATTTACTTAGTAGTAACTAGGGATATTACAGCCAATATTAGATGGATCATACTTGAAAGCAGAGTACCAGGGGAATGTCTGTGTTTCATTCACTATGCAAAGGCATTTGTGTGGATCACAGCAAACTGTGGCTAACTCTAAGAATCCCAGAACACTTGATTGTGCTTATATGAAACCTGTATTTGGACCAGGAGGCAGTAATCAGAACTGACCAAGGAAACACTGTATGGTTCAAAATGAAGGATGCATCCTATCTCCAAACCCTTTCAATCTATATATGCAGAAGAAATTATCCAGGAGGCTGAATTCTATGAGGAGAAATGTGGCATCAGGACTGGAGGACGATTCATCAACAGCGTCTGTTATGCAGATGACATAACCTTGTCTGCTGAAACTGAAGAGGACCTAAGGCATTTGCTGCAGAAGGTCAAGGACTGAAGCCTTCTATATAGATTGAAGCTCAACATCAATAAAACAAAGAGTCTCACCACTGGGCAAACTGGCAGAATCACGATAGATGTAAAAGAGACTGAGACTGTTAACAGCTTCAGTGTGCTTGGCTCCACAATCAACACTTTTGGTACCAGCAGCCAGGAAATCAAAAAATGAACTGCACTGGAAAAATCTGCTGTCAGGGACCTCTCCAGAATACTGAAGAGCAATGACGTCTAGAGACTAAGGTGTGCCTGACCTAGGCTATGGTCTTTGAGATTACTTGCTATGCATCAGAAAATTGGACAATGACTAAGGATAACTGAATAAGAATCGATGCCTTTGAGATGCAGTGCTTGAGAAGAGTATTAAACATACATACCACGGACTGCAAAGAGAACACACAGGTCTGTCTAGGAAAGGATGAAATAAAGTTTCTCTTTTCAGGCAAGGATTTTGAAGCTCTGTCTCACATACTTCGGCACATGGCCAGGAGGGACCAGTCCTTGGAGGAGGACATCATGTTTGGAAGGGTAGAGGGACAGAACAGGGGGAAGACCCTGGATGAGATGGACTGACTCAGTGACTGGGATAATGGGAATAGGTGTGTCAGAGACGATGAAGTTGGCTCAGAAGAACCAGGGTTCAGAGCTACTGTACACTGAGTCGACTTGACGGTGCATAACAACAACAACAAAATGATTTAAAGATTAAGTAAGAAAAGTAACATTGCATGAACACAGTTGACAAATAAATAGACAAGAACAAAACAGAAACATCATTAGAATAACTTAAAACAATCTCAACATATTTATTTGCTCATTTAATATTCCAAACAAAAAGACATTACATTTCACACTATTGCTTTTACATAATAAGTTAACAATTTTAGTCAAAGTAGACAAAAAACAATTTCTTTAAGTTGCCAATGGGCACTTATTCCCTCAGGGAAATAATTTTTTAATAGTGTTTAACAGAATATAGAATTGCTCAATGATAGTGTAGTGGCTGTGTCTTACGTATATTTTTAATTTTTCTCACCAAAAGTTGAAGCCAGGGGAAAAGTTCAAGCCATTTTTCTCAGATTTTAACAATTTCATTAATCATTGTTTTAAAATTGTTTCTATAGAGTCATAAATGTGAAAATAGAAATTAAGCTACCCCAGACTTGCTCATACAGAAGCGGGCAAGATACTTATCCTGAGAAAATAGCTGCTGGTCCCAAGCATAATTTTCAGATAATAAATATTATTGCCCCTCAAGCCAAATCTTTCATCTGTGTCATGTTAAGAGTTTAACTCTTCTGCTTCGGCAGTGAGATGTCTACTTTTCACACTTTGTTCCTCATTTAAGTAAATCTTTCACCAAGTCCTATTTCACTGAATGCTCTCACCAGGGGAAAAAAAGAGAACATGAACAATTATGAACACTGGAACAAACAGGAAGAATACATATTATTTCCATATAGAAAAATACATACAAATTCATGTAGTCCTAAAGTAGAAAAAAATCAGGATGGGTCATTCGAAGAAAAAGACTGTTTTTAAAACATTTTTTTATATGCAAAATAGGTTGGTTTAAGGTTCACTGATATCCCCTGATTTCTCCCATTTCTTCAAAGATTGTCCTTCAGAATGGATTTCCTCTATAAAACTATTATAACAAATATTTTAGACCAAGCTTGACTCTGTCAAAACTCTCTCCAACCTACCACATTAAAAAACAACTAACAAAAACGCCACATGATTTTCCTGGAACTACAATGTCAACATATTCTAACACTACTTTGGTATTTTATTAATTATTACAGAAAAATTTAGGATTCTAAATATGAATTTTAAGACTACATAATAGCCTATCATATATTGCTGGAAGCATGGCAAAGAAGGTAGCCACAATTACATTTTTCTTTTCACATGTCACTGTCATATATAAATCAGAAGGAACATTTAACATTATAATATATAATTAGTGACACTTAACTTGGCTTCCAGATTACTCAATTCTTGAATTTAGTAGTATCTTTTAGACCAAATCACTATAGAACTATTTAAAATAGTTACTATTTTAAGAGAAAACAGGACCATATATATAAAATATACAATTGCAAGTGGATTTAAAGAAAATGTTACTAAACAAATTTTATGATAGTAATGTTAAAGGACTTATGAGGGTTTTTTTCCTCCCTAAAAGGGGAAACACATACTTACTTAAAAATATTCCCCCTTTCATACTCCAATCACTCTTTATTTGATACATAGAGAAAGATTTAATCAGTTTGAGATTTCATGTGTTGAAAGATTAAAATATAAGTATTTCCAACACAGAATTTAAAAGACAAACAAAACTGCTTTCCATGTAATAGCACCTTGATACAATGAACTTTAACAGTTAACATTTGATCCTTGTCAGGATTTTGCTATATATTACAGAACTCTAGTTTAGTGATAAAGCATTTTAAAAAAATTAAGATACTCTCAAGGCTGAGAAGCCCCTTCAAGAAAGCACTTCTATTTTCATAATAAAATGAACCAAATTTTAAAAATAGCTTTCTCTTATTTATAAAATAATCATGTTAATGCATGTACTTTTTAGTGTATGTGCTATCCAATGTTTCATCTGTTATTTTCCAATTGGATATTACCTACTTACCACTCTTTTCTTTGACAAGTATTAAAAGAGAAGTTTCAAAAATACTCAAGTGTTGCTATTTAAGAGCCAGTCCTTAAACTCTCTGTATGCACAAGTGTTTAATACATAAAGATGCAGTTATCATTATGTTTGAGATTAAATTTTGTCTTATAAGAGACTGGTTTCTAAAGGACTGAAAGACAATTTAGTAATCAGATGAACTTTTCTACCTTAAGATTAGCTTTTTTGCTGAGTACAAATGTCTAAAACACATTTCCTCAATAGAATCATATCACTACATAATCCTTGACAGCATGTGCTGTCCTCCTGAGATTTTAGGAGAATAAAGCTATACAAAATGCATAGTCATCATCCTCAAGCTACTTTAGAATCCAATAGACTGTTAAGGAATATCCATAAAGTCTATTCAATGCTATCCAGAAAGACCATGGAGCCAAGGCAAAAGAGAAGCAAGAGTTAACAGAAAGTCAAACACACAATTGATATTCAACTGAGAGTTTTAAAAAGCTTGAAGCTTATCTCTTAAATTTCAAGAAGAGCTTTGATATAGAAACTGTCCTTCTGAATACCGTCAAGACTTTCTTTGCAAATATACCTCTTTTCAAATATACACATAGGTGAAGAAGCTTCATAAAAGGCCTTTGCACCACGCAATAACTAAAGTTTCAGACATATCATTGATAAAGATAAAATACTAAAGATAGGAAATGCCTCAAAAAAGCTTCAAAAAAACACTGTAATATTTAAAGTACGGTATTTTTTGAAAAAAAAAAAAATAAATTAATCACTAATACCGTCATTCTTCCTATGTCCAATAGTCAAGAGTATCAAAAAGGAGGCCCTTACTCTTAATCCACTCTGACAAACCTATGCTCTTGCTGCTACTACTAATGAAACATTAGGACATGTGACCGAGATACAACAGTAACCATAAAAAAATACTTACTGTTAATTAACCTAGAAAGGAAAATAAAATGCAAAAAATATACCATTTCCAAACTGAAAACAGTACCATTAAAACGTCTTTTAAAAAATGTCAACTTGATAGCCATAACATATATAAATGAAAAGCAATTTTTCCACATTTCAATCAACTGACTGAATACAAATACCTGATTTATATTTTTACTTGAAATGGGCTAAATCCCAAGTTCCAAACTGTAGTTCCCATGACTCTACAGGGAATCTTTGGAAGGGTAAGGTACCTTTGGAGAACAGTGTATAAGTAACTGTAAACATACACTGATTGTCCATTAGCTTTCGTAAATAGAATTTCTGAAACATTTTTTTGTAAGAAATTATATATAAGGAGTGTAATTGGTCAGATAATTTTTATTACAACATAGAAATTCTGTTGTTTGTGCAAAATGTAGAAGTACCATGGATGAGTTATATATTTAAAGTAAGTGCTACTTTAGAGTCCAGTAAAAGTCTTTTAATCTTTTCATGAAACTTCTCTCTATATAGATTGAAACACATAATGCTTTCTGGTTCTTCTTCAAACCAAAACTTGTCAAATTCGTAGACAAGATAACCTGCAGTTAAGGAAAACAAAACATAAGCAAAACTGAACCGTGAAATCACATTACAAACAATCTTATTTTTAAAACACAAAACCAGTCTTTACATTTCATATTAAAAAACCAAACCTACTGCCTATGATTTCAACTGACAGTGATAGTATAAGAGAGAGTAGAACTGCCACACTTTTCAGAAGCAGACTGCATTGTCTTTCTCCTATGGAGCAGGAAGCAAGTTTGAACCAAAACCCTTTGTTTAGTAGCAATCTTAGCAGTAAAGGGCTTTAACTATTGCTCCACAAGGGTTACTTAAATTCTGTATTAGGATATGATAATCAGAAGCAATCAAAAGCTAATAGAATTCCAATGATCTTATAAGAAACTTTTTATGAAATATTTTTATTTCATAAAACATAACCAATTTTCAGTATTTAATAAACAGCTAAACAGAAGATTTCAAAGGGCAGTTCAGAAAGGCAAAGTATTATAATGAAATGTTCAAAGAGCTAGAGTCAGAAAACCAAAAGGGATAAAGCCGGCATTTCTTAAACTGAAGGAACTGAAGAACAAATTCAAACCTCAAGTTGCAATACTTAAGGATGCAATGGGCAGAAAAGTGAATGATCCAGGAAGCATCAAAAGAAGATGAAAGGAGTACACAGAGTCACTATATCAAAAAGAATTGGCTAACACAGAAGAATTTCATGAAACAACATATGACCAAAAGGCAATGATGATGAAGAAGGAAGTTAAGGCTGTTCTGAAGGAACTGGCAAAAACCAAGGCCCCAGGATTTGATGAAATACCAACTAACATACTGTAATAAACAGATGCTGCCCTGAATATGCTCACCAGGCTGTGCCAAGAATCTGGAGGAAATCACCGGGCCAGCTAAGTGAAAAAGATCCATTCTGATTCCCATTCCAAGAAAAAAAAAAAAGGTGATCTGAAAGGGTGTAGAAATTATTAAATGATATCACTAATATCACACACAAGCAAAATTCTGCTGGAGATTACTAAAAAAAAAAACCAAAAAAACAAACCAAACAAAAACACATGACTGGAACAGTACATTGACAAGAAAACCACCAGAAAAATACAAGCAGGGTTTAGAAGAGGTCGTAGAATTAGGGACATCATCACAAATGTCAGATTATCTAGGCTGAAAGTAGAATGCACCAGAGGAAAGTCTGTGTTTTATTGACTATACAAAGACATTTGACTGTGTGGATCACAATATATTATGGCTAACTTTGAGAAGAATGGGAATCCCAGAACACTTGATTGTGCTCATGCAAGATCTATACTTGAACAGTAAAGGCAACATTTAGAACGGAGTAACGAAACAAAATCAGGAAGAGTGTGTCAGGGATGCATCCTGTCTCCATTCCTTTTCAATCTATATGTGGAACAGATCATCTAGGAGTCAGGGCTCTCTGAGGAGGAATGTGGCATCAATATTGGAGAAAGACTCATCAACAATCTGCATTAATACAGATAACACAATCTTGCTTGCTGAAACTAAGGAGGGCCTGAAGCATTTGCTGCAGAGGGTCAAGAACTGTAGTCTGCAATGTGGACTGGAGCTCACTATCAAGAAAATGAAGTTTGTCACCAGTGGGCCAATTGGCAGTATCATGAGAGATGGAGAAGATTGTAAATGTTAACAATTTCACCTTGCTTAGTTCCACAAACAACACTTTAAGGACTCGAATCAACACTGTGTCAAAAATCAAGACAGGAATGCATTAGGAAAATCTGCTGTCAAGAGCCCTAAAGAGCAATGATGTCAGTATAGAGACCAACATGTGCCTGATTCAGAGGCCATAGTCTTGGCAATTACTTGCTATGCTTCAGAGAGCTGGAAAATTATCAAAGATTACAGAAGAATTCATGCCTTTGAGTCATGCTGGAGAAGAGTATTGAATATATGATGTCTTTCCAGAACTAGATGGTCTGTCCTGGAGAGGGTGAAATGAAGCTGCTCCATAGAGGTACGGATTTTGAGGCTCCATCTCATATACTTTGGGCAAGATGCCAGGAGGGACCGTCCTTTGAGAAGGACATCATGCTGTGAAGGGTGGAGGGACAGCGTAGGAGAAGATCCTGGATGAGACAGATTGATGCAGTGACTGGGGTAATGAGGGTAGGTTTATCAGAGACTGGGATTGGCCCAGGACAGAGCAGGGTTCAGAGTTAAAGTGCAGAGGGTTGCTGTGAGTTGTGGTCGATTTGGTGGCACATTATGAACACTACATTGTTCTCTAAAGTCAATAAAATCCTTCAAATCTAAGAGATATGTGGATGGGAAAATCAGAAGATACCTAAGGGACAGCAAAAAAGATTTCCAAAACAGAGACTTCTCAAATATAAATGTGAAAGTAACTAGAACACCCTAGGCAAGGTTAAAGTACAAACTTCTGTTTTTTCCAATGAACTATTAGGGAGCGCGAGTGAAGGAAGAGACTGATTAGACACTAATGCTGGTGCTATCAGGAAGAAACATTTGGTGACTTACTTCTATAAAGAAGAAAATGCTTTGGAGCAATGTGACTCTAACTCCATGGGATCAATAAACTAGGCACTAACTTGACAGCTAAGAACAACACAGATGGGACATTTTTTCTTTTTTCAATTATCTCCATTGATTCACATTTATCCTCAAAAGTTAAAAGCATTTCATGAACACAAACATGTTATTAGGTAGCTTTGGTGGCCTACTGGCAAGAAGCTGCGCTGCAATCCCGAAGGCACACGATTCAAGGCCACCAGCTGCTCTGTGGAAGAAGGATAGGCAATCTCCTCTGTGCGATTAACTGACTTCGAAAACCCGCCAGAGGGTCAACTATGGGTCAGTTCTGACTCTATAGTATGCAGCAAAAACAACAGCAAATGTGCTATTGTTATTATATAACAAAAATTTTTATCCTTAAATCTTATTTTTGGTATTTAGCCAGATGCATGTATTTATTATTTAACAGATCTTGGTGGCCCAATGGATTAAATGATTGGGTGCTAATGTAAAAGTTGTTAGACTGAGCCTACCAGTTGCTCCTCAGAACTGGCAGTCTGCTGATGTAGATTACAGCGTTGGGTACCTTGTGCAGCAGTTCTATTCTATCCTAACAAGTCATTTTGAGTCAGCGTCTCCTTGAGGGCAGTGAATTTAACAAATGCTCATTATATGCTGACTTATTCTCACAGCAATCTTTAAGTGCATTCCGCTGAAGAGAGAACACACACAGGGAAAGGTTGCATTGCTTGCCTAGAACATGGTCTTACTGCACTATAAACCAGAGTTTATTTCCATCCAAATTTCATCTCCCCTGCTGAAAGGCTTTTCAAGATAGGACAGATATGAATGACAAAATATATTTTGATACACAAGATTTGTGAGAACTATCAAAGAATGAGGCTTCCAGGAGAATGCCATCTGCTTCCTGTTTCCAAAATATCAAAAATGCTATTTTCTATCTTAATTTGATTTTGAGTACAATACACTGGGACAACACTTTATGTGAAGAAAACACTCATACGTATAAAATTTCATCTGTGTTCTACCCCTTCTCCTTCCTCAATATACTGACAGAAATGTATATTTAAGAAATCTAGAGATTAATGTTCTTAGTATAAGAAAAATTTAAACAACTATGCAACTTGTAAGTATACACTTCGTACTGTTCTTACATTTGAGTTCCTAAACTCAATGTTTACTAATCAGAACCAATTTATAGCTGACCCTCCACTGGCCTTCCAAAGCTGTAAATCATGCAGGGGACAGCACTGCCTTTCTCTTAAGTCACTGGTGGTGGATTCAAACAAGAGATGTATCTTTTTCATTACTGTCAGGTAGTAAGGCCCTTTCAACTGACTATGTGAGCATGGTGGGGGGGGGAAGCTCAAGTGTAAGAAATAGATCATTCAGGAGACTGGGCTTTATGAGGAGGAATGTGGCATCAGGACTGGAGGAAGACTCATCAACAAGCTACATTATGCAGATGAGACAACTTTGCTTGCTGAAACTGAAGAAGACCTAAAGCACCTGTAGTTTTCAATATGGATTGAAGCTCAACATCAAGAAGTTAATGATTGTCACCACTGGGCCAACTGGCAGCACCATGATAGATGAAGAAGAGACTGAAGTTATTAACAAGTACAGCTTTCTTGGCTTCACAATCAACACTCTTGGCACGAGCAGTCAGGAAATCAAAAGACAAATTTCAATGGGAAAATCTGATGTCAGGGACCTCCTCCAGAGTGCTGAAAAGCAACGATGTCAGTTTAGAGACTAAGGTGTGCCTAATCCAGGCCATGGTCTTTGCACAATTACTTGCTATGCATCAGAGAGCTGGACAATGCCTAAGGATGACAGAAGAAGAAATGATGCCTTTGAATTGTCCTGCTGGAGAAGAGTTTTGAACATGCTATGCACTGTCATGAAAACAAATGGGTCTGTTTTGGATAGAGTGAAACTAAGTTTCTCCTTGGAGGCTAGGATTTTGAAACTCTGTCTCACATACTTTGGGCACATGGCCAGGAAAGACGAGTCCCTGGAGAAGGACATCATGCTTGGAAGGGTGGAAGGACAGCAAAGGAGAGGGAGACCACGGATGAGATGGACTGACAAATAACTAAGGCAATGGGGGTTGGTGTGTTGGAGTCAGTGACCCTGGCTCAGGACAGAGCCGGGTTCAGAACTGCTGTCTATAGCATCACTATGGGTCACAGGTGAATCAACACATAACAACAATATACCAAAAACTTCTTGCTTCAGAGCTAGGTGGTGGCACTAAAAACATAAACTGGTTTCAGAAGAAATACTAGTGAAAGAATCTTAACTGCAATGGCTAAACTGATTGAAGAAAATATTTGGGAACTGTAGATGCATTAGGCAGAATAGTAAATGATGCAGGAAGTATTAAAAGAAGATGGAAAGAATATACTGAGTCACTGTATCAAAAGGAACTGGCAGACATAGAAGAATTTAATGAAATCACATATGAGCAAGAGCCTATGGTGATGAAGGAAGAAGTTCAAGCTGCTTTGAAGGAAATAGCAAAAACTAAGGCCCCAGGAATAGATGGTTTACTAATTGACATATTTCAGCTAACATATGCTGCCCTGGATGTGCTCACAAAGTTGTGCCAAGAAATCTGGAAAACAACCACTTGGCCAACTGACTGGAAAAAGATCTATATTTGTTCCCATTTCAAAGAAGGGTGACCCAACAGAGTGTGGAAACTATAGAACAGTATCATTGATTTCACATGCAAGCAAGATTCAACTGAAGATTATGAAAAAACAACTGGAACAGCACATCAGCAGAGAACTGCCAGAAGTCCAGGCTGGGTTTAGAAGGGGTTGCGGACCTAGGGATATTGTAGCTGATGTTAGATGGATCTTAGCTGAAAGCAGGGAATACCAGAAAAATGTCTATCTGTGTTTCATTGATTATGCAAAGGCATTTGACCGTGTGGATCATAACAAACTATGCCTGACTCTGAGAAGAACGGGAATCCCAGAACACTTGATCCTGCTAATGTGAAACCTATACTTGGACCAAGAGGCAATCGTCAGAACAGAGCAAGGAAACACTGCATATTTCAAAATTGGGAAAGATGTATGCCAGGGATGTGTCCTATCTCCATACCTTTTCAACCTGTATGGAACAGATTATCCGAGAGGTTGGGCTCTATGCGGAGAAGTGTGGCATCAGGATTGGTGGAAGATCTATTAACAATCTGCGTTATGCAGATGACACAAACCTACTTGCTGAAACTGAAGAGGACCTGAAGCGCTTGCTGCAGAGGGTCAAGGGCTGCAGCCTTCAGTATGGATTGAAGCTCAATGTCAAGAAGACAAAAATTCTCACCACTGGACCAATTTGCAGCATCAGGATGGATGGTGAAGAGCTTGAGATTGTTAACAACTTTAGTCTGCTTGGCTCCACAGTCAACACTCTTGGCACCAGTAGCCAGGAAATCAAAAAACGTATTGCAATGGGAAAGTCTGCTGTTAGGGACCTCTCCAGGGTACTGAAAAGCAATGGTGTCACTCTGGAGACTAAGGTGCATCTGATACAGGCTATGGTCTTTGCAATCACTTGTTACGCATCATGATGCCTTTGAGCTGTGGTGCTGGAGAAGAGTATTGAATGTACCCTGGACTGCCAAGAAAACTAACAGATTCATCCTGGAGAGGGTTAAACCAGGCTGCTCCTGGGAGGCAAGGATCCTGAGGCTTCGTCTGACATACTTTGGACATGTTGTAAGGAGGGACAGGTCCTTGGAGAGGGACATCATGCTTGGGAGGGTGGAGGGACGGCACAGAAGGGGAAGACCCTCTATGAGGTGGATTGATTCAGTGACTGGGGTAATTCGGATAGGTATGTCAGAGGCAGAGAGATTGGCACAGGATAGAGCAGGGTTTAGGGCTGCTGTACATAGGGTTGCTATGACTCGACGGCACATAACAACAACAACAACAACAGATATTAAAATTCAAGGACACAGCAAGTGCTATTCTTGACCTAAGACTACAAAGTGTCTGACTAGCCTCTGAGCTGCTCTTAGCATTAACAAAGTACTGGACAAGTTATTGTCAGAAGTCCCATAACATATGACCCATAATGACCCTATAAACAATATATCTGAACTCTGTCCTATACTGTAACATCTTCACAATCTGTAATATACTTGAGCCCATTGCCTCAGTCATTGTTTCAATCCATCTGGTTGAGGGTCTTCCTCTCTTTGGCTGAACCTCCGTCTTTCCAAGCAAGATGCCCCTCTCAAAGAACAGACTCTCCTAGCAATATGCCCAAAATATGTGAGATGAAGTTTTATCACCATTGCCTCCAAGGAGCACTCTGGGTGCACCTTCTCAAAGACATGTTTGTTCTTTTGCCAGTCCATTGGATATTTAGTACGTTGCTCCAACACCACAGTTTAAAGGCATCAATTCTTCTGACATCCTCTGTCCATTGTCCAGCTGTCCAGCAGCACAACAGGTGACTAAAAAGATCATGGCCTGAATCAGGTGCACCTCAGTTCTTAAACAGACATCATTGCTCCTCAGTAATTTGGAGAGGTCCCTAACTGCACACTTGCCCAGTGCAATATGTCTCATGATCTCTCGACTACTGATGCCAAGAATATTGTGGATCCAAGCAAGATGAAGTCATTAACACTTTCTTCTCTATCATTATGTTGCTTATTGGTCCAGAGGTGAGAATTTTTGTTTTCATGGCTTTGAGATGTAATCCATATTGAAGGCTGTATTCTTTGATCTTCTGCAGGAATTCCTTCAAGTCCTCCTCACTTTTATCAAGTAAGGTTGTGCTATTTGCATATTGTAGGTTACTGCTGAGTCTTCCTCCAATCCTGATGCCACATTCTATTTCACAGAGTCCATCTTTTGAATAATAATTTGCTCAGTGTACAGATTAAATAGGTATGTAAAAAGCACCCTGATGAAGGATCAATTTTAGGAAAATATGGATTTGGTGATAGAAATGAGGCTGGGGATAGAATTCTGTACAATCAATAATTTACTCATAGCAAACACCTTTTATAAGAAACATAAACGCAGGCTATACACATGGATTTCACCTGATGGGATACACAGGAATCATTCTGATTACAACTTTGGAAAGAACCATTGGAAAAGTTCAGTATCAGCAGTAAAAACTAGGCCAGGTGCTGACTGTGGAACAGACCATCAACTGCTTATATACAAGTTCAAATTAAAACTAAAGGTTAAATCATATCCACAGGAATAAAAATGTGACCTTGAGTCTATCTCCCATGAATTTAAAAACCAACTCAGTAATAGGTTTTAGGCTTTGAACACTGATGAACGAATTCCAGATAAGCTGTGGGAAGATATTAAGAATATTGTTCATGAAGAATGCAAAAAGTCATTACTAAGAAGGAACAAGAAGAAAAGACCAAAAAATGGATGTCAGAAGAGACTCTAAATAATGTACTAGAGCACCGAGAAGCCAGAGTAAAGGGAAGAAATCAAGAAGTTAAGCTGAACAGAAGATTTCAAAGGGCTGCTTGAAAAGACAAGGCAAAATATTATAATCAAATGTGCAAGGATCTGGAGTTGGAAAATAAAAAAGGCCAAACTTGCTCAGCACTCCTTAAGTTGAAAGAACTAAACAATAAATTCAAGCCACACGTTGCAATGAGCAGAATATGGAATGATTCAAGAAGCATTAAAAGCAGATGGGAGGAGTATAAAGAGTCATTGTGCCAAAAAGAATTGGCTGACAAGAATTTCAAGAAACAACACATGATCATGAGGCAATGGTGATGAAGGAAGAAGTGCAGGCTGCTCTGAAGGACTTGGCAAAAAATAAAGCCAAAAAAGAAAACACAAAAAATAAAGCCCAAGAAATTGATGGAATACCAATAGATGTATTTCAGCAAACACATGCTGCCCTGCATGTGTTCACCAAGTTGTGCCAAGAAATCTGGATACTTGGCCAATTGACTGGAAGAAATCCGTATTTATTCCCCTTCCAAAAAAAGGTGACCCGACAGAGTGTAGAAATTATCAAACAAATATCACTCATATCACACACTAGCAAAATTCTGCTGAAGATTATCCAGAAAAGACTTGAACAGACAGAGAACTACCAGAAATACAGGCTGGGTTTAGAAGAGGTCATGGTACTAGGGACATTACTGCCAATGTCAGATTGATCTTGGCAGAAAGGAGAGCGCACCAGAAGAATGTCTATCTGTGTTTCATTGATTATGCAAAGGTACTTGACTGTGTGGATCACAATAAATTGTGGCTAACCTTGAGGAAAATGGGAATCCCAGAACACTTGATCGTGCTTATACAAAACCTGTATTTGGACCAGAAAGCAGTGTCCAGAACAGAGAAACACTGCATGGTTCAAAATCAAGAAAGAAGTGCATCAGGGACGCATTCTGTACCCATATCTTTTCAATCTGTATGCAGAACAGATCATTTGGGAAGCAGGGCTTTATGAGGAGGAGTGTGAATATGCAGATGACACAACCTTGCTTGCTGCAAAAGGTCAAGGATTGTAGTCTTCAATATGGACTTATGCTCAACATCAAGAAGACAAAGATTCTCACCAGTGGGCCAACTGGCAGCACCATAACAGACGGAGAAGAGATTGAGGTTGTTAAAAATTACAGCTTCCTTGGATCCACAGTCAACACTCTTTTTAATATCAGCAGTCAGGAAATCAAAAGATGAATTGCATTGAGAAAATCTGTTGTCATGGACCTCTCCAGAATGCTGAAGAGCAATGATGTCAGTCTAGATACAAAGGTGTGCCTAATCCAGGTCATGGTTTTCTCAATTAAATGTTATGCTTCAGAGAGCTGGACAATGACTAAGGATGACAGAAGAAGAATAGATGCCTTTGAGTTGTAGTGCTGGAGAAGAGTCTTGAACATACCATGGACTGCCAAGAAAACAAACAGGTCTGTCTTGGAGAGGGTGAAACCAAGTCTCTCCTTGAAGGCTAGGATTTTGAAGCTCTACCTTACTTACTTTGGGCACATGGCCAGGAGAGACTGGTCCTTGGAGAAAGGACAGCATAGGAGAGGGAGACCCCGGATGAGATGGGTGGATACAGTAACTGGGGGGATGGTGGTTGGTGACCAGAATTAGTGACACTGGCTCAGGACAAGGAAGGGTTCAGTGCTGCTGTACAGAGTTGCTATGCATTGCAGGAGACTCAAGCAATAACATTCTATGACATTCTATTGGATTCTATTGGAAGAGGGAGTGGCATCCACTTCCTAAACAACAGGCCTCTGGAAACTCTATGAACTTTGATAGTTATAGAAAGGCTTCAGGTCTTTTGTTGACAGGGTTGCTATGAGTCATGCTCAACTTGAAAGCAATCAACAACAGTATTCCACTGCTCTGCTGGCCTCTTAGTCTAGATATGTTTTGCATGTGCACAATTAAGTGTTCTGAGATTCCCATTCTACTCAACGTTAGCCATAATTTGCTATGATCCACACAGTCAATTGTCTCTGTATAAGCAATAAAACACAATTACGATCTTTTTCTGGTATTCTCTGCTTTCAGTCAGGATCCTTCTGATGGCAGCAACGCTATCTTTGGTGCAAGAACCTCTTCTAATTCCAGCCTGAACTTCTGGCAGTTCTGTCTATGTCTCTGGATGAGAAATCATCTTAAAAAGTTCATACTAGAGCCAATGGAGGAGAGACAAGTCACAAAGTCTGGTGTAAAAGCAAGAGAATGTTTCAAAAAAGGTGTGGTCATTTAAGCCTAACACTGCCAAAAATGGTCGAACAGCAGGAAGGGTAAAGAGAACATACCAGACTTGGAAACAAGAAAAGTTGGTCTTTTTGAGAAAAATCCATTTCACCGTAGTAGTAGGGGTGGAATCTAAATTGGAGTTAGGCAAAAACTGACAGTGAAGAAATGAAAATAGTACTTCTTTAAATGTTTATTGGAAAGGGAGCTCTGGTGGCCTAGTGGCAAGAAGCTGCACTGTCATCCCAGAGGTACAGAGTTCAAATCCACCAGATGCTCTGCTGGAGAAGGAGGGGCAATCTCCTCCCGTACCAGTCTGAACTGATTTGACGGTACACACAAAAATAGTAAAGTTTTAAAAAAAAAATGTTTACTGAGGAAGAACCAATCTTGGCAGGGCTGAGAGCTCTGCCAGTCACGGCCTAAAGTCATGAGGCTCAAGGCTGAGGTGTCTATGAGAAAGTTTTAGAAGCTGTTTCTGAGTGTATCTTGCAAACAACCTGCATTATAGCCTTTTGACTTCTATAATATGGTTTTGTGTAGTTATTGAGCTATTGCATTGGATTTTGGACCCAGTAGAGCAGAGTAAATATTCTGGACCCATTAGAGAGTGGGGAAACATGGGGGACATGTCTGACCTTATGAGAGTTAGTTTTGTGTTGCTGATGTTGTTGACAGGGACAGATTCCTATTGTGGAGTTGAAATGGCCCTCTCTCCATGATCCCTTGCTCTTTTTCTAAGCAATAACAGAGAAAAATGGACAACAGAAGGAACAAAGTCTCTGACAAGACTTCCCAGAAAAGGTAAGCCAAATATGAAATGTCAAGAACTAGTAGGCATCACTTGAAAATAAAGAGCAGACATATTTCAGGCAGGAGAAGAATCGCCTAGAAAGGTCCAGAGGCAAGTGAGATAAAAGTGGTAAAAGATGTGTATGTAGAGGCTGTCCAGGTTTGAACTGAGGACAACCTCGTAACAGGGATTTAGGGAACAGAGTAAAATGATGCTGTTGGGCTTGAACATGACCAAGATAGTGAGGATGGTGCAAGATAGGGCAAGATCCAGATCCACTATTCAGAGTTGCTCTGGGTTGTTGCTGACTGAACAGCACCCAACACAATAGTAAAATGACTAGGTTTTCTTTTTAAATAATTAGGTTTTTCATTGTGGAGAATTAAAAGGGAGTCATCTTAAAGAAACTACGCTATGGTAGTAACCTAGTAACAAAAGACCTGAACTAGTACAGTTACAAAGCAGACAAATATAAAACAAATTTAGGATGTAGGTAAAACTGTAAATAAGGATAAACTAAATGGGATAAGCTGAGGACAGAGGAGTCACAAATACCTTACCAAATAAAGCTAGAGAAGTTAACATTTGGCTATTTATCTAATGCAAATGACATTTTAAAAATGGGGAAAGATAAAGAAAAGCAAAAGAGTGAATCTATGCTACATGTGAATTCTATCTTGAGAAAGTGACTCATTCAATTAAATCTTCAAATAACTTCACAGTATAAGCCAAGAGAAGAGTGGTAGTAATGACTATTTTAGGATTAGGCAGTAGGTGAGCATTCCCAAACTACCACAAGTAACACTACTAATAAAATAATAGAGTAAAAATTTCCTTTAAATTAAAAATCCGTAGAGCACTAACAAAATGCTATAAATGATCTGTCCTTAACTCAGTAACATTAACCTGTATTCATGAAGTAATATTAACTTTGTAGTTGACGGCAAATAGGATATCTAATAAATAATATGAATCCTAATTTAAAAGCATGTGATTAAGCAGCCTCATTAAAATTTTTATTCAAATCAGCAAATACAGAAAGTGAGATATAAAATACTCCTAAGGACCATCTTCTTTCCCCCCTATATTTTTAATATCTTAAATAGTAAAATGACAAGCATAAATTATACAGTGAGTAGGGATACTAGATTACAAATTAGCATATTAAAGTTTTAAAATTTTATTTCTTTTCTGTTGTTGAGCCTATACACAACAAAATAATGTATTGTAATAGCTCAAGTTCTTTTAGAAATATCTACCATTAACTCACAATATTAATACTTACAATAAAACTGATGAAAGTGCTCCATTGTTGGTATACCAGGAACAAAGTTGTAGAGATAAAATTTCAAAGTTTCATTCTTCAGCAAGCTATAAGCCATCTCTGTAAGATTGATTCCAACTATTGCATAAGAATACCTATGCCAGAAACATTACCAGTTACACCAGCTAGCCAAGTGGCTTATAAGTTAAATTTAAAATTATGCCAGAAATTAGTGAAATATTTTGTTATATTTCTCAACACAGTGTTGGTTTCATGACAATCTACGTACTCAGAAAAACACACCAGAATGCATGCAAAAGTATTTATTAAAGGCTATTAATTTTCTGGGAATACTATAAAAATTACAAATACAGTTTGCTCATGAGCATCTGAAACTAAATCCTTAAAAAACCCTTCTAAAATACTTTGAGTAATCTGATATTAGGGAGCTCTGGTGGCCTAGAGGCAAGAAGCTGCACTGCAATCCTGAAGGCACATGGTTCAAGGCCACCAGGTGCTCCACGGCAGAATGATGGGCAGTCTTCCATGCAATTAACTGCCTCTGAAAACCCACTGAAGGGTCAGCTATGGGTTGGTTCTGACTTCATGGTACACAACAACTATAGTAATTTAATATTTTCTCCTCATTGTCAGAAATTCCCCCACCCCCAATTTTCTTTTAATCAAAGACTAGTAGATAAACATAAATACAGCACAATACTTCAGATCATTCTTCATAATGTATACACATAAACTGATAAACCTATGGTCAGTAATGAAATGCATGCAACTTTTCCTTTCCTTGCTCAAAAATTAAAAAAAAAAAAATTAAACCACACAAACTTAGAATTTCATCAGCAAACATTCTCTTGTGACAAATCATTCAGACATGAATACTGGGTACAAAGAAACTATATGCTAACATATATTTAACCTCTGTTAATGGGAAGGGAAAAAGCCACCACCACCACAAACCAGAAGTAGCCATAGTGATTAAGATACATTCAGTTCTGATAACTAGTTGTGACCTAAGAAGGACTGTAAAAAAAGAGAAGCTGCAGAGAAAAGTATACACAATGAGAAAATAAAAACTGCAAGATTAATGCATGCATGTTTAAATACTGGAGAAAAAAGCACAACCCTCCAAATTTTTTCCATGTCTGATATAAAAAGCCTCCTGCACTCAATTAAAATTAAATGATCTTAAAAGGATATAATACTCAGCATAATGTCCTCCAGGACATTATACTGAGTGAGGTATCTCAGTCACAAAGGGACAAATGCTATATGGTGCCACTGTTGTAGAATGAGGCTGGCATTGGGGTGGGGGTAAGACTGAGAA
>NW_006399803.1:15381140-15390378 GCF_000299155.1 Elephantulus edwardii
GGGGAGAAGGGTGCAACAATGAATGAATGGAATCCCAAAATCTCTGTAGATGTTCATTGAAATGAAAAATAAACAACCTAAATTTAAAAAAAAAAAAAAGGATATAATACTTGTAAAGTTTACTTAAGTCTTTTCAGCCACAGGAATAGCAATAGAAAAAAATGTTCAGAAATTTCAAAACAAAACAAAAATCTATTCTTCAGATGACATGCATGATTTAAAAGTCTAGGCAGGATACATTGCTCTACACCCCCAGTGACGGAAAATAAAAGCTCACGTCAATTTTTAGTTTGCAGATGGTCAAAGAATTTTGTATTTCAGCAGGAGTTCAAATCTTCTGGATCTTTTCACCAACAACTACCGGATTTTTTTTCTGATTTTTCTCAGCAGCATCAGCTTTGTAATTGTAAGAGCAACTGTGTACATCCGAGTAATGGTGCACATCACAGTAACATTTCCACACTACATTCAAACCCAGGAAGTTCTACTTTCTTCATGCACAGGAAAAAAGAGATTCTTTTTTGTTGTTGTTGTTTTGGTTTTTCAAGACTCTTACTTTGCTCTTCAGATGGTTGCTGTGCTATATGTGGGACTAAAGATAAGAGGATCACATTCGAGAGGAACAAGGTCCTTAGCTCTGGGTTCCTTGTGGATATTCTGTGTCAGGTACTGCTTTGTCCAGACATGTACTATCCATTTGGGAATATGCTACAGATTCTGATAAAAGTGGCTGACTTGATACAGGTCTTGGGTGCACAGATATAGATGTAAAGTCAAATGATGACTGAACTTCCGGGGCACTGCTAGCTGCACAGTGAACTGGTAAAGATTCAGAGAGACTACTGACAGAAGTTGTAGGTGGGCTTATTCTACCATTACTACTATTCTGTCTTTGAAGATGTTCTTTATGGCATACTGAATTCATGACATTGGTACGAGTATTTCCATAGGCACTTGTCTGTAATTAGATTCTTGAGCCATGCGCCTCTGTTGCACGCTCTGATAAAAGTACAAGCACTCTGGACTGGGGTCCCTACTGCACTGAAGATGCTCTGTAATCCTCCCTCTGTACAGCAGTGCCCAGCTCTCTATGTCAAGTTGTCTTTCCTACTGTTGCTTGGGACAGTTGAGGTCGATGAGCAAAGACCTGTCCTGTATGTTGAGACAAACATTAGCTTCTTGCCTTCCCTATTCTCATAAGCAGTGACTTAAAAGTTTGAGTTTTATGCAAGAAAACATTTTAAAGCCTTCCGTGTTTTACTGCAGCAGACTCCTGATTCAGTTTGGCAGTGGCTCTCTCTACCTGATGCGCCGCCCACCATTCACCTTCAGTGAACAGGGGACAGGTTGCTGTACCCCAGCTTGCTCTGGCCCTGCCCAGAGAATTTATTTTTATGATCTAACATTATCATCAGAATATAAAAATAAAATATTAATATCAATCTATAATAAGATCTCAATTTGCATTTTCCTTCAGTTTTCAAAGCTATATCTTACTTTTCTATTTTCAAAGCTATTCATTTTTCTTCTCAGAGTCAGCCAGTTTGCTGTGATCCACACAAACACCTCTGCATAAGCAATGAAACAGATAAGACATTCCTCTGGTACTTCCTGCTTCCAGCCAAAATACAATTAACATTAGCTATAATATCCCTAGTAACACGACTGCTTCCAAATCCAGGCTGTACCTCTGGCAGTTCTCTGCTGATGTGCTGTTCCAGTCATTTTTGGACAATCTTACTTGCATATGATATCAATATTGTTCAATAATTTCCATACTCTGTTGGATCTTCTTTCTTTGGAATGGGAACAAATATAGATCTCTTACAGTCAGTTGGCCAAGTGGTTGTCCTCCAAATTTCTTGACACAACTTGGTGAGCACATCTAGAGCAGCATGTTACTTGAAATACATCAACTGGCTGACTCTGAGAAGAATGGAAACCCCAGAACACTTGATTGTGCTAATACGAAACCTATTCTTGAATGAGGTGGCAGTTGTCAGAACAGAGAAAGGAAACACTGCATGGTTCAAAACTGGGAAAGGTGTAAGCCAGGGACGTCTCCTATCTCCATACCTTTTCAATCTATATCCAAGAACAGATTATCCAGAAGGCTGGGCTGTATGAGAAGTGTGGCATTAGGCTTGGAGATGAACTCATCAACAATCTGAGTTATGGAGATGACACAACCCTGCTTGCTGAAACTGAGGAGGACCTGAAGCATTTGCTGCAGAAGATCAAGGATTGCAGCCTTCAATATGGATTGAGGCTCAATATAAAAAAAAAAAATTCTCACCACTGGGCCAAATGGCAGCATCAGAATGGATAGTGAAGAGATTGAGATTGTTCACAGCTTTAGTTTGCTTGGCTTCACAGTCAACACTCGTGGCACCAGCAGCCAGGAAGTTCAAAGATGTATTGTGCTGGGAATGTCTGCTGTTAGGGACCTCTCCAAAGTACTTAAGAATAATGATGCCAGTCTGGAGACTAAGGTGTGCCTGATACATGCCATGGTCTTTGCAATCACTTGTTATGCATCAGAGAGCTGGATAATGACTAGGAAGGATGGAAGAATTGATGCCTTTGAGCTGTGGTGTTGGAGAAGAGTATTGAATATACCATGAACTGCTAAGAAAACAAACAGGTTTGTCCTAGAGAGGGTTAAAAAAGGTTGCTCCTTGGAGGCAAGGATTCTGAAACATCGTCTGACACACTTTGGACATGCTGCAAAGAGGGACCAGTCCTTGGAGAAGGATGTCATGCTTGGTAGGGTGGACGGACAGTGCAGAAGAGAAAAACCCTCTAAGAGGTGGACTGATTCAGTGACTGGGGAAATTGGGGTGGGAGGGTTGGAGAGAGTGGGGTTGACACAGGATAGAGCAGAGTTTAGGGCTGTTGTACACAGGGTCACTATGAGTCACTGGCGACTCAATGGCACATAACAAATTCATTTTTCATTACTATTTTTAAATCTATTTTTCATGAAAAATATATTTCTATTTTATAAACTATGTCCTATAATAAAAATACACTCGGGGAGCTCTGGTGGCCTAGTGGCAAGAAAGCTGCACTGCAATCCCAGAGGCGCACAGTTCGAATCCATCAGATGCTCTGCCGGGGAAGGAGGGACAATCTCTTCCTGTACCAGTCAGATCTGATTTGACGGTACACTCACACAAAAATAATAAAATAAAAATTAAAAAAAAAAAATACACTCAAATACATACAAAACTGGCTCATGATAATATTTACTGTTAAAAAGAATACATCATGTAATATCCAATATTATGTTCTTATTAAATATTATTATTTAAAAATACCTTGGAAAGTTTTAAAATTTCTTAATCATCTTAAATCCAAGGGATCAGTTTATCATATACCCATCTTACCCTAATTTTGGATGATTTGAGCGGGAAAGAATCTGATGAGCTGCAGTGGTATAATTTTCACTGAAATACCTAGGATTTTAAGGGGGGGGAAAAAAAAAGGAAATGAACACAGGTCTTTCCATTTTTAAGATAACCAGAAACAGCTTTGAAAAGCTACAGTCAAATCGATAATCATAGCTTATTGTCAAACAATTATTCCAGTATCCTTCTAAATCACTTGAGTGGTTCACAAATGCTTCCATATGAAAACTTAATTCAAGTCTATCAGGGAGCTCCAGTTCAAGTTCAAGTCCATCAATTGCTCCATGGCAGAAAGACAGGCAATCTCCTACCATGTGATTTATTGCCTCTGAAAATTGGCTGGAAGGTCAGCTATGGGTCAGTTCCAACTGAACAGTACATAACAAAGTTCTTAAGCAACAAAATCTTCTCAAATCTTTGGGTCACTTAATAGGTCACTGAATAATCACATACACTTAGAACGACTGACTAGATGTTCATGTGAGGAAAAGAAGCCACATGAAAAATGGATTTCTATTGCTCACTTAAATTTTCAGAGGGCATGACCATTACAATTTTCAAAAAGAGTTAAGATTTGTAATGAAAGCTGTCATCCATTTTCCCTATGTTTATTTTATATATTTTCAACACTATGACCTACTTGCTGACTTTATTTTGAACCTAAATATCATAGCTCCATACACAAAAGGGCATGATTCTAATACAGCTAATTCTATATTTCCTACCATTCCTAATACAAGTAATCTTTAATTTATAATATATTTGATTTATAATGGAACACATTTATAACTTTTGGGCTTTTTTTCTGAGTGAGGTTTGTTTCTTCTACTGTCTTATCGTCTGTACCACAGGAGGGAGGTGGAAGTCTGGTTTCATGATGATTCACACCCTTGGAAACCCTAGAGAGCAGTTAGGATTGCTGAGCCAGAATTAACTCAATGACAGTGCACTTTATAATGAAAGGCAATAATGGAAATGAAAAAAAGAAAACCAAAAAAGTATTCAACTTACAACAGAACAGAGTTGGTTCTATCTGTGTATAATTCTTTCCTTAGCTTTTTATATTAAACATACAAAATCAATCTTAGAGGATTAACAGGGATAACAGGGGAAGAAGAGAAGGGGAGGAAAAAAGAAATGAAGTATTAATAAAGTTGCTGAAATGGAGGCTGCTCTGAAGTTGAAAACTACCTGGTTTTTCTTGTCAATCAAACAACTGCTAAGATTTTGAATCTTGGCCATCTTTAGACATTAGCTCTTAACAGGAGAAAAATATATGCCATTTAATGGGCTTATAAGAATCATGTTCCATATTCTAGGGTCATAGTCTATTAAATTATTTAAACACTAAGTTAAATTGAATTATCTTCTAGCAAATGCTGAATTTTTTCCTTTTTATTTCTCAAGAAAATAGCCAAAGAACGGCAACTCAGCAAAAGTTAAAATAACAGGATTATTATGAGCCTAATCAAGGGCAAATCTGCTCAAATATCAGTGTTTGTTGATAGAAAGTTAGTATTTTAAAAAAGACAAAAACACAACCTTTTAAAGGTTAAAAACAAAAGAAAGAATGCATGTGTTCTGGAAAAGGAAGAATTTTCTATATTTTATAATTTTTCTAACAGATACAAACTAGATATATCCTACTTATATTCCAAAGACGAGTTTCTGTTTATCAAAGTAAAAATGGCAATGTGACTTCCTGTAATTAATATATTTTTTAAAGATTTCTGTGCTTTATCTTCAAGGGAGATGCAATTATGGGAAACTGGTGGCATAGCGCTTTACGAACTGGGTTTCTAAACAAAAGGTCAGCAATTCAAATCCACCAGCAGCTTCACAGAAGAAAGATGTAGTCTGCTCCTGGGAAATATTTACAGCCTTGGAAAACTTTAAAAGGGTCCCCATGTGTTAGAATCAATTTGAGGACAGTGTGTTTAGTTGATGCTCATAAAATTTTGGGCATTACAGAAAATTAAATCTTTTCATGTTAAATATTACATACTGAAATTTAGCCCTCCCCATACATAAGAAGCCTTTTACATAAAAACAAAACTACTGCCACCAAGTCTATTCTGACTCAAACAAACTACAGGACAGAGAACTGACTCTCAGGATTACTAGGCTGTTAATATTTACACACAGGCCAACTGCCACATTTTTCTCCCAGAGAGTGGCTGATGGATTTGAATCGCCAGTGTTTTGCTGAGTAGCCCAGTGCTTTCTCCATTATGCCACCTGGGCTCCTTATCCATGGGGACCTAAATATTTGCTTTCAATGTTAGCAACATAATTTAGCTCAATTTCAGGATCAGTCTTTCCCTGCCCCATAAGATTTATCTAAACAATTGTTTCTATTCCAGACATTCTACAGTCTGTTGGCAATTCAGAGAAATATTTAGATAGTAGTAGTAGATCTGTTCATTTGTTTATTCATGGAGAAAATGAATCTTCTAGTTCATTTTCTAGTTTAAACTACCAATTCTGGTATGAGTTATATATGTTGGGATTTTACATTTGTAGTCACACACGTATTGTTGTTGTTGTCGTTGTTATGTGCCATCGAGTCACTTAGCACTCATAGTGACCCTATGTATAAGAACCCTAAACACCATTCTATGCTGTGCCAACCTCACCATCTCAAACACACTCATTCCCACTACTCCAATCACAGAATCGATCCATCTCATTGAGGGTCTTCCTCTCCTGCACCATCCCTCCACTCTCCCAAACAAGATGTCCCTCTCCAAGGACCAGAACCTCCTTGCAACATGCCCAAAAGCTTCAGAATCCTTGACTCCAAGGAGCATTCTGGCTTCACTCTCTCCAGAACAAACCTGTCTATTCTCCTAGCAGTCCACGGTATATTCAACACTCTTCTCTAGCCCCACAGCTCAAAGGCATCAATTCTCTTCCTATCATCCCTATTCACTGTCTAACTCTCCGATGCATAACATGTAATTGCAACGACTATAGCCTGGATCAGGTGCACCTTAGTCTCCAACCTGATGTCATTGTACTTCAGTACTCTTGAGAGGTCCCTCACAGCTGACATTCCCAATGCAATTCATCTCTTGATTTCTTGGCTGCTGGTACCAAGAGTGTTGACCATGGAACCAAGTAAACTAAAACTGTTAACTATCTCAATCTCGTCACCATCCATACTGATGCTGTCAATTGATTCAGTAGTGAGAAACTTTGTTTTCTTGATGTTGAGCTTCAATCCATATTAAAGGCTGCAGTCCTTGACCTTCTGCAGCAAACGCTTCAGGTCCTCTTCAGTTTTAGCTAGCAGGGTTGTGTCATCTGCATAACTCAGGTTGTTGATGACTCTTCCACCAATCCTGATGCCACATTCCTCCTCGTACAGTCCAGTGTCTCAGATGATCTGTTCTGCACACAGATTGAAAAGGTATGGAGATCTCTTCTGAGGGTCACATTGAGCTGCTGCTGCTTTGAGGGAAGTCTTTAGAAATCACCACCATGGCGGAAGACATTAAGACCAAAATCGAGAACTACCGAACTGCCCCTTTGGATAGCCGCTTTCCCAACCAGAACCAAACCAAGAACTGCTGGCAAAACTACCTGGATTTCCACCGCTGCGAGAAGGCAATGACTGCCAAAGGTGGTGATGTCTCCTTGTGTGAATGGTATCGGCGCGTATACAAGTCCCTCTGCCCCCTGTCCTGGGTGTCAGCCTGGGATGACCGCAGGGCAGAAGGCACATTCCCTGGGAAGATCTGAACTGGCCCACCTTACCTCTCTGCCAGAATCTTAAATTGTGACTTAACTAATAATAAAGACTTACTGGAAAAATGTAAAAAAAAAAAAAAGAAAAGGTATGGAGACAAAATACATCCCTGACGGACCCCCTTCTTGATTTTGAACCATGAAGTGTCTCTTTGCTCTGTTCTGACAACTGCCTCTTGGTTCAAGTACAGGTTTCGCATTGGCACAATCAAGTGTTCTGGGATTCCCATTCTTCTCAGTCAGCCACAGCTTGTTGTGATCCACAGTCAAAAGCCTTTGCATACTCAATGAAACACAGATAGACATTCTTCTGGTATCAGAGAAGAAAAAAGTAAAGTTCATAAAAACACCAACCAAGCCCATTGCCACTGAGTTGATTCATACTCATGGTAACCTTTCAATTCAGGTTTCAGAGGCTGTAAATATAGATGGGAGCAGCCTGCCTACTTTCTCCTGGGAAGCAGCTGGTGGACTTGAACTGCTGACCTTTGGATCACCAGGGTTCCTCATAATCTCTGAAAGTGTTGGTATTTAAGAATATAAAGAGATAATATATAAATAGCATCATCTTATCTGGTTAAATTTTCTAAATCACAGAAGGAAAAAAGAGGCAAGAGAGTATATACATAAATATACACACACAATTTGAGAGGCATTAAAAGGGAGGATAGGTACATAAAAGAGAAGTGTTGGTAACACAAGAAATGACAAATACATAGTATTTCTCCATTTCTAGTGTCTTCATTATTACCTTTCCCCTCTGTCCATTATTACCTTTAGTGCTGCAGCTATTAAAATTCAGAAAGAATACAGAGTATTATACTAATAATAGAATTTAATTAGATTTAAGAGTACATGCAATATTATTTCAAGAAGAAAAGAAAAGTCTCTTTTCACTTACACAAGATTGATTAATCCAAGTATGCCCATGCCTCGAAAGTCTGTTTTGGGATCATCACCCTGGAAACCAATGTCGGCCCACTGCTTGGAGATTCTGGCCTTCAACTTGTCCTTGGGCATTAACAAATTCCAAAGCTGTAAAAACATGCTTTCATATTACAAGTAATAGTGATGCACTCATTACCTAGACAGCTTCTTATAGAGCTTATACATCTTGTCCCAATTGCTTAAAATCTTGTTTAATTGCTTCCAATTAAAGAACTTGTAGGAACAAATCACATGTTCAAAAGCTGTATTTAGAGAGCTTTTCAAGTATCTCAAAACATACAGCATATTTAAATAAAAAGATTAATATAAAAGAACAGTAGATTTTGAAAAGATAATAAAAAATAGAAATAGAGAAAACAAATAATAGAAATCAGAAACAGCAACATGCTTTTATCACTAAGACATGCATATATGCTATTAAATGTCTTTTCCACCCTGCCCTACTCTTGCATATTACTGGTTGCTACAATCCTCCAGCTACTTTTCAGAGTTCTTACAGAAAAGAAATTATACATTTGTAGTTGTTTTTCTTAGTGCTCTTAAGAGTCAGGATTGTAGACCTGCTCATACAGCAATCTTTCCAAAACAAACTGCTTTCAAACTGTTGGGTTGGGTTTTTTTGTTTTGTTTTTTTACTGTCAGTAGTATTCTAAAAAAAAATAAATGAATAAAGGTTCCAGACTTTCTAACAGATACTATCAGAGCTTCTTTCCCCTTTATCTTCAGTTATGTTAAGTTTCCAATATCAAGTGTATTTTCTTCAGATATAATCACTTAAAAAATTACATAAAAATAGGTGAAATGGAAGGACAAGAAGCTCAGGTCTACATCCTGGAAGTAAAGGAAATCATTTTATCTCTGGGTCATAGATCTTCCATACCTTATGTAAAGAGGTTGAATAAGTCTAATATGTTTTCATCTCATCATCTGCGAGTCTTTATGTATTTGTAAGTTAGAAATATTAAACAATAAAATGCCCAATTAAATTTTTACTTTCTTAATTTTTAACTCTATGGTGACATTATTTTATGTTGTTGTTGTTATGTGCTGTCGAGTCGCTTGAGACTCATAGCGACCCTATGTACAACAGCCCTAAACTCTGCTCTGTCCTGTGCCAATCACACTGTCTC
>NW_006399803.1:15390908-15394317 GCF_000299155.1 Elephantulus edwardii
TTAAAGGTCTCCTTTTATAAGTTTATAATTGATTTTAGAATGAAAGTATTAATATAAAATGCATTTGAATATACTTTGATGATACTCATCAGATAATTATAAAAAATGTAAGATAAAAATCTCTGGCGGCCTAGTGTTAAGAAGCTGTGCTACAATCCCAAAAGTATAGGGTTTGAATCCACCAGCTGCTCTGCAATCTCATCTCTTGTAATTAACTGTCTCTGAAAACCTGCTGGAGGGTCAGCTAGGGGTTGGTTCCAATTCAGCAACACACAATAAAAAAATAGATTCCTTAAAAGTAAAGAAATGATATAACTGTATTGTTATTGTTGTTATGTGTCTTCAAGTAGCCTGCAACTCCTAGCGACCCTATGTACAACAGCCCTAAACACTGCTCTGCTCTGTTCTGTGCCAATCCCAAGGTCTCTGACATACCTAACCCCATTACTCCAGTCACTGAATCGATCCATCTCAATGAGGGTCTTCCTCTCCTGCACTGTCCTTCCACCTTCTCAAGTAGGACGTCCAACTCCAAGGACTGGTCTCGCTTTGCTGTATAAGCTATATACGCCTCTAGAATTTTTACTGTAGTATCATTCTGCTCACATCTCATTTAGTTTTTTATGTTCAATTAACTCCAAGTAAAGAAAAGAAAAATTTACCTTAAGGAGTAGCTTTTCATGTTGCAGGTTATCAGAATCATATGGCTTTTTTCTTTCATTTTCAACATCTATATAAAGCTGTTTATAACCAGATATTTGCAGTAAGCAAGCTTTCATGCAGATTTTAAAACTGAAAATAATAAAATTGTTATTCATATAAATCATCTTATCATAATAGTATAATGATAAGCTTGTAGTTTATGTCTATTCAGAAGGCATTATCTGGCCCTAAGTACCAAGAAACTCCTTAAACATAGAGAATTACATTAGTACTGAATATCCCATGGACTGCCAAAAGAACAAACATATATTTTAGAGAAAGTAGAATTAGAATGCTCCATGGAGGCAAAGATGACAAAGTGTTGTTTCACATGCTTTGGGCATATTGTTAGGAAAGGCTATTCCTTTGGGAGAAACATCATGCTAGAAAAGTGAAAGCTGGCAAAAGAGAGGAAGACCTTCAACCAGACAGACACAGCAACTGCAGCAACAGGCTCAAGTGTGTCAAGAAGTTCAGGAAATGCAGGGTTAGCACAGGAAAGCACAGGATTTAGACCTGTTGTTCTTAGGGTTATGAGTTGTACACAACTCAATGGTACCTGATAACAATAACAACATGTAGAATATGATACAAGGTCAAGAAAGAGGACATTTAGGAATTATAAACTCTGCAGTTACAAGGACTGAAAGGTTTGTGTTCTCTCTTTTTTTTTTTATTTCCCCCCTCCCCCACCAAGTAATCTCATATATTCCAAATCTTTATTGCTTGAAATCACCAAAAAGACTTACATTTCCATATAGATAATGGAGAGCTGCATGGCCTAGTATCTCAGTTCCCCCATAACACAGTTTATCTTCCCTGCAGAAATAGGCTCTTTCCTGACTCTAAATCTATCAATTCACGGGGGAAAATTTAGAATTTTAATCTTGTTCTCCATCAAAAGTATATCCAAAAGGTCAAGTTCTACAGGAATGCAGTCCAGATTCTTACCACTAGGCCACCAGAACTCCTTTAACTTAGGGCTAGTAATGATATAATTGAATCAAAGAAGGTAGATGGTGTAATGGGCTTAACTGGGGACCAAAAGATACAGGTTTTAGTACTAGTTCAATCACTAGTGTTTTAATATTGTGTAAGTTATCTCTCTGGACTTAAATTGCTCATCTAGTGAAATGATACTGTTGTCTGGTGTTGTTGAGTCAACTACGACTCACAGCATCTCTATGAACAACAGTGGTGATTCTTGTCCTATCCTTCACCATCCTCATGGTCACTGATACTCAAGTTCATTGCTTCAGTCACAGTGTCAATTCACCTTGTTGAGGGTCTTCCTCTCTCTCTGACCTTGCACTTTTCCCAAAATGATGTCTTTTCTCAAGGACTGACCGCTCCTGACAACATACCCTAAGTACAGGAGATGAGGTTTCACCATCTTGCCTCTAATGAACACCCTGGTCGCACTTCTTCCAAGACAGGTTTGTTTCTTCTTTTGGCAGTCAATGGGATATTCAGTCCTAATTTCCAACACTACAACTCAAAGGTATCCATTGTCCAACTTTCAGATGAAAAGACCATGGTTTGGATTAGATGTGCCTTAGTCTTTGAGAAGATTTAATTAGAAAACCTCCTAACCCCCTGTGTAAGCTTTGTAATTCACTGAATATAAATAACTAATAAAAAAGAACCAAACTACAAAAACAACATACCTCGTATCCTTCTCAGGGTTAATATTCTTCTCTTTCATTATATCTTCCACACACTTGTCTACTTGACTCTGCATGACATGAGTAGCCTCCTGCAAAACCTAGAGATGTGAGAAAGAAGGTGAATGAAAAACACCTCTCATCGCTGAAAAAAAAAGTAATAAGTTGAGGCATTTGATCAACTTTACAACCGAGATACAAAATGCAAAATAAAAAAAATATATCTATTTCAAATTTTTTCGAAGGATATGATTATTTAACTATAAATACATTTTGGTGACAAAAGACAAGCAGCTTGATGTATCTGTTAAAGGTATCTATAAAACAGCAAAGCAGGGAAAGGGCCAGCCAAGCCTGACCTTTAATAATTGCACAAGGGAGAACTGCCTCCTTCAACAGCATCTATTGCTATGTGCCATTGAGTCATTTGCGACTCACAGCGACCCTAAATACAAGAGCCCTAAAACGCCTTTCTATCCTGTGCCAACCTCACTGTCTCCAACTTATTCATTCCTACCACTCCACTCACAGAATAGATCATCTCATCGAGGGTCTTCCTCTCCTGCACCGTCCCTCCACTCTCCCAAACATGATGTCCCTCTCCAAGGACCAGTCCCTCCTTGCAACATGCCCAAAGTATGCCAGATGAAGCTTCAGAATTCTTGACTCCAGGGAGCATACTGGCTTTACCCTCTCTAGGACAAACCTGTTTGTTCTCCTAGCAGTCCATGGTATATTCAACACTCTTCTCCAGCACCACAGCTCAAAGGCATCAATTCTCTGGATGATAGTCCCTATTCACTGTCCAACTCTCCGATCCATAGCACATAACTACAAAGACTATATCCTGTTTTTACCCTACTGGAGAAGTTTTTGGATGTGCATAGGGATTTGAGCCTTAGAAGGTCCCATTCGTCTATGTTATCTTCTCCTGGTTGTAGCTTTTCCAGGATATTGGGAAGACTGTTTATGTTGTGGATTAGGACTTCTAGTGTTGTTCCTAGCTTTTCTGTAATGAATTTTATAGTCCTTGGTTTTAGTCC
>NW_006399803.1:15396222-15398107 GCF_000299155.1 Elephantulus edwardii
CATGTAGCTATGCTGCAGGATCAAGGGCAATGGACTAGGCAGGCCATCTGATTCCTGAAGAATTCCTCAGTTGAGGTAACTACGTATAACTGTCATTTGTTAAAGATGTATTTGCAATGACTAAATAACTGATTGTACAAAATCTTCTCATTTCACCTCCCATCTCATTTCTTTCACCAATGTCATATAGCAATTTCTCTTTGTTTCCAACTTTTACATTCCAGCAACTAATTATTATTAATGCATCTTAATAACATTTTCATTAAATTTCAGACTGCAATTGTTGGTAAAAATCCTCAATTTTCTTTGGCTTTAATGGTTAGTGGGCATTTTTGAGGAATAGTTGTATTAACACATCTCCTTTGCTAGTGTATTGATATTGTGCTATTATTTACAGCACTGGATTTCAGGATTTACTTGAAATGTTCTTATTGATAAGGAATGTGACAGTAATCCTCTTCAATCATATGAATGACTGATTCAAAATGGACTGGTGTTAGCCTAGGATGTCAATCTTTATACATTTCATTTAACTTTTTACAATTTCCATTTTTTCTAGACTCATACTATGTACATCCCATGCTCAAATTATTAGTAGATGTTTGTAGCTGTCTCTCTTCATTTTTGAGTGCCTTCCACCTTGAGTCTCTCATTTCTTTATCCAATAGTATTCTTCTGTTATCCATAGGGTTTTTGGAACCCTGTTATTTCAGAATGGATGGGCAGCTCTGCTTCTTAATCTGTCTTAGAATGGAACTTGTGTTGAAATTTGTCCACCATGGTTGACCCAGATGTTATCTGAAATATCAGTGACGTTGCTTCTAGTATCAGAGCCCCATGCAATAGTCAACTGTTAGACCAGTGCCATACTCACAACAGCAAAATATAAAAGAAAAAAGAAGACATCAAAAAGCCATAGAAAATATGGAGGTTCAAGGAATTTCCCAATCCTATTTAAATGGAAATAGCCCTCCCTTTCTTGGTAGTCCAATTTTAATTTACCTGTAACATCTTTCATAAGTTATCGATATCATAAACAGACATTATCTAACAGAAAAGCATTTTACAGAGAAGAGCAGATTAAAGATATTTCACAGTAGTAGGGAAAAAACCAATAAATTCTATGTTGTCCTCACCCTTGCCAGGTGTGTTTTGAACCACCCCTTTCCCTGCTCCACCAGCATTTACATTTACTTCCACCTACTCCATTCAACATCAATCTCCCCTATCCAGCCCTTGATGTAATGGTCTATATATGTCAATCTTTCTGGGCTTCTGTGATTCCTAATGCCTCAAGCTGCTGCCAGTTTCTTCCTCTGCAGGCAGTATCTCTTGTCTTCAGAAGTTCTGATGCTTTGGGCAGAATATTAAATGATCCAGGCAGCATTAAAAGAAGATGGAAAGAGTATGCAGAGTCATCGTACCAAAAGGAATTGGTGAACACAAAAGAATTTCATGAAACAACATATGAGCAAGAGCCTTGGTGATGAAGGAAGAAGTTCAAGCTTCTCTGAAAGAATTGCCAAAAAACAAGACCCCAGGAATTGACAGCATACCGATTGTCATACTTCAACAAACAGACGCTGCCCTGGATGTGCTCACCAAGTTGTGTCAAGAAATCTGGAGGACAGCCACCTGGCCAACTGACTGGAAGAGATCTATATTTGTTCCTATTCCAAAGAAAGGTGATCCAACAGAGTGTGGAAATTATCAAATAAATAGTATCACTGCTATCACATGCAAGCAACATTCTACTGAAGATTCTCCAAAAACAACTGGAACACCACACCAACAGAGAACTGCCTGAAGTGCAGGCTGGATTTAGAAGAGGCCGTGGCACTAGGAATATTGTAGCTAATGTCAGACAGATCTTGGCTTACGCAAA
>NW_006399803.1:15398207-15399683 GCF_000299155.1 Elephantulus edwardii
AAAAAAAAAAAGACTATATCCTGGATCAGGCGCACCTTAGTCTCCAGCCTGATGTTGTTGCACTTTAGTACTCCTGAGAGGTCTCTCACAGCTCACTTTCCCAATGCAATTCGTCTCTTGATTTCCTGGCTGCTGTTACCGTCTATAGTATAAAATTAATTCCTGTAAGTTCCAATAATTCCCAAATTAATTCCCATAATTCCCCATTACAGCCATAAGGGTCAGACTTTTCTTCCATGCTCCTGTACCACAGTCTATTAATTCCAACAGTAACCCAATTGATGTACTGGGGTAAAAATCTGTTGCAATCACTATACAGACCTCATGATTATACTCATGATCATGGAGCTGATTAAGGCAGTTAAATGGTTACAATTCAGGTTGGAAACATGATAGACTTTCTCAGTAAGGACAGCTTCTAAAACATGCCCACAGGCCCTTCAGTTTTCAGCCTTGCAGCTTTAGGGTACTCCTACAAAGCCGTCTTAATTCTAATAATTAAAGCATCCCACCTCTACTCACACTCTCAGTCCTCCAGCAAGCATGGGTAAAGATTTCCAGCTGTGCTTCTGTGAGAAAGCAATCCCAAGGTCAACTCTGTGTCACACAGGGTCTCTGCTGTAACCACCCCTGCTCTCCAGTTTGTCCAGCTCTGACTGGCACAGGAACCTCTGACCCTGGAGGTTATGCGTTCCATTGTTTCTTCCTTGCTGGTAGTGAGATTTCCAATGCAAACCTGCTCAATTTAAATTTGGTGGAATGGGGAAAATGGCCAATCCCTGGATAGACTAATACATTCTTTTTGTATGTTCCTGCCCAACTATGTGGCAAAGTCTAAGGCAACGGACTCGCAAAGCCATTTTGAATAGACTAACTACACTGCAAACCTCAATGGACCAAATTCACGATTATAGGGTTTATTAGGAAAGTTTAACAGCTTATAATTCAGATTGGCAACAGGATACAATTTCTCAGTTGGGGCAACTTTTTGAGCCTTGTGCCTTCAGGGCTGTGTTACACAGCTCTCTTAGTCCTGCCATTTAAGGCATTTCAACCCCAATCCTCTAGCAAGCTTAGGTGAAGACCTCTGGCTCTAGCTTTGTGGGGCAGCAGATCCACGTCTGTTCTGTCTCATGTTAGTTCTCTGATTCCCCACTGTGACTGCTGCTGCTCTCCTATACGCTCCAGTATGAAGAGCACAAGAATTTCTCCTCCCAAATGATGCCTGCTACATTCTCTGCTTTGTCTTTCTTGCTGGTAGTGAGATTTCCCAAATTCCTGCCATGTAACCTGCTAAATTTAAACCTAATAGGATGGCAAAACTAGTCAATCTCCTTGTGCATAGACTAACACATCCTATTTGCATGTTATATTCTGTCTGCATGTAGCTATGCTGCAGGATCAAGGGCAATGGACTAGGCAGGCCATCTGATTCCTGAAGAATTCCTCAGTTGAGGTAACTACGTATAACTGTCA
>NW_006399803.1:15400268-15421500 GCF_000299155.1 Elephantulus edwardii
ATGGATGGTGAAGAGACTAAGATTGTTGACAGCTTCAGTTTGCTTGGCTCTACAATCAACACTCTTTTTGTGTGTGTGTAATGATTTATTTACGGCAAATTGTTGTTGTTGTTGTTATGTGCCATTGAGTCATTTGAGACTCACAGTGACCTTATGTCCAAGAGCCCTAAACCCTCTCTATCCTATGCCAACCGTACCATCTCCAACACACTCACTCTCACCACCCCAATCACAGAATCGATCCATCTCATAGAGGGTCTTTGTGAGGACTATAGTCTGGATCAGGTGCACCTTAGTCTCCAGCCTGACGTCACTGCTCTTCAGTACTCTTGAGGGGGTCTCTCACAGCTGACTTTCCCAAAGCAATTCATTTCTTGATTTCCTGGCTGCTGGTACCAAGAGTGTTGGCTGTAGAGCCAAGCAAACTAAAACTGTTAACTATCTCAATCTCTTCACCGTCCATACTGATGCTGCCAATTGGTCCAGTGGTAAAAATCTTTGTTTTTTTGATGTTGATCTTCAGTCCACATTGAAGGCTGCAGTAGTTTTTTTTTTAAAAGCATATGCTGTGACACCATGTATGAATCTCATCTTATGGATTGCACAGGAATCAGAATATCTGCATCACCAGAAAGCTAGCCAATCTCCTTGAAGGGCTACATTATTTGCATAATCCTACTCAGCTCTGATCTGGCTAGTAAAAAACAACAAAAAAATCATATAAAAGAATGTACTGAATTGCAAGAACTTTATCAAGATTAAGGAGAATGTTTGTGAGTATGAACAAATTAAAAGAATATTCACTAGAATTTATGGCACACCCAAAATTGTATTAAGCAGAGCAAAGTAAGCAAAGGAAATAGTTGCTGTAAAAGGTCTTCTGATTATAAAGCTAATCTACATTAACTTTCTGGGGCATCTACTTTAAGCCAGCCACCATACTAGGTAAGGAGCTCCTTGTGGCTCAATGGTCAGGTTTTGCACTACCAACCCAAAGAAAGGCCAGTAGTTTGAATTCACCAGCTGCTCCACAGGAAAAGAATGGGCAATCTCCTCTCATAGGATTTATTGCCTCTGAAAACCCACTGGTCAGCTATTGGTCAGTTCCCACTCAAGGCTACACAAAAACAACAACAACCAGGAGGGGGTGGGCAAGGAGAAAAGTGCAACAACAAATGACCAGAAATCCCAAGTCTCTGTAAACTTTCATTAAAATTGATAAAAACAAAATAACAACCATGTTAGATACTAGAAAACAAAAGATCAATTGTAACAGTTCACCTTAATGAGAATGCCCTGATGCTCATTTCTTTAACATAGATTATTAAATTTTATTTCATCACAATCTCTAGAACAAATAGTATTCATTTGCTTTTATGGGTAAAAATTTAGAAGAGTTAAATAACTTGCTCAAGATCAAATTCACTACTCATCCCGTCAATTATTATACTACAGTGGTTGTTTTGATGCTGGAAGCTATGTTACCAGTATTCCAAATGGCAAGGTCACCCATATTGAACAAGTTCCGCATAGCTTCTAGAATAGGAAGCAGGGCTGGCCATTCACTTCTGAAATAACAGGCTATGGAAAAACTTTATGGAAAGCAACATAACTCTGTCTGAAATAGTGCCATACGATAATGCCCTCCAGCTTGGAAAGTACTCATGAAAAGGGAAGAGTTTTGTTTTGTTTTAAAAAATTTTTTATTTTCATTTATTTTTTTTTTTATTTCAATGAACACCTACAGAGATTTTGGAATTCCATTCTTTCACTGTTGCACTTTTCTCCCCGCCCACCCCAGACAATCAACATTCTTTTTTTTTTTTTTTTTTTTAAGGAAACATTCAGATCTTTTATTCACAGGATTGCTATGAGTTGTCATCAACACCACGGTACAACAACATAGTACACACATCATTAGTCTTAGGGAAAAAAGCAGACTAATATAAAAATCCAGAATCATTAATCTTTCTTTAAAATGAATATTCATTTTTGCTAAAATCTTTTAAATTGCCTCCACAGTTAAACGTGTATTTTGGAAGCCTTGACATTTTAATATTTATCCTGTTTACCCACACACCTTTTACACAAGATAAACAGAGGAAACGTAAATTCATGTAACAATGGGAGCTGAATCGATTATAAACTGTTCTGAGTTCATTTGCAAAGTACATATTTTTAATATTCCAATATTTGTGGTGAGTTAAATGCAAGTCTGTTTTAAGCACATAATAAGTGAAAAAGATCAGACCAGATTATTAGTCAAGCTGGAACAGAAGAAGAGATTTTATTTTCCTTTAAAATTATGTACATGATGGTTTTATCTCTGGCTCTCTATTTTCTTATCTATATAGTTAGAGCTTAGATGTGATTTCTTATGTCTCATTTAGCTATAACATTCTAAGATAACCACTAATTCTTTTTTTTTTTTTTCCAACATTCTTGATACCAGCAGCCAGGAAATTAAAAGACAAATTGGGATGGGAAAGTCTGCTGTCAGAGACCTCTCCAAAGTACTGAAGAGCAACGATATCATTCTGGAGATGAAGGTGCACCTGATCCAGGCCATGGTCTTTGCACTTACTTGCTATGCATCAGAGAGCTGGACAATGACTAGGGATGACAGAAGAGGAATTGATGCCCTTAAGCTGTGGTGCTGGAGAAGAGTACTGAACATACCATGGACTGCTAGGAATACAAACAAGTTCTTCCTGGAAAGGGTGAAGCCAGGATGCTCCTTGGAGGTAAGGATTCTGAAGCTTTGTCTGATATACTTTGAACATGTTGCAAGGCAGGATCAGTCTTTGGAGAGGAACATCATGCTTGGGAGGGTGAAGGGACAGCGCCAGAGAGGAAGACACTTGATGAGATGGACTGATTCAGTCAATGGGGTAAAGGGGATAGGTGTGTCAGAGACATTAAGATTGACAAGGGATAAAGCAGGGCTTAGGGCTGCTGTACACAGGGTCACTATGAGTTGCAGTGACTTGACAGCACATAAAAACAACGTATCATAAAATCCTTAAAACAGATTTCAACTCACAGCTATTCTGTAGACCAAAGTGGAACTGCCCCATAGTTTTCAAGGAGTAATCTTAATGAATGCAGACTGCCACATCTCTCTTCTATAGAAACAAAGTATGGTCCTAGGACAATAGATGATAAGTTAACACAATTCTCTAAGAATTGCAACAGCAATTTTACTTGGGAATGTGTTATAAAGGCAATTAAAATTTAATTAGGAACTCTATGTTAGGGTCCAGTTATCTTTATCAAATCTACAGAGGATTCTCATGAATGTTCTAAAAACTCTCTTATAAAAGATCTAAAATATCTTTTTTGACCAGTACCCTTGGAAGAAAACATCCCAAACCCCAATTAACGCAATTATGTGAATGTAAAAAGTCAAACAAATTTTTAGAATCAACACAGGCTAGTTTTCTGGATCTTTAGAGCTCTGGTGGCCTAGTGGCAAGAAGCTGTGCTGTAATCCCTAAGGCTCCCGGCTGGACGCCACCAGCTGCTCCGCTAAAAGAGGGGCAATCTCTTGTGTGATTAACTGCCTCTGAAAACCTTGCCAAAGGGTCAGCTATGAGTTGGTTCCTACTTGAGGGTATACAACCACAACAACAAAAATAAAGACTATTAATCACCCTTTCAATATTCTAAAGGAAGCTCTGGTGGCACAGTTCTCAGGGAGCTGTGCCTACCTGGCTGTTCAAATCCACCAACAGCTCTATGGAAGAAAGATTGGCAATCTCTTCCCATGTTATTTAAACTCTCCTGAAAATCTGTGGGAGCGTCAACTTATGAGCCAGTTGCAGCAATAAGTGAGTGAGTGAAGTGCTCTGAACAGAAGAGTAGGGCTATGGGTTCCTCCCCATAATATCCACTTACGATTATGAGTTATTCTTACACAGATCATTCATAAATAAAAGCTGTAACTAAATCGGCATTTTTACAGGTAGTCCTCTAGAGCAGAATTGGTAGGCTTTGTTTCTGGTGTACATTAATAACCCATGAAAACATCACCAGACAGAAGCCAAGTCAGTAGTTTTTTCACCTTGATTCACATTTTGCAGCATGATCAAATGTATTTAGATGCAAGAACACACATACATGTAAGTGAAATAAAAACTTACAAGTATTTACTCTTATGGTTTTCTAGTCATTTTCCATTCAATTATTTTTGCTGTAAATGTTGATATTGATCCATTATGAAATTTCAGACAATATTCTAGATGAGACATATTCTACCTTTGCCACATACAATAATTCATATACTCAAAAAATTGTAAACTATTATAAAGAATTAAAGGAGACCAATTGTTAACTGTAATGCTGGCTCTTTTGAGTCCACAGAAAAAGATGTGGCAATCAGCTGCCTTAGAATTTAGAGCCCTGTAAAACCTATAGGGGAGTTCTACTGTGTCCTACAGTGTCACTGCGGGATAAAGTCCACTTAGAAACTGCATAGTTTTGAGGTTTTTATAAAGAACTAACAGCATGCAAGGAAATCTGGTGGCACAATATATAGAGTATTAGGATTCTGACCAGAGTGAGCAGTATGACTCCATCAGCTCTGCCAGAGAAGAAAGATGGGCTATTCTCCCTATCAAGATTTATAGTCTCA
Source organism: Elephantulus edwardii (assembly GCF_000299155.1). Lineage (NCBI taxonomy): Eukaryota > Metazoa > Chordata > Mammalia > Macroscelidea > Macroscelididae > Elephantulus > Elephantulus edwardii. The sequence goes on from NW_006399803.1 coordinate 15,404,902, forward strand.
GAAACTGGATGAAAGGTTGCAATGAGTAGGAACTGACCAGACAGTAGAGTTTTTAGGTAACACCACACAGAAAGGCCTGACAATCTAGTTCTTCTAAGATTATGTTATGAAGTGTCATCAAGTCAAACATGACTCATAGTGATCCTATGAATAAAAGATCTGAACCCTGTCCTTGCCTTTGTCATACTCTTAATCTCTGACATACTCAAGCTCACTGAAGCAGTCAACCATCTGGCAGAGGGTCTTCTTTTCTCCAACACTCAACATCTCCAAGCATGATGTCCCTCTCCAAGGAACAGCCTCTCCTAGCAAGGTGTCCAAAGTATGTGAGAGGAAGTTTCATCACCCTTGCCTCAAAGGAGCACTTTGGCTGAACCTTCTCCAAGACATCTCTTTGGTCTTTTGGAAGTCCATGGAATATTCAGTATGCTTCTCCAACATCATAGCTCAAAGGCATCAATTCTTCTATTATCTTTACTCATTGCCAGCTCTCAGATGCACAGCAAGTGATTGAAAAGACCACAACTTAAATCAGGTCCACTTTAGTCCTCAAACTGACATCATTACTCCATAACTTTGGAGATCCTTAACTGCAGACTTACCCAATGCAATACATCTCCTGAATGCTCGTACCAAGAGTGTTGATGTGGATCCAAGTAAGATGAAGTTGTTTACATTTTCAATCTTTTCTTCATCTATCATGATGGTATTAGTCCAATAATGAGAAATTTTATTTTCCTGTCGTTAACATGCAATCCATATTGAGGGCTATAGTGTTTGATCTTATGCAGCAAGTGCTTCAAGTACTCACTTTCAGCAAGCAAGGTTGTGTCATCTGTATAACACAGGTTATTGATGAGTCTTCCTTCAAACTTGATGCTATAAACTTCTTCATTGAGAAACTGGCTTTTCAAATAATTTGCTCAGCATTCAGATTGAATAGGTTTGGGGAGAGAATACTCTGACATTCCCTTAATTTTCAACTATGTATGTTCCCTTGCTCTGTTTGCACAAAAGCCTCTCAGTCTAGGTTTCACATGAGCACAAGTGTTCTGGGATTCTCATTCTTTTCAATGTCAGCCATAATTTGTTACTATTCACACAGTTAAATGCCTTTGTATAGTCAATAAAGTGCAAGGAGACATTCTTTGCTTTCAGTCAGGATTTATCTGATGTCAACAGTGGTATCCCTGGTGCCATGGTCTCTTCAAAATCCCATTTCAGTGTCTAGTAGTTCTCTGTACTGTCCTAGCTGGTTCTGAATGATCTTCAGCAGTATTTTGCTTGTATGTAATATTAATGATATTGTTCAATAATTTTTACATTATGTTGGATCACTCTTCTTGGGATTGGCAACAAATACGGCCCTCTTCTAGTTAGTCAGCCAGAGAGCTGTCCTCCAAACTTCCTGGAACAGACCACGAGAGCATTCAAGGATGAATCTTTTTATTGAAACATCTCAATTAGTCTCTCATCAATTCCTCATTTTTTGCCAATGTGGTTCAACACTGTACATAGCATTGAATACAATGTAGTTCAACAAGAAGTTCAGTGAAGCTTGAACTTCTTCCTTCATTACCATTGGGTTTTCCTAAAATAAACAGTTGTTGTTTATTGTTAGGTGCCATCAAGTCACCTGCGACTGTGACCCTATGCACACTAGCTCTCAAACCTGCTCTATCCTGAGCCAATCTTATCATCTCCAACAGACCAATTCCCATTTCTCCAGTCACTGAGTCAATCCTTCTCATCCTGGAACTTCCTAGCCTGTGCTGTCTCTCCACCCTTCCAAGCATGATGTCCCTTTCTAAGGACTGGTCCCTCCTGGCCACGTGCCCAAAGTATGTGAGACAGAGCCTCAAAATCTTTGTCTCCAGAGAACAGACTGGTTTCACTCTCTCCAGGACAGACCTGTTTGTTCTCTTGGCAGTCCACAGTATGTTCAACTCTTCTGCAGCCCAACAACTCAAAGGTATCAATACTTCTTCTATCATCATTCTTAGTTATTGTCCAGCTTTCAAATGCATAGGAAGTAAATGTGAAGACAATGGCCCAGATCAGGAGCACCTTAGTTTCCAGACTGACATCACTGCTCTTCATCTATGGTACCTCCTAAAGTATTTCAATGTTGGTCAACTATTTTAGGCACAGTAATTCTGAGTATTTTCTCCATCTTCTTTTGATGCTTCCTTGGTAATTCAAGATTTTGTCCATAGCATCTCTAAGTTCTGCAACTACAGGTTTGAATCTGTTTTTAAGTTCTTTCAGCTTGAGAAATGCCAAGTGAGTTCTTTTCCTTTTCATCCTTGATTTCCAGGTCTCTGCACATTCCCTATATTTACTTTGTGTTCTTGAGCTGACTTCTGAAATCTGTTCAGCTCTTTTACTTCAGCATTCCTTCATTTTGTTGTGGCCTCTTGACGCTCTAGTGTAATTTTCAGCTTCTCCTATACATTTTGGTTTCTTCTTTCTCCTCTTTCTTTGTAGTGACCATTTGCACTCTTCATGGATGATATTCTTGATGTTATCTTACATCTATTATCCAATTATTGGTGTTCAATGTTTCAAACCTCTTCTTAGATGATTTTTAAATTCAGATGAAATAGATTCAAGATCATATTTTCATTCTTATAGACTTAATTTCTTCAGCCTCAATTTGAACATGTACAAGAGTAACTTATGGTCTGTTCTACAATCAGCACCTGACCTGGTTTTCACTGTTGATACTGAGCTTCTCCACAGATGTAGTCAATCTGATTCCTACACAGTCTATCAGGTGAGGTTTATGTGTAAAGTTGCCATTTGTATTTTAAAAAAAAGGTGTCTGTAATGAATTAATCCCTGAACTTAAAAAATCTGGTCATTCTCTTTGTGACTTAATTTCACCAAGTCTGCACATTTTGCTACCATTCCTTTTAGATTGTTTCCCATTTCCACATTCCAGTCACCAAGCATCATTAATGAAATTAAATCCTGATTGCATGTTTGCAATTCTGGACTACAAGAATTGTTACAAATCACCATTTTCTCCTCTTTGGCTTTAGCTGTTGGTGCATATATTTGAATACTTGTATTAATAGGTCTTCCTGGTATGCACATGGATAATATTCTATCACACACAACACTGTTATTTCAGAATAGAAATTGAAATTGTCTTTTTAACTACGAATGGAACACCATTCTTTTGCTTTTCATTCCCAGCAAAGTATATCATATGATTATCTGATTCAAAGTGGCCAAAGCCATTCCATCTATCTCACTAGAATGTAGATGTTCATGTATTCCATTTCATTCTTGACAACTTCTCTTTTTCAACATTTGTACGTTATACACTGCATGTTCAAACTATTAAAGGATGTTGGCAGCTGTTCCTTCTCATTTTGAAGGACTTTCAGTCTGGGCTCTACCTCTTATAGCTATCTGTGTTCTTTTTTTATAGGGTTTTTCAGAGGTATGCTATCAAAGAAGTAGATGCAATCCTGCTTCCTCGTCTGTCTTAATCCAGGAGCTCTACTAACACCTATCGACCATGTGTGACACTTCTGGTGTTCGACACACTGGTGGCACAGCTTTCAGCAGCAATCCACAAGCCCTCAACGCAGCAAACTGATAAACAAGTGCTGCGCTAAAAAGAACAATGATAAACAAGCAAGAATAAGAATACAGATACTTAAGCTATAAAGCAATTAGCAACATGCACAAACTGATAAATCTCAGTGTAGAAGGCTCCAAGTTCAAATTTCAGGCACCAGCTCTAGGGAAAGGGTTTTCTCTCTGGCAGTTCTGGAGGGAAGTCCTTGTGTCTGAGCTTTGAAGGAAGCATTTTCAATCCCATCTCTGCTTCAACAGCACCCAGGCCAACAACAAATAGCCTGTGGGCAGTTCTGCTCTGTAACAAATAGGGTCACCAATCAAAACTGGCTCAGTGATAATAGGTCTAATATGCTCATCTGTATGTAAAGTTGGCTGAGGTTTATGGTCTTTACTTCTGTATTTGAAAATAATCCCACCTCACAGCTGTCAAGTCAGAACTGCCTCAGAGCTGATCATGTAGCAAGTTTTCAGAAGCTGGAGGAGATAGTCCATCTTTCTCTTACATTTACTGGTGGATCTGAATCATGAGAAAAGTACTCCCTTTGAATTAGAAGCTCAAATCCAAACAGATCACACCAGCAGGGATATTACCAAATTCAGATTAGTCTGAATTTTATACTTTCCTTTAATTATCTGTCTACATGCCTCACATGAACTTAATATGGAGCACAGTATTTTCTCTATCCCTTGACTTGAGTTTGGTAACATAACTTTAGTAGTTGGCTGTTAATGGAAGTAATAGGAAGAGAGCAGTGATTCATGACAAAAATTTTCCAGGTAACCACTAGTCCTCCAAACTGGGTCCAAGAAAGAGACAGCTAACACAAACTTGAACTTGACCAGAACCTCTTTAGCTAAACCCACATGAGCAAGAAATAAAACTGCTAAGATGCTTTTGATATAATAATTTATTACACAGCAAAAGCTGCGTTTAAAAAGAAAGCATGGAAAAAAAAAAAGAAAGCATGAGACATGACTTACTTCAGATTAAACAGTCTAAGATGTAGGGGCCTTTAGAACTATGCAAACTTGCTTATCTCTCTCTCATACAAGAACCTAGCCTGCGGACACAGTCTGAGAAAGGGCTTTCCACCTATGACCCTGTTTTCCAAAACTATCAATTCTTAAGGCAAAATAAACAAGAAAAACTTCAGAAAAGGACAATGTATTCAAATTTGTGAAGGAGTAGCACATAGATTTTTTTTTTTAAATAACAAAAAACCCTTTCATTTCTTTAGCAGGAAAATGTAATCTGGTAGCACTCTTCTATTATGACATGAAAAAGAATTCGTTTTTTTAATACCAAGGCACAATTTTAAAGAAAAAGTATCTCCAAATTAAGTTTTCTGGGATAATCACTTTTATATAATCCTACCTTATTCTTGGAGTATGTCAAAGAATTTTCTGAAACGAAAAAAAAAAAAGTTACCATTTAAATGTTATTTCTAAATTACTAATTATATACACAAACAATAAAAACATCAAACCAATTACATAGTAATTACATTGTTCTAGAGGATAATTGTTACATGAATAACAGAACATTTTAAAATTTTCTTCTTACAGGATGCAGACCTAGATACTAGACCATAAAATTCAACCAAACATAACACACCAGAGTTCATGGTGTGAGACCAAAGCTATTACAGCAGTCTATTCTGATTTATGGTCATCCTACATATTACAGAGTAGAACTGCCCTTAAGGTATTCATTGTTGTTATTACCTTAAAAGACACACACTTCCAAGTCGTTCTTCCACAGTACTACAAAAATTAGGTTTGAGCCACCAAATTTTAGGTTAGTAGTCAAGAACAAACTGCTCTCTCTAGGGCCTCAGAGGAAATACCAACCTAATTTCTCCTGGTCAATGTAGAGATCTCAAATTATCTACCCACCTGCACAACTTCATTCACTGCTGTTTCAAATATTCCAGGTTCTAGACACTCATTTCAGGACTAGTCAGAGTACTCTCAAATGCATTTGCTTCATTTGTTAACCTTACAGACTTGGATTTACAACACCCTAGCAATTAGATCATATAACAAATATGAGATACTGAAATAAATGACTTTTGTGTGTGTGTGTGTACACTCAAATCAGATCTGACTGGTGCAGGAGGAGGTTGCCCCTCCTTCTCTAGCAGAGCATCTGGTGGCTGAAATATTACCTGGAGAAGGGATCCTCTTCAGATAACAAAATGCCTCTCCTGTCTTGGCTTCCATATCAAGTATGACAAGAACCTTTTTCTTTTTTTACTGTTCTATTTGGAAAAAATTCTGGCACATTTACTAATACTCTCCTTTCTATCAAGGAGGGACCCAGTCCTTGAAGAGGGACATCATGCTTGGAAGGGTGGATGGACAAAGAGAGGGAGACCATCAATGAGATGGATAGACACAGAGACTTGGGTAGGGAGGATAGGTGTGTCAGAGACAGTAAAGTTGGTACAGGATAGAGCAGGTTTCAGGGCTGTCGTACACAGGGTCTCTATGAGTCACAAACAACTCAATGGCACATAACAACAACATCATCAGAAATTTTAAGAATTCAAGAAAATGTTTTTGCCACAAAAGAAACTCTTAAAATGTCTTTCGTCCATACTATAAAATACTGACAAATATTGAATGCAGAGGTTTCCTATCAAGAGGTACTTTGTTCTCAGAGCAGTCAAAGGGCAAGTCAGTAATTCAAGGAATGACTTGTCAGCCACAAAGTTCTGAGAAAACTAGGGAAGTAAATAAATTTCAACCATCTAGCTGCATTGAGGTTGACCCTCTCTTTATGGTCATCAGTCTTCTAATGCTATACTGGATACATATTTGAACTATCAATCCCCAAACCCAAACTTTACAGTAGTAACTCAGAAATGCACTTAATTTTTCGTTTTCAAACACATTACCTATCCTGTGTGTCCTTTGTGCACCTACATAAGTATCAAAAATTCGTTGTAATTCACACTTTCCAGTGATCTGCCGTAAAATCCACTTCATCCAATATCGAAAAAAGTTTCCATAGAAGAACTCCCACAAAGAAATAAACATGTTTTCTGTAGAAGGAAATATACAAAAACAAGCTTATTTTTTAATAAAAGTTTATAGTTACATTTAGATGTGCGTGTATATTATCCGTTCACACTGTTCATTAAAACTATTCTTTCATTGTGTCCATTTTGTGGTAGTGATTACTTAAACATCTAAGAAAACAATGACAAGGTCATATGCATTAAATTATTAGATGGGATTAAATAACAGTTGGCCAAGTTTTTATCACATATAAACAGTAACTCTAAAAATAAAAACCGGCTTACTTACAATCAATCTATTTAATGAGTCAAAAGAATCTTAAAATAATCAGCATTTTTCTGCTAATAAGGTTTATTTCTCATTCTTTGCAAACTGGGTCACAATAGTACAAAACCCAGGAGAATCTGACTAAGCAATAATTACATAAACTAGACCAAACATCAGAATTGTTTTTATAAAGAAAAAAGTCTTCTCAACTCTTATGGATAATTCCAGTTATACCATTTCCCCCTCCTCCCCCAAGTCAGGTGACAAATACACACTTAGAGCTAATATAGTGAAGTTTACACGTTGAAAACGAGATGACACCTCGTCCAATTTCTGGTTTTTTTCATTTTGAACAAAGATAGAAATAAGGCGTCAAAACCGACACTCTTACTAAATCTGAATTTTCACATACTGCGATTTAGAGAATGAACTCTCAAATGAAGAAAGGGAGGAGAAATGCAAGTGAGAAAGACTGACTTGAAAGTAGCCAAACCTATACATTTCCTTCCCTCTTTAAGCATTCCGACAGGCATATAATTTCTGGTCTAGGGTTCAAGGGAGGGTCAAAACTGAAAGCCCAGCAGATGAGTGCAGAAACAATGCACCTCACTGTGGGCTAAACTGTGTATGTGAGATGAATCCATCTGGTGAGCGATCTTCGACACAAAAGAACCAGAGCCGGCCTCGTGGCGCCCGAGCTCCCTACACATCCACAGAGTTGCTAAGTCGGGCTCTCCCGGTGCCAGGCCGAGTCCAGCTCGGGCAGCTGTTTGTAGGGAGGGAGCGGCTAACACAAAGCCCCCTGCCCTGGGGGCCCTGAGGACATTCCGCAGGAGACTGCGGGGATCGTGCAGTCCGCACCAAAGTCGCACAGGGTGAGGGGAAGGGGGGAAGAAAAAAAAAAAAAAGGCAGCCACCTCACAAAGCGGAAGAACTACGGCGAGCAGACGCTGCCTCGGTTTCCCCAATTGCAAACCTTGCCCTTACAGCCAACAACGGAAGCGACGCTACTTGCGGAACACTCCCTGCAAGAACCGCGACCCGGAAGTCAGGGAGCAAAGCCACGGGTTCTCCACTCTCAAGCCTCCACCCGCCCCCTGCCCCTGCGGCCTCCTCCAATTGGTCGGCCTTCCACCTATAGCTAACTTTAGAAGAAGGGCGGATTAAAGTTACTTCAGTGCGCATGCTCGGATTCTAGGGACGCCCTGTTGTTCCCTTAGTAACAGTCTAGCTGCACGCCCATCCCTAAAGACTCATTATTGCCTCTGTGATTGAGTTGGCAGTACGGCTTCTTACCTTCTGTTGTTATGTGCCTTGGAATCAAACAGACTCCATCCGATGGCTTTGCAGAGGCTGTAAATCTCACGGGAAGGAGAGTCCCCTACAGAACAGATGGCTGAATTCTAACCATATGCCTTTAGACTGACTGGAACTCTTCACCACTAGGCCACCAGACCGTTGTAATTCTTGTTAGGCGACCTCAAGTGGACCAGGTTTCAAAGGGACTCTATGAATAATAGATCTGAACTTTCTCCAATCATGTATCCATCTTCATCATCTTTGACATACTTGAGCCCATGCATACAGTCACTGTGATGATCCATTTTTTTAAGTTCTTCTTTATGATGATACCCCACCTTCAAAGCATGATGTATTTTTCCAAGAATTGGTCTCTCTGAATATGAACGACATGACCAAAGTATTTGAGACAAGTTTCACCATCCTTCCCTACAAGAAGGACACTGATTTCACTTTCTCCAAGACATAATTGTTTCTTTATCAAGAAAACAAAGATTCTCACCACTGGGCCAATTAGCAGTATCAGTATGGATGGTGAAGAGATTGAGATAGTTAACAGTTTTAGTTTGCTTGGCTCCACAGTCAACACGCTTGGTAACAGCAGCCAGGAAATCAGGAGACAAATTGCATTGGGAGAGTCAGCTGTGAGGAACCTCTCAAGAGTACTGAAGAGCAACGACGTCAGGCTGGAGACTAAGGTGAGGCTGATCCAGGCCATAGTCTTCGTAATTATATGCTATGCATCGGAGAGTTGGACAATGACTAGGGATGATAGAAAGAGAATTGATGCCTTTGAGCTGTGGTGCTGGAGAAGAGTGTTGAATATGCCATGGACTGCTAGGAGGACAAACAGGTTTGTCCTGGAGAGGGTGAAGCCGGAATGCTCCTTGGAGTCAAGGATTCTGAAGCTTCATCTGACATACTTTGGACATGTTGCAAGGAGGGACTCTCAATACTCTTCTCCAGCACCACAGCTCATCACTTCTCCTTTTATCCTCCTTGGTCATTGTCCAACTCTCTGATGCATAACAAGTGATTGCAAAGACCATGGACTGCATCAGACGCACCTTAGTCTCCAGAGAGACACCATTGCTCTTCAGTACTTTGGAGAGGTCCCTAACAGCAGATTTTCCCATGGCAATGCGCCTTTTAATTTCCTGGCTACTGGTGCCAAGACTGTTGACTGTGGAGCCAAGCAAACTAAAGCTGTGAACAATAGTTATTGAAATATTTTAGAGGGACAATTTCTAGGACAATTGCTATAAGGCTATGATTGGATCCACAAATTTCTGAACATTGACCATAGAAGAGGCTGGGACGTGTAGAATGTAGTTTGGTTTAGCCAAACTAGAATGGCATCAGTTTTTATCCCTAGTGCAGGAGTAGCTCATGAGTGAAGTACGTCTTCTGATGAGACTAGTATTAGAATTGGGACTTCTATTGGTAAAACTACTCGGTTGTCAACTTCTAAAAGGCATAGTCCTCCTGGCGTTAGCTCATTAGTTGGAATCATATAGGAATCAAAGCTTAAATCTGTGTAATCTGTATATTCAAGCTTCAGTGTCATTGGTGACCTATAGTTTTAACGGTTATAATAGGATTATTAATTTCATCTATTATATAGAGAATTCGTAGTGATGGGAGGGCAATGAGGATGAGAATAATGGCTCGCAAGATAGTTCAAATTGTTTCTCCTTCTTGGGTGTCTATTGTACTGGTGTGTATAAGTTTGGTGGTTAGTATGACTGAAATTACATAGAGGACTAATGAGCTAATTAGGAAAATTATTATTAGAGTATGGTCGTGGAAGTGGATAAGTTTTATAACTGGTGATGAGGTGTCTTGAAATCCTAGTTGAAAAGGGTATGCCATAGAGATATATAAAGGCTAGTTTATATTTTAACTTTGACAAAGTTATGTATTTATTATACTAATACCTCTTATTAAGAAAGTCATAATGGTTGCGTGGTTGGCTTGAAACCAATTACTGGAGGCTCAATTCCTTCCCTTCTTGCTTATGCTTTGATGAATGCTGGTTCTTTGAATGTATGATATGGAGGAGGACACCCATTGATTCATTCAATATTAGTTGTAGTTAGTTCTACTGTTTCTACTTCTCATTTAGAAGCAAATGCTTCTCATGCAATGATTACTATGAGGCTAACAGCTACTACAGAGATAAATGAGCCTGTTGATGATAGTGTATTTCATAGTGGATAGGCGTTTGCATAATCAGAATAGTGACATGGCATGCCTGATAGACCTAGGAAATGTTGAGGGAAGAATGTAAGGTTTACACCTACAAATATAATAGCAAATTGAATTTTAGCTCAGGTTGAGTTGAGTATGTAACCAGTAAATAGTGGGAATCAGTGTACTAGGCCTCCTATGATAGCGAACACTGCTCCTATTGAGAAGACCTAGTGGAAATGGTCTTCTATACTACACAAGTATCATTTAATATGAGATCGAGTGAAGAGTTGGCTAGGACAATTCCTGTGAGTCCACCTACTGTAAATATGAAAATAAAGCCTAGGACTCATAGTAAGCACGGTCAATAAAACAAATAGACATCTTTCTGGTATTCTCTGCTTTGTGCCAAGATCCATCTGATATCAGCAATGATATATGTCATGCCATAGCATCATATAAATTAAGTACATTCCTGGAAGTTCTCCGTGGATGTACTTTTCTAGCCACTTTGAAATAATCTTCAGCAATATTTTATTTTTTGTGATATTAATGACATTGTTTGGTAATTTCTACATTTTATTGTATTTCCTTTTTTGGGTGTTAGAACAAATATAGATCAGTTCCAGACAGTTGGCCAGGCAGTTGTCTTCCAAATCTCTTGGCATATACTGACGAGAACTGCAGGGCTCTATCTGTTCATGTCAACTGGTAACCTATCAATTACTATTGTTGTTGTTATTATGTTACCATACAGTCAGATTGATTCCAGCAGGTTTTCAGAGGCAATAAATCACCTGGGAAGAGATTTACCATTTTTGTCCTGTGGAGCAGCTGGTGGATTTGAACCTCATGTCTTTGGTTTGGCAGAACAGCCTTATTTTATACCAATGCCATTGGCACCATTGGTTATTGAGCATAGCATTCCTGATCACCAGAGCACTAAGTCACCTCTTTTATAGCTCTGGTGATGTAGTTCTTGGTGAGCTGCGCAGCTCCTGAAAAATCACAGTTCTGTGGAGGTTTGAGTCTACCAATGGGTCCTGGGTAGAAAGATGGACAATCGCTTCTCTTGTGATTTATAACCTCAGAAAACTCTCTGAAGGGACAGCTATGTTCAGTTTTTATTTGGCAGCAATGACTTTGATCTTTTGAATTCTTCTAGTGCTCTGGTGACATAGTTTGAAGGGAGGTGTGCTGCTAATGTAAAGGTGGCGCATGTCTGGCAATTCAAATCCACCAGCCACTCTGTAGGAGAAAGATATGCAATATCTCCTGGCAATTACTAGCCTCCCAAAACCCATTGGATGTCCATAAGTAAATGAATGAAAACCCAACTTTTCTGTAAACTTCCATTAAAACCACAATTTAAAAATGAAAACAATCCCAAAAACCCATTGGAAAGTCAGACTGAGTTCACTCCAACTCCACAATCACACTGGAAGAAATGTACTACTTTTCTTTCATTGAGCAACTGGATTGGATTCAAACTAGCAGAGAGAGGGCACCTCTGGATGAGCAGGATAACTCCCTACCCACTAGATCACCAGAGCTCCCTCTTTTTACTGTAAACCTCAAATCATTCGTGTTACTTTGAAATGGTGTCATGTTCTAAGCCCAAAGCTGCCTTGGTTTGGCCTAGTCTAAAGGAAGTTGTGCTATTAATCCAAAGTCTCTGCCTCTCTGGCAGTTTGAATCATCTGCAACTCTGTGGGAGAAAGATGAGAAATTTCCTGCCCACATTTTCAAGTCTCAGAAACACATTGAGGGGTAAGTTATGAGTCAGTTTCAAGTGGATAACAATAAAGCTCACGAAAGCACTGTCTGAAGACATTATTATTAGCTCCACTTTGTGGAAGGAAAAAAACCAATGACTTACCCATAAACAATATAGGACAGATAAGGATGGTTCTATATATTGAAAAAGGAGCTTCTGTGGTGCAATGGTTAAGACATTAAGTGGCTGACATATTTCTGAGAAGAACTATGAGTCAGACAACTTCTCTAAAGGCTTAGATACCTGGAAATCCTAAGGAACAGTTCTAATTTGTCCTATAAGATCACTGTGAGTAGGAATCAATAGATTTTGACACAAGATGTTGAATGTTAGTCAGACTGAAATTAATCTATTGAATATCTATTTCTTAACTAGTTTCTTTTAATTGCGAAAGTAGTTTATGCATATGATAAAGGCTTCACATAATACATTAATTTATTTAACAAGTATTTCATTGTCTCTTATGCTCCAGTTTTAAAAGGGAGTCACACTAAACAAACTATATTTTTAGCTTGATTGAGTTGGAACTGACTCATAGCTGACCCTCCAGCAGGTTTTCAGAGAAAACTCAGAAAACTTGACTGTCATTGCGTCCATTCTGAATCAGAGTGGTGCTCCATCGGTTTCTGGGGCTGTAAATCTTAACTCAAGGAGACTCTCATTTTTTCTCCCCAAAGAATTACTGGTGGGTTTTAATCTCCAGAGACACAAAGCCTACAACAACAACAGAGGTCCTAATTATTATAGAAGGTGGTGCTGTACATAGGTACCTGTACATATCAAGGCGTGTGTGAGGGAAGTTATTACATTTAGTGCATTCAAAGAAGATGCAATGTGATGGCATTTGAGCAGTATCTTGAGTGATATAAACCTAAAGAAATAATGTTCTAGTTTTAGGAAGGGCCAATGTGAGAATCTTGAACTGGCAGTATTTTGATACACTCAAGGAACAGCAAAAAGTCCAGTGTGACTGGCAAAGGAAAACAAAGACTAGAGTAGAATAAGTACAATGTTGTTGTGATGTATGGTTGGGTCAGAACCTACCCATAGCTGGCTCACTCTCTATCAGGTTTTCTGAGGCAGTTAATCGCATGGGAGGAGATTGCTCATCCTTCTTCCGTGGAGCAGTTGATGGATTTGGACTGCATTCCTTCAGGATTGCAGTGCAGATTCTTACCGGTTGGCTGCCAGAGCTCTCCAGAGTTTATATTTGCAATAGATAAAACACATTCTCTTAAAAAAAAGAAAAAATGTATTCACCCTAGAGTATTACGTGCTGGTCTGTTAACTGAAAGGGTCCAGTAGAAAATCCATCAGCTTTCTCTGATGAGGTAGTCAGCTCCTATTAAGATTAACATCCTTAGAACCTCTCCTTTCTGTAACGGTGATATGGAATAAGACCTTAAAAATAATATTAAAAGCTGTGTCAGTTCTGGTTTCACAATGATTTTTATTGAGCTTCCTTGAATAACATGCTTGTGAACCAAACTATGATCATACTGTGATTTGGGGAAAGCCTCTATACTTGAGTTTCACATGTGATTTTTCTAATGAAAGAAGAATGGAATAGCCAAGAAATGGAAAACAGATTTGTTCACAAGTGCTAGACATGAGCCAGGAAAGCAAAGTTTAAGTTATTCACAAGTTAGTCAATGACTGGGGCAAACCTAGTAAAGAGAACAAGGAAAATAAGAACTGAAACAGGTAAAACTGTTCACATGATTATTAGAGCAGGTTTCAAGGCAGGTTTCAACAGTACACAGGGTCACTATGAGTCACAAGCAACTCAACAGCACCTAACAACAAAAACAACTCTAATTCTTGCTTCCACCTCACCTCAGATACCTTATTGTTTCTGTTTCGATTATTTCAACCTGGATGAGTTTAAATTCAATACTACTAAAGGGAAATAGGAAGATACAGTGTCTTTAGCACATAGAAGTAATTTTAACATATCTTTTGTGTGTGTGTGTGTGTGTGTATCAAAACAAATTATGGTTAGTATTGAGAAGAACCTGCTTCTTATGACACTTCATTGTGCTCGTGGGAAATCTCAAGCAACTGTCAGACAGAACAAAGAAACACTGCATGTTTCAAAATCAAGAAAGGTATGTGTCTGGTTTGTATACTTTTTTCATACATATTCAATGTGGATCATAACAAACTGTGGCTGACTCTGAGAAGAATGGGAATCCCAGAACACTTGATCGTTCTAATGTGAAACTTATACTTGGACCAAGAAGCAGTCATCAAAACAGAGTAGAGAAACACTGCATGGTTCAAAATTGGGAAAGGGGTATGCCAGGGATGTGTCCTATCTCCATACCTTTTCAACCTGTATGCAGAACAGATTATCCGAGAGGCTGGGCTCTATGAGGAGAAGTGTGGCGTCAGGATTGGTGGAAGATCTTTTAACAATCTGCGTTATGCAGATGACACAACCCTGCTTGCTGAAACTGAGGAGGACCTGAAATGCTTGCTGCAGAGGGTCAAGGACTGCAACCTTCAGTATGGACTGAGGCTCAATGTCAAGAAGACAAAGATTCTTACCACTGGGCCAATTGGCAGCAACAGGATGGATGGTGAAGAGATTGAGATTGTTAACAACTTTAGTCTGCTTGGCTCCACAGTCAACACTCTTGGCACCAGTAGCAAGGAAATAAAAAAACGTATTGCAATGGGAAAGTCTGCTGTTAGGGACCTCTCCAAAGTACTGAAGAGCAATGGTGTCACTGGAGAATAATGTATATCTGATACAGGCCGTGGTCTTTGCAACCACTTGTTATGCATCAGAGAGTTGGACAATGACCAAGGAGAATTGATGCCTTTGAGCTGTGGTTCTGGAGAAGAGTATTGAGGGTACCATGGACTGCCAAGAAAACAGATTCATCCTGGGAGGGTTAAACCAGGCTGCTCCTTGGAGGCAAGGGTTCTGGGGCTTCGTCTGACATACTTAGGACATGTTGTAAGGTCCTTGGAGAGGGACATCATGCTTGGGAGGGTGGAGGGACGGCGCAGGAGGGGAAGACCCTCTATGAGGTGGATTGATTCAGTGAGTGGGGTAATTGAGATGGGTGTGTCAGAGGCAGTGCGATTGGCACAGAAGAGAGCAGGGTTTAGGGCTGTTGTACATAGGGTCACTATGAGTCGCAAGCAACTCGAAAGCATAACAACAGCAACACTCAACAAATCATTTCAGAAGCTGGACTGTATGAGGAAGATTGTAGCATCAAGGATCAGAGGAAGATTCATCAACAACCTGCATTATGCAGATGACAATCCTGCTTGCAGAACGTGAAGATGACCTGAAGAACTTACTGCAGAAGACCAAAGATTACCGCCGTCAATATGGGTTACATCTCAACATCAAGAAAACAAAAATTTTTACTACTGGATCCCTAGGCAACATCACAATAAATGGGGAAAAGACTGAACTGTCAATGATTTTGTTTTACTTAGTCCACAGTCAACATCTACGGTAGCTGCAGTCAGCAGTCAAAAAAATCAAAAGATATGTTGCACTAGGGAAATCAGGAGTGGAAGCAGGAGTGGCATCCACTTCCTAAACAACATGCCTCTAGAAACTCTATGAACTTTGATAAATGTCTATAGTTGTAGAGGGGCTTCAGGCCTTTTGTTCATAGGGTTACTGTGAGGTGTGCTTGACTTGAAGGCAATCAACAACAACAACAACAACAACAGGGAAATCTACTATTAAACATAAAGTTCTAAAGAGCAAAGATTATAGTTTAAAGACTAAAGTTTCTAGTTTAGCATGTGCCTGATCCAAAACATGGTCTTTTCAATTGCTTCCTATGTATTTGAAAGTGAAACAATGAAAAAAGAAGGCCAAAGAAGAATAAATGCCTTTGAATTGTGATGCTGACAAAGAGTATTGAATATACTCTGAACTGCCAAAAGAACCAACAAATCTATCTTGAAGGAAGTACAATTAGAACGCTCCTTAGAGGTAAGGATGGAGAAACATGGTCTCACTTATTTTAGGGTGTATTCTCAAGAGGAACCTATCCTTCAAGAGTGGCATCATTCTACGAAAAGTGGGGGCATCAGAGAAAGAAAGATGTTTAACAAGACAAATTGACACAATGCCTGCTGCAATGGACTTGAGCATGACAGAGATCATGGGGATGTGCACAACAGGGCAAAATTTACATCTGTTGTTCAGGGTAGCTATAAGGCATACTCAGTGACACCTAACAATAACAAAAGGTGATCTCATCTGTAGCATGTTGCAATGGCAACCCAAAGCCTCATGACTGGTAGTAGTTAGAATTCACCAGTATCTCCGAAGAAAAAAATGGACAGACTCCTCTCATTACAATAAATAGCTTCATTCCTCCCCGGCCATTTTGTCGGCAGCGCTAGGTGGAGGGCCGGCAGGCACCCAAGGCGAAAAGATGGTGGCTGCGAAAAAGACGAAAAAGTCC
>NW_006399803.1:15422390-15424092 GCF_000299155.1 Elephantulus edwardii
TTAAGGAGAAGAAGACCCCCAATAAGATGGACTGACAGGGTGGCTTCAGCAATGGGCTTGAGTGTTTCAGAGATGGTGACAATGGCATTGGATAGGGGCAGGGCTCAGGTTGGCTGCTCATACTGTTGTTATAGATCATACTCAACTTGATGGCCCCTAATAACAACAACAGTAACAACAACAGGATATAGTTATTATTGAGAGGCAGAAGGTAGTTAAAAAGTTTGCTGAGATTATTGGATAATTGTGTAAAATGTATCATAATACCAGTAGAAAAAGGGAAAGCCAATGTTAAGGGTATGAAAATTGACACATGGCAAATGGCAGAGGCAACACCACAAAACTTCACGTGAATATTCAGTAAGTGCTATTACTTGAACATAATTAGTATGGCCGTGATGATGATTCTTGCAGTTATCAACTTTTTTCATTGTTGTTTTTATTTCGGTAACAGTTTTACAAAGCACATTGGTTTTTAATCATTCCTGCTTGCCGTTACCATCTTAATGGCAAATGTCAGTGAACCCAGCCTTCTATGTACTTTTAATTCAACATAGAAAATGAAAACCCTGAAATCTTGCTAAACTCAACCTGCCTTTGTAGCAGTAAGTATGACATAGTATAGGATTCTGGAAATCTCATCTCTCAGGAAACAATAGATGCAGAAATATCAATCTCCACATAAATTTTCTGTTAGTGCTGTGCAGTCCATGAGAAACACATACAGCTTGTGAAGATTTAACTATTAACTGACGTGGTTTAAATACAATAGTTTCTTGGTCAGTGTCTCTTGTGCTACACATTATGAAAACTGTATAAAAGGTCCAGAAAATACTCTTTGTGACAAATTAAGCAAACACAGTCTGCTTTTACATGAGAAGGAATATAATAGAGATTTATATTGTTCACCAAGGAAGACTTCATTAACTCTATACTACAATTCAGTGAAACTAGAATTTAGATATGATCACTGTCAGGCCTGTTTTAAATGATTTTTGGTCAAACATTCTTCTAACTGTGTAGCACTGGTCTGTCCATTTGCAGTACAGAATTAATCTTGTGTTTGCTGTGATGCTAAACACTGTGACATTGATGTGTCTAATGAGATAATGGTTACCCATGGTGGACAATGTTTGTTGGAGCTCCCTATTAGAATAAGCTTAGAAGCAGGAATGGCATCCACTTCCAAAATAGCTTGCCTCTTGGAAGTCTATGAACTTGGAGAAATGGTGAAAGTTATACAGGTGTTCAGGTCTTTCATTCATAGGGTCACTATGACTTGCCTACGACTTGATGGCACTTAACAACAACAACAAAAACAACTGTAAAAATGAAGTAAATTCATTATACTGATGACAGTATGACAATTTCTTCTTTAAAGAAAGGAATTCAGAAAGTTCTGAGATTTAAAATTGCACACAAGATTAGCTAAAAATGCATCATAGTGAACCCAACTATGATTCAGAAGCTGGCCCAACTAGTGAAATTTCCAAAAGTAGCCCTGGGCTAGGATGGTAGAGGTGCTTTACAAACGATAAAGAATAAATGGCTCTAAAAATTATATAACAGGAAGACACAATACTTTGTGGAGTTGTTTAGATTGTGGTAAACATGTATGCCCCGGCCCACGGGGACATTCAACGGTGACCCTAGGAGAGGAAGAAAGAGAATGGGGGGCGCAGGAGACAAAGAGACATTGAGG
>NW_006399803.1:15425109-15426294 GCF_000299155.1 Elephantulus edwardii
ACAACTTACATTAAATTTTGGATAATCACCAGTGATTACATTATTACCAATTAATAAGACATATGGTTCAGGACTTTGGCATTTGTGACATTACATCCCTTACATTTATCTTTTGGTATACAGAAAATATTTATAGATCCCATACTAGCAAATAATTTTCATAATTTAGTTTGAAAATTCTTCATATCAATATTTCTTCTACTGATCCTTAGCTTCAATTTTATTTGATGGAGCCCAATCGTACAAATTCAAATGTGCAGTACCACTTTTCTCCAGCTGAGAGGGTGAAGTAAAGGTAGATCTGGAACATATGTGCTTTAAGATTCAGCTTGAATCCTCGTTGTCAGAGTCAGCAATATCACTATATTTCTGTCAGGCAAGACATCTTCTGCTGAGCGTACCAAACTTTTCAGGAAGTCACTTTACACTTTCAGAGTTCTGTGGAAAAACCCAAACATAGCCTCGAACCCATATTAACACAGGGCCGGGTCTTTTTCATTGCTTTGTTAAGGCATCCTTCTATTTAATTTCAGTATACCTTTACTGTATGTTTCACCATTGTCTGTCTGCGGCAGACCTTTTATAGAAATCAGAAATTAAAAATTTAAAATAAATTGTGAGAAACATAATTATTTAATTTAGGGGATATAGTATTCTAATAATTCCCCCTTTCTTTATATAAATAATTTTTGATAGTAGAAAGAGCACATTCTATAATACCTTGTTTTTGAGGATAGTAAGGAAACTCAGTTTTATGACAAATAGTAAAATATTTACGAAAAGTTTGAAAACTCTTGCTGGTATACCTAGGAGCATTATTAGTCTAGATTATTTTACAAATTTCTAATATAGGAAAAGCTAATAAATAATGTTTTATAACATACTTAGTTGCTTTTTCAGATAAACAAGATAATACCACAAACTCAGGACTGATATTAATAATAACATGAATATTCTGCAATTTTTCGAATTTGGGAATGTGAGCCACATTTACTTGTCAAATACAATTTGGCAATAATTCTCTAGGACTCACCTTAAAATGTGGAACAGGTAACAGAGACAAACATCTTACACATGATTTTACAATATACTTAGCAATGTCTTCCAGAATATGAAATACCCCATGTAAATATTTACTATAAGCATAATGACTATGATGAAATTGTTTTGCTTTTGCTAAATTAA
>NW_006399803.1:15455038-15458953 GCF_000299155.1 Elephantulus edwardii
AAAAAAAAAAAAAAAAAAATGACCTTATGAACAAAAGGCCTGAAACCTCTCTACAACTATCAACATTTAACATTTGTCAAAGTTCATAGAGTTTCTGGAGGCATTTATTTAGGAAGTGGATGCCACTCCTGCTTCCAATCTAATACTATAGTTTCCTCTATGGTTTACATACAGACTTTTCAAAGGCCTGTTATTTCAGAAACAGATGTCCAATCTGGCTTCCTAGCACTCCCTACAGACTATGCCATAGGAACCCGCTTTCACCCAAGGTACCTGTATTAGGACCTTTCAGTTACAATTGTTAAGAATCTCAGCTCAAACTGATTTAATTAAGAAATGTATTATAAACAATATTCAGCAAGAAAAAGAAAAAAAATGTATTATAACCAAAATGACTAATGATTAATAAAAACTTAAACTGAGCTTAGTAAATAATCAGATAAAATCCTGTTAGTGTGCCTCTCATCAAATGCAGGGTATCTTAGGTCGGGCTCAATTCAGACCCCCACACTCAGCAGCTATATTTCATGGAGTTCTTATTTCAGGATACCAATTTTACTGGCAGTTTTTGTTGTTGTTCTGGTAGGAATTTCATTTACTTGGATTTCTTATTGCTGTCTTTTCCCCTTGTGCTCAAAAACTCAAGCTCATTGCTATCAAATTGAAACAGACTCACTGGCTGGCCCTCAAGTGAGTTTTTGAGGTGTGTGTACTGCATTGGAGGATATTGCTTGTTTTTCTCAGGTGGAGCTGCTGGTAGATTTGAAGCATCAGCTGGGTGCTGCCTTTGAATTAGCAGCATAACTCCCTATAGACTATACCCGTAGAGATCCCCCTCACTTAGGGCCCCTCCATTAGACAGGACTTTTTCAGCCACATAGATTAAGAATCTCAGCTCAAACTGATAGTATTATAACCAAAATGACTAGAAGTTCATAAAAGATTTAGGCTGCCTATGTTAGATAATCAAGAAAAATCCTCACAGCGTGCTTTTCTTCTGAATTGATATTATTCTCATTTCCTTGCCCTAGAAGTTGCAGGAGAATATTTCTTTATGGCCTGACAATTCCTACTGGCAAAATGGCCATAGGAACTCTAGGTCTTGACTAAAATATTTCATTATTAAGTCTCAGTTTCTCATCTCCTGTTGTGAAGTGATGATTCCTGAACTAACTTCTGTGCACAGGGTCATAGAACAAGATATTAGCTGAGTAGTTTATAAAGCACTTCCATAAAAGGTAAGAGTTGAAGAGCCTTTATCAGTAATTTGTTGCTTAAATACTAACCATTTTTAAACACAAAACAATAACCCCCCAAAAAACTACCCATTCCTTATTTTGTAAAGATAACAATTTTCTATTTCTTATGTCTCTGTATTTTCTATTATGTCTCTGTAGGTTGAGCTGGCCAATTCTTATAGTTTCACTTAGGGTCCCTCACACAGCTACATTCAGCTGGATTTTGGCTAGAGTTGAAATGTGGAAGATGACTTCTCCATTCAGTGCTCTGTTCTCAACTTTCTTGCAACTTGGTGGCTGGTCCTGAAATAGAAGGTGGCAATAGCTGTCCAGTCTCTTAAAAACCTGCCTCAGAAGTCTTGAAATGTTTCTACTGCCACTTTCTACTGATTAAAGCAGTTCAAAGGTTTTACTTGTTCATATAGAAGAACAACATGCACAAATGGGAAGAAATATTTGCTGTTACAGTTTCCTCAGGAAAATCAAAGGACCATTGGAAAGATAATGGTGGAGGGGGGGAGGAATCCCCAAAATGAAGCAGAACACTTCAGTCCTTGTTGCTCCATGTTGAACCTTGTCTGTTCTTTGCATTTATTTCTGTTGATCTAATTGTTGGACCACCTATCTGTCTGGTCAGAGGGACGTTCTCCTTTGCTTGAAGCTGGGCTTTTAATTCAGGATATACATCTAGAACTGTGATGGTGGCTTGGTGAGTGCTATCTTTTGTCTGATCAAGCCTGTCATTTTTCATAAAGGGATAATAGAGTAAGATTTTTACATGTATTGTAACTTCCGGAATATAATGGCCAAAGTTACAATTACCCTTATTAGTAGAAAGAGGTGTGATGTCTTTATTAAAAAAAATATTTTGGGATTATTTAATTGGATGCTCCTCATCAGAGATGAATTAGATAATATATGAACTCTCCTAAGTCTTCTAATCTCAGAAGTCATGCTGCACCGTGATTCACAAAGTATGATTCCCTGATCAGCAACATCAGTATCCCTGAAACTTGTTAGCAATAGAATTCTTGGGTTTTGACTTTAACATACTGTCAGAAACCTTGAGGGAGGGCCCCAAAATCTCTACTTAACAAGGCCTTTAAACAATTCTAATATTTACTGAAATTTGAGGAAAAGCGTTATTGCAGACATTGATTTAGAATGGCCATACTGTCACTCTCAAGAACTGCTGAACAGATGAGCTCCCCTTGTGAAAAGAAGACTTAAGTTTAAGTAACTTGAAACAGAAAATAGAGACCAAGACCTCTTGCATTTTATTACCATTGTCTTTTCGACTTTTTTCATCCTCAAAACTCTACAATATATAAAACCATGAAAATCTCTTCCTACTAAGTTTACTTTTTGTGCTAATAACAGAGTTGGGACCACTGTTTAGACTGAGGTTAACCACAGTGCCCTTGATGGATGTTTTTCACCATGGCAATGTCCATACAGGGGATGTTCAATTTATTCCTATTATTTTAGCAAACATTTATTGTTAACTTGATATTCTGTGCTTATGACCTGGATGTGACACTAACTTTAAAAAAAAATCAATCCGTTACAAAAGGGAAACTTGAAGGTCTTTGAAAATCTGTCTTCTCTATACTCTGGGTTTTCCAGGATGATATTGATTATAGTTTTACAACCATAGAAGATAGTGACTTTAGATGGGAATTTGTGACTGTAACTCAGTTTTACACAGATCTGTACAACATCCTGAAATGCACAGTGAAGACTTGTATGGCATGATCTCATTCTACAAGGGGCTTTATTATATGGTGATTAGTTATATTATCATGTTATTATGTGCTGTCCAGTCAGAACTGATTAATAGCTGATCCTCCAGCAAGTATTCAGAGGTTATAAATCACACGGGAGGGATCGCCCATCTTTCTCTCATAGAGCAGCGGCCTGCCTTTGGCCTGGACTAGAATTCCTCACTCACTAGGCCACCAGTGTATGGTACTGGAAATACAATATGTGCATGACAATCACATACAAGGCAGACTGAGTGTTAAATTGAAGATTTACGTGTTCTTAAGGACATTGTTGCCATTGTTATCATTTGTCATCTAGTTGGTTCTGACTCACAGTAGTCCCAGTGCATTCTAAATACAACTGCTCCATTTAATTTTCAAGATTGTAACCACTTAGAAACAGATTACCAGGTCTATCTTCAAACCCCCAGGCTTTCAATTAGTAGTCCAGTGCTACCCAAAGACTCTTT
Source organism: Elephantulus edwardii (assembly GCF_000299155.1). NCBI lineage: Eukaryota > Metazoa > Chordata > Mammalia > Macroscelidea > Macroscelididae > Elephantulus > Elephantulus edwardii. The sequence continues at coordinate 15,458,510 of NW_006399803.1, forward strand.
GAGATAGAGATTGTTTTACACAAGGGTCATCACTGAAAGTTTTGAGGATGATGTGGCATTTGAGCTGAGTCTTGAATACTTTTGATAGCTTGGGATATGAGCGTAGGGAAGGTTCAATCCAAGTATGAGCATGAAGAAGGACCTGGAGTCCAGGGTCAGCAGACGATTATCTATATTTACAGCACTTCGTGCAGGAATGTTTTTTATTAGATATCCCAGCATTCCTTTCCATGCTAATGTAAATTTTAGAGTCTCTTATGAGTTCCATTTTGATCTTTTAATTCTTCCCTGGTTTTGTAATGACCCTTTTGCTTTCTTTATAAACCATGTCTTTGATATCATTCCAGACTCATTTGGTCTTTGGTCATGGTCATTAGTGCCAAGGCATCAAAACTATTCTTAAGATGGTTTCTAAATTCAGTTGTTGTTGTTGTTGTTGTTGTT
>NW_006399803.1:15462973-15496807 GCF_000299155.1 Elephantulus edwardii
GCCTGCTATTTCAGAAGTGGGTGGCCAATCCTTCTTCCTAGTCTGTCTTAATCTGAATGTTCAGATTTAGAGGAGTATCTGACAGACAAGCAATCAATTTGAACTTACATATGAGTAATTGATGGTCTGACTTTGGCTGCTGATATTGACTTTATCCATTCTTTCTGTAGATGTAGTAAATCAGATTCACGTGTAATTCATCAGGTGAAGTTCATGTATAAAGTTACCTTTTGTTCTTTTAACAAGTATTTGCATTGAAAAAAACATTCCGTTTACAAAATTCTACAATTGAGCTACAGCTTCATTACTATAAATAAGGCGTATTTTCCAGCTACCAGTCCTTCTTTGTTTCAAACTTTTGCATTCCAGTCACCAATTAATACATCTTGATTGTGTATTTTGTCAATTTCAGACTACAAAAGTTATGTGTCATCGAGTCACTTGCAATTCATCGTGACACTATGTACAACATCTCTGAAACCTGCTCTAGCTTGAGCCAATTTCATTGTCTTCAACACCCCTCCCCCTGTTACTCCAGTCACTGAGTCAATCCATCTCATCCAAGGTCATCCCTGGCTTTAGTGTTTGGTACATATATTTGAATAATGGTTATATTAACAGGACTTTCTTGTATGTGTATGGATAGGGCATTGTACTTCAGGATAGATACCAAAATGTTTCATTTTGTTTTTTATAATGAATGCAAGACCATTTCTCTTCAATTTGTCATTCCTGGCAGAGTATGATTGCCTGATTAAAAGTGGACAACATTAGCCCATCTCAACTCTCTGTTGCCTAGGATGCTTACATTTATGTGTTCCATTTAGTTTTTTACAACTTCCTATTTTCCTAGGTCATTACATTCATGTTCCAATTATTATTGAATATTTGCAGCTATTTACCCTCATTTTAAGTCTTGCTACATCCACAAATGAAGGTCATTCATTGTGTAAATATATTTAGTTATATATATTTATTTATAGGAAGCTCTGGTGGCCAAGGGGCAAGAAGCTGCGCTGCAATCCCAAAGGCACGTGGTTCGAGGCCACTACCTACTCTGTGGGAGAAGGATGGACAATCTCCTCCCGTGCAATTAACTGCCTCTGAAAACCCTCTGGAGGGTCAGCTATGGGTTCCTTATGACTCTACAGTACTCAACAACAAAAACCTATTGATATATATGTTTATAAATATTGTTTATAGTCAGGTGCCATTGAATTGTGACTCTCAGTAACTCTACGAATAATCTTAACTTAGTCCTATTCTGCCCCATCCTCACAATCTCTGATATGCTTGCGCCAATTTTTAGTCACTATGGCAATCTGTCTTGTTGAGGGTTTTCCTCTCTTTCTTTGAACCTCCTCCTTTCCCAGCATGATTTCTCTTTTCCAAGGATTAGCTCCTCCTGACAACATTCCCAATGTATGAGGGACAAAATGTCATCATCCTTGTTTCATGTTTTCCAGGATAGATCTGCTGTTCTCTTGGCTGTCCATGAGACATTCATTATTCTTCTCCAACACCACAATTCAAAGCCTTTAATTCTTCCTCTGTTATGCTTATTTGTTATGTCCAATTTTCAGATGAGATGCATAGGAAGCAATGGAACATATCATGGCTTGGATCAGGTTCACCTGCCTTTAAACTGACATATATCTTTATTGATGATGATGATGAGTGATGAGTGTGTAGCATCGAATAGGATCTGACTGGTACAGGAGAAGATTGCCCCTCCTTCTCCAGCGGAGCATCTGGTGGTTTTGAACAGCATGGCTTTGGGATTGCAGCACAGCTTCTTGCTACTAGGCCACCAAAGCTCCCTTAAACTGACATATTTCTTTGTTAGCACTCTGGAAAGGTCTTTAACAGCAGATTTTTCCCAAATGCAACATGTCTTTTAATTATATATTTATGGGTTTTTGTGTGTGTGCGCGCGCGTCCTCACTCGTGCTTGTGTGTTACCAACACAAAGATGGTTGGTTTGAATGTATCAGCTGCTCTGCAAAAAAAAAGGTGGACAATCTCCTCCTAAGTAATCTGTAGCTTCTGAAAACCTACTAGAGGATCAGTCACGAGTTGATCCTACCCTGATGATGATGACTTTATAAATGACAGTAACATATGTATGTTTATATATACCGTCATATATAAAGGTTTATAGAAACACACACACACAGAGGTATAACTTTATGTATAGAGTCCAACTTTACAACAGGTTAGAAAGTGAGGGATCAGAGAGACCTGATAAGAGATAGACACAAAATAGTTGGGGAGCAAGGGACAAAAATTTCAAGACTTTTAATTGACTTTATTAACTACCAGCTAAGCTTTTAAGTTTTTAAGCAAAATCTTCACATGATTAACAGTATGCCATAAAACATATAGTAGCAAATAGAGCAGGGAGTAAAACATTTTCTCAAAAGCATTCTCTTAGGATAAACAGTTACCAGTGGATTTGCAAGGGACATGCTCCTAATGTTTACTCAGAGTATCATTAACAAGGCTTTTGTTCTAGGCTTTGCAGGTGTGTTCCTGTTATCAAAGCCATTATCAGTTCATCTGTAGGATTTCCTGAGTCAGAATGGTTAAATGGTCTAAAGACTCTGTTTATTAGTTAAACATGTCTTTGCTCATCCACTTGGTCACAGTCCTCTTTTAACTCCACATGTATGTACACTTACGTAAGGTAAGCAGCTGTGCACATGATTCAAATCCACTAGCTGCTCTGCAGAAGAAAGATGGTGAGTCTCTTTCTGTGTGATTTACAGCCTCCGATAGCCTGCTGCAGGGTCAGCTATGAGTCACTTATGACTTAGCAGCACATAACTGCATGGAGGGAGAGAGGGAAAGGAAATGGAAGGATCCGGGTGAAAAGACAAGGTCATGATGGGCAAGGCTCAATGGTGCTTATTTTTATAGAATAGAATATATAATGCATGAGAATGATTGTATGAAATACAATGTGGGTGAAGCATAGTGTCAAACACAATATATACCAACTTTGTAAGCAATTCCATTTTTTAAAAAGGAGAAAACCTCACTGTTTATGTAGATGGTGATGGTGATGTTCTCACTTGTTGAACTAATCTCACTCATAATTTATGTTTGTAAGCTCATTTGTCATTTATTTTGAGTGATTAGGTTTTTCATCTCAATCTTTCCCTCTTTGATATGAAACAGTCCCTGCAGCCTCTGCTCACACCTAGCATCTCTCTCCCACGTGACAGGCATAAAGGGTGCTCTTTTTACAGGCATCTGTCCATGTCAAATATTCCTTCTCAGACATTAGCATGTGTAAGTGAAGTTCTCAAAACATTTACCAACCATTAAGTCTGCTTTGAATAAATTTCTGTCTCAAACTTAGGGATAACTCAGTTTCATATAGGCCCCTTCTACATACAGAAAAATATGTATCAACATGAAAAGTAGAGATCTTGTAAACAAACAAATTCAGAGACTGAGAAGCAAGAGTTGTCTGCAGTATCCAGAGTTTGACTCCAGAAACAGATCAACTTGACCAAGACCTTAAGACATGGAAAGATTTTAATGTGCAGGGAGGAGAGGCAGAAGGTAGATAGCAAGAAGAAAACCACAGAATGTAGGTGTGAAGATGACATGTTCAAGATAGAAGGAAGAAGAGTCTGATAGGGCTCAGAGACATGCATGTAAGCAAGTATTGGAAGATAGTCTTGAAAAAAGGAGAGATGCCTGATGGAGTAGAGCTTCATCTCCTAGGAAGAGTAGAGTTTATCACAGGAGAGAGACAGCTGACAGTGATGAAGGAGGAAGATTGTCTGGTACTGGTGTGACAAGTGGACTGCGGAGATGACAGGCGGTGAGATTAGTATGGATAGCAATGCAGTGAGCTGGGTGGAGGCGTAGGAGACAGCAACACCGATAAAAGTCTGGAAAGGAAACGTTTCAGAGAAGGAAAGTAAAGATTTTTAAAATTGTAGGATAGAATGAAAAAAGGTTAGACTGATCAGATGAACTATTGGTTGAACTGAGGTGCTGGAAAGATAACAGACTTGAGGAGAAAGTTCAGGCATCTTGTGTTTGAAGTCTTCAATAGGCAATTAAAATGTGAAACTAGAACTCAAGATTACATGAAATACAAAAATGCCTCATTTAACATCCTTTCAGCCAAATCAGATTATATAACTATCCTTGGTTCTATAAGGTGGATTTTACTTCTTTAGGGTTTTGTGTTTTTGGTGTGTGGTTTGTTTGCTGGTTTTTTGTTTTGTTTTGTTGTTGTTGTTTTTTAAGGGAAAGCAGCTTTTCTTTTGTTGATTATTTCACCCCAGTGATTTTGAAGATCTCTATATGCAGTGTGCAGGATCAGTGGGGTTCCAAGGCGCATTCCGTTCTTCACAGCACCCCCACATCTACCTAGCCTCCTTCACGTCCCTCAGCTTTTTCCACTCACCTGAAAAGACTTAGTCTTTCATTTGTGGCACAGAGCATCATGTTCAAATATCTCTCCTATCCCAAGGGCCAGAAAGCAGCCCCAGTCATTGCAGGCTTGAAGCTGAAATTTTAGAATCATATTCTGCTCTTGTCGTGCATTGTCGAGAGGAAACTGACTCATAGCTGACCCTCTGGCAGATTTTCAGAGGCAGCAAATCATAGAGGAGCTGCTGGAGAGTCACAAATAAGAACTAGCAAGAGAGCTCTGGTGACCCAACTGAAAGGTGAGTGGTTCGAATCCACCAATTACTGACTGGGACAAAGATGGGTAGTATCCTCTGGTAAAGATGCCTGACCTTGGAAATCTGACAGAGGGTCACCATGAGTTAGAATTGATTGACTCAATGACAGTGGTTTTGTTTGAGTAGCAAAGTGGAGGAACCAGATAGAAAACCCACAGTTCAATTTATCAACCCTGTTGATGTTCTCCTACTGTTTCCCAGCCTTGAGGAGAGTTATGGCAAGTTGATACTTAGACCAAAGCTACAGTTAAAGCCTAACTACAGTTCCTTGGGCTGCAACTCACTATACATTGGTTTTCCTTTCCTTCACCAAAACCTCTACTCATTTATTTTCTCCATTTATGGGGGGGGGGGGAACCAATCAATTTTTAAAAAAAGATATGTAAATTGAGTTGAAAGTTGGAAGTTGGCCACCTTCTCCACAAAAATATAGATGATAGCTTGAGGTCAAATGGTCATTTGTTAGTGACAATTAAGGCTAATAATCTCCAAGTATAACATTGGAAACCATCTTCAGAAACACTTTATCTACAGACGTTTGTGGAGGAACGACTCCTATTTTTGTGGCCTTACCAAATTTCTGGATTTCATTGTAGCTGGGCTCTTCATTTACACAAGGAAAAACAATAAAAGCATCTACCTCATACGGAAGTTGTAAGGACTAAATAAGATACTATAGAAGCATTAGTGCAGAGTCTGGCACAAAAGGGATCCACTAATACAGAGGGAGTTCTGGTGGCCTAGCCGACACGGATTTGCACGGCTGAACCAAAAGCTATGCCGGCCTGGAAGTTGAAATCCACCAGGGAGCTCTGTGGATAAATTCGATGAGCACTTTCCTCCCATGTAATTTACAACCTCGGAAATCTGCTGGAGAGTCAGCTCTGAGTCAATTCCCACTGGACAGCCATGAGTGCTTGTGGCTTTTCCCTCCAAATAGATCACTTTTTACTACCTGCAGCCCTATGAATTGGCCGCTGAACCGTAGGACAGAATGCAGGGGCTGCAGACGTTCTGCGCAGAGGGGGTTCTCAGTCGGAGGGTGCGGTGCTTGCGTGCTGTTAGCGTGGGGCAAGCCTTGCAAGAGCACACGCCCAGGGGCTCAGGGGCTCACACTTCGGTCCTCAGCTCCGCTTGCTCCTGCGCCAGACTCCAGCCATGAAGAGCAAGCAACTCAATTTGCTGATGGCGCTTGTTGCGGTCTTGCTGTTCACCTTCTCCTGCTTCTGCATCTCCAAGCTGAGTCAAACCAGTAAGCAGAGGGGGGGCTGACCACCTCCCAGGCTCAGGGTTCTGGGAGAGTCGTGGGGAGGGCTGGTCAAGAGATAGGGACGACAGAAAAGCTGGCTGTGAGCCGCATAGTTGCTGGACGGTTGTCACCATTCACTGTGCAGTGACGGTTAAGCGGAAACCTGACCACAGGCTTCTCCGAGAGCTTGAGGGCGCGCGCTCATTAACGGATCCCACCAGGGCGGGTGGAGAGGGCGTCCTCCGCCTCCTCATCCTCAAGCAGCCTTCTGTGTGTGTTCTCCCTTTCCCTTTCTAAGGCTCCAGGGGGCCCAAACTATGCCTCAACTTTCCTGCTTCTCCCCTTTAATCCTCTCCATTCTTTCCAGAAACGTCTGAATATCTGCCTTCAGGAACTTCAGGAACTCATCTTTCTTGTTTTTCCGCTCTTAGTTCTATTAGAGAGAAACGCCCTCAAGGTCCCTTAAGTAATTTTGTAAAGTTGAAAAAACAAGGTGGACTCAGGAAGACAATTTAGAGCTCAGACTTAGCACTCTAAATTTCTCAAATCGACCGTGCTCCCTGTCTTAAGTACCACTTTGAAGCACATCTGCCTTTTGATTTCTGTCTGTAGAGTTGTCTTGGTGTCTACACAGGAGCTCTGTCTGCATAGCTATTAAACCCGCTAACCTAAAGGTCGCCAGTCAAGCTCTGCCAATGGAGAAGGACTGGGGATCCAACCCTGCCAGTGATTCTCAAGCGAAGCTCTAACAGTGGGCTTCTGTAAAAGTTGATAGAAGCTTTTAGGGCACTCGGGAAACTTGACAGTTGGTTGACATAACATAGTCCAAGAAGACAATGTTCTTCATTCTCTGTTGGTGAGTGATGCCTAGGTTCTTAAAAACTTTCAAGCAGCCATGTAAGCTGCAACTGTTGGTCTCTTCCTGTCCAGAACGAAGAAGAGGGGAAAAAATTACTCAAAGGACCCCTCAAACCTTAGCTTCCACTAACCACCCTGAGACCAGATTAAGTTGATGAACACAACAGTAGAGATACAATAACTCTAGAGATAACAGTAGAAGGTCCTGGAAAGAGGGGGTGTAAAAAGTGGGACAAAACAAACAAACGAAAACCATAAAAATGGCCAAAAAGCTGGTTGAACTCCTAAGACTAGGACTTTTAGCCACTCTTGGAATCATAAGACTCACTCCTGTGCCTCAATTTTCATATAACAGAGAAGTCTCGAAGGTGACCAGCATCAATAGGGTGGAGCTCACTTTCTAGAATAACCAATGACATAGAATATAAATGGTCACTTCCACTCAAGGATAGAGTGCAGAAGGCAGGAGGATGTAACATTTAAGGATTAATAGAAATGAGAATAACTGGAAGGAATTTAGGAGGGTAAAAGAAAAAAAAGAAAGTGGAGGTAGAGAGAGAAGAATAATCACATAATGCTCAAAAAGTTTGTGATTTGAAAGAAAGGAGTTTCTTAAGGGCATAAATTTTAGCATTTTGTGCCAGATAATTCTTTGTTACAATGTTGTTTTTTAATGTGGGCCTAGTTGACTCTGACTCATAGCGACCCTATGCATAACAGTTCGGAACTCAGCTCTATCCTGAGCCAATCTCACTGTCTCTGACACATCTCTACCCTCTTTACCCCAGTTACCATTTCAATCCATCTCACTAGACGTTTTCCCCTCCTGTGCTATCCCTCCACCTTTCTAAGCATGGTGTCCTTCTCTAAAGACTGGTCCCTCCTGGCAACATGCCTAAAATATGTGAGACACAGTTTCAAAATCCTTGTCTTCAAGGATCAGCTTAGTTTTCCCCTCTCCAGGACAAACCAGTTAATTCTCTTGGTGGTCCATGATATGTATATTCAATATTCTTCTCCAGCACCACAACTCAAAGGCATCAATTATTCTTTGATCATTGTCCAGCTCTCTGACGCATAGCAAGTAAATGTAAAAACCGTGGCCTATATCAGGGACACCTTGGTCTCTTGAGTGTCCTATATATTATTATAAGATGCTTAGCATCCGTGATAGAGTTCCTCAATAGATGCCAACAGCACACTTAGCGCCTTTGATTTAGATTTAGTTGACTTAGACAAATAACCATCCTCCTAAGTTATATATCAGATTTTCTAAGTTATATATCTTCACAGAAAGAGATGGCTCATTTTTTGCCATATGAATGGTTGGTAGATTTGAAACACTGACCTCTTAGTTAGCAACCTAACAGGTACACATTGAGCCATTTGAGCACCTTAATTATATGCTCTTAACCCTAAATGTGGAACAATAAAACATATCCCGAGGGGTTGACAAATAGCCCCTTCGGGGTGTGTGTGTGTGTCTGTGATTTGAGAACCACTTGTTTAAATAAAGAAATGACATTTCAATTCACTGAAATGCTGAAAGCTCAGAGAGCAATATATTTGCAGAGAATGGGGTGGGGGTACAAAATGAAATCTTTCTGCAGAAGTAGCTATAGTTGTGATGTTATTGGGTGTTATCGAGTTGGTATGTGCAACAAAAGGAAAATATAGCCCAGTCCTGTGCCAGATTCACGGTCACTGCTCTGCTTGAGACCATTCTTATGTCAGTTCATCTTGTTGAGAGTCTTATTCTCTTTAATGACCTTCTGCTGTACCAAAGATGATATTCTTCTCCAGGAATTGGTCCCCTCTGTTAAAATGCTCCAAGTATGTGAGATGATTTCTCACCATCCTTGCCTCTAAGAAGCATCCTGCCTGCACTTTTCCCAAGACAAATTTGTTTCTTTGACAGTCCATGGTATATTCACTTTTCTTCACCAACACCACAGGTCAAAATCATAGCCTTTAGGCTAGCTGCACAATTCCCTTCAGACTAGGCCACCAGAGCTGCCTTCCTCTCTTATGGCTGTACTTCAGGAGACTGTAATACATGGTAATGATGATATGGAGAAATTGGAAACTTTATAATACTGCTTGTGAGCAAAGTGGTGAAGCCACTTTGGGAGACAGCTTGACAATTTTTTAAATGACTAAATGTAAACTCTCATAACCTATTGCCATTGAGTGCACTCTGACTTACAGCCACCCTTTGTTGTTGTTGTTGTTATGTGCCGTCGAGTCATTTATGACTCATAGTGACCCTATGTACAACAGCCCTAAACCCTGCTCTATCTATCCTGTGCCAATTGCTCTTCCTCTGACACACATATCCCGATTACCCCAGTCACTGAATCAATCCATCTCATAGAGGGTCTGCCCCTCTTGCGCCGACCCTCCACCCTCCCAAGCATGATGTCGCTCACCAAGGATCTGTCCCTCTTTGCAACATGCCCAAAGTATCCTTGCCTCCAAGGAGCAGCCTGGTTTAACCCTCTCCAGGCTGAATCTGTTTGTTTTCCTGGCAGTCCATGGTACATTCAATACTCTTCTCCAGCACCACAGCTAAAAGGCATCAATTCTCCTTCTGTCCTCCCTAGTCATTGTCCAAGTGATTGCAAAGACCATGGCTTGTATCAGGCACACCTTAGTCTCCAGAGAGGCACCGTTGTCCTTGAGTACTTTAGAGAGGTCCCTAACAACAGACTTTCCCATCGCAATACATTTTTTTTTAATTTCCTGGCTGCTGGTGCCAAGAGTGTTGACCGTGGAGCCAAGCAAACTGAAGCTGTGAACAATCTCAATCTCTTCGCCATCCATCCTACGCTGCCAATTGGTCCAGTGGTGAGAATCTTTGTCTTCTTGACATTGAGCCTCAGTCCATACTGAAGGCTGCAGTCCTTGACCCTCTGCAGCAAGTGCATGAGGTTCTCCTCAGTTTCAGTAAGCAGGGTTGCATCATCTGCATAACACAGATTGTTAATAGATCTTCCACCAATCCTGACGCCACGCTTCTCCTCATAGAGCCCAGCCTCTCAGATAATCTGCTCTGCATACATGTTGAAAAGGTATGGAGATAGGACACATCCCTGGCGTACACCCTTCCCAATTTTGAACCATGCAGTGTTACCCCGCTCTGTTCTGACAACTGCCTCTTGGTCCAAGTATAGGTTTCGCATTAGCACGATTAAATGTTCTGGGATTCCCATTCTTCTCAGAGTCAGCCACTTTAGAATAGAGTAAAACTGCCCCATAGGGTTTTAAAGCTGTAGCTCTTTCTCCCAAAGATCTCTTGGTGGAAAATGTGCCCTGTTCACAGATAGGAAGACTCAATATGGTGAAAACGACAATCCTACCAAAAGCAATCTACATGATCAGTAGTGCAATTCCAATCCAGATACCAAATTCATTTTTCAATGAGACTGAAAGGGAAATTATCAAATTTATTTGGAGAGGCAAGAGACTCTGAATAAGCAAAACACTTCTGAGAAACAAAAATGAGGTTGGAGGCATAGCACTCCCTCACCTCAAAACCTACTACACAGCAAGCAGTATTAACCAAAACAGCATGGTACTGGTACAATTACAGGCATATAGACAAATGGAACAGAACTTAGAACTCATAAATAGGCCCAGCTATCTATTGTCAACTAATATTTGACAAGGAAATCAAAGCTATCAAATGGGGGAATGATAACCTCTTCAACAAATGGTACTGGCAAATTGGATTTCCACCTGCAGAAAGCTGAAACAGGATCCACATCTCACACCATATACAAAAATCAACTCAAGGTGGACCAGAGACTTGGGAGTAAAGCTCAAAACCATAATGTTCATAAGAGACAAACTGGTATCAAGCTTTGAAGCGCTAGTCCCAGGTATAAAGAAACTGCCAAATACAACCAGAAATGTACAATCTGAAGAGGATAAAATTGATACAGTGTACCTTCTAGAGATTAAAACCATGTGTATATAAAAAACTTTTTTCTGACAGGGTGAAAAGAAAATCTACAGATTAGGAACAATCATTTGGTAATACCATCTCAGACAAGAGTCTTATAACAAAAGTTTACAGATTATTCCTTGGCCTCCGCAAGAAAAAGACTGATAACCCAATTACAAAATGGGCAAATGATAAGGAAAGAATTTTCACAGAGAAAGATATTAGAATGGTGAACAGACACATGAAGAAATGCTCCAAATAAGAGAGATACAAGTCAAAATTACAATGAGGTATCATCTCACTCCAGTAACAGTGGCAAAGTTTAACAAGACAGCAAATAATAAATGTTGGAGAGGATGTGGTGAGAAAGGAACTCATATTGTTGGTGGGACTGTAAAATGGTGCAACCATTCTGGAAGGCATTTTGGTGCTTCTTCAAAAAGCTGAACATAGAAATTCCATAGGACCCAGCTATTCCACTATTTGGAATATACCCAGAGAAAATGAGAACTGAGGCGCAAACTGAGATTTGTACACCAATTTTCATAGCTGCATTATTCACCATCGCAAGAGCATGGAAACAGCCCAAATATCCAACCATAAATGAATGGTTTGAGAAATTATGGTACATTCACACAGTGGAATACCATGCAGCATACAGGAGCAGGACTTGAGAGCATTTTGCTGAGTGAACTAACTCAGTCCCACAAGGACAAATACTGTATGAAATCATTATTGTAGAAGGAGTATAAGAATCCAAGAGGGGTGGGAAATGGTGGAAGCAAAGGGATAAGGATGTGCAGGGAGAGGGGGGATTAATCATGGGGTTGTACAATTTGATGGGTGGAGTGAGGGAAGTTGGAAGAATTAGTTCTCTAAAACAATGTGTTAGAATTTTGTAAGTAAACTAATGTAATTTTTTTTTTTAAAAAAAGACCTCCTAGTAACATCAAATGGCTGACCCAATTTGGCTAGTAGTCAAATGTTTCAACCATGGCACACAATGGTTTACAAACCAGGGCTTTGTAATATGACCCAGCAGTTATATCTCCAAGAGAAACTAAAGTAAATGTCCATACAAAACTGTTCACATAATTGTTTATAGTAGTAGCATTCTTTGTAATCACCAAGAGATGCTTTGTATCATTAAGTCAGAACCAACCAGAGGCAGTTATTCACATGGTAGGATATTGCCAATCTTTCTCCCACGGAGCAGCCGGTAGATTGAAACCGCTTGTCTTCTAGTGGATTGCAGATAAGCTTCTTGCCACTAGGCCACTAAAGATCCTTCTGGTGATAAATAACCCAAATACTCATTAATGGTTGAAAGGTACAAAATGCAGTTACTTGTCTATCTCATCCAGTGTCTTCCTCTCCTGCACTAACCCTCCACTCTTGCAAGCATAATGTTCTTCTCCAAGGACTGGTCCCTCCTGGCATCATGCCCAAATAATGGAATGCTATTCAACAATAAAAATAAAACACTAACATAAGCTATCCACCTATTCCTGAGTCAGTTCTAATTCTTTTTTAAAAAAATTTATTAATTTTAATGAACAGAGAATTTGGATTTCCATTCATTCATTGTTGCACTTTTCTCCCTGCCCAGCCCTCTCCCCCAGTTCACTCCTCTCCTTGAAAAGAAAAAGAAAAATTCTTTCATTGGGATACAATCCCCTTGCACAGCCCCCCCCCCCAAGTACGCTCCACTATGCAACTTTAATTCTGGACTCTTGTGATAACCATAATACCCTATTATATATCACTTTTAAATTATTCTCTCCCTCATCTGTTTCAATGCAGTATACATAATTTATCCAGTTTTTCTCTGTCTTACCCCAACCCTGATGTCAGTCCCATTCTACAACAGTGGCACCATTCAGTATTTGTCCTTTTGTGAATGAGATATTTCACTCAGCATAATGTCCTCCAGGGTCACCCATTTTGAATGATATTGCATGAGTTCCTTGTTTTTCAGTGCTGTATATTATTTCATTGTGTGAATATACCACAGCTTCTCTATCCATTCATTTGTTGATGGGCACTTGGGTTGTTTCCATCTCCTTGCTATTGTGAACAAAGCCGCAATAAACATGGGTGTGTAGGGTCAGTTCTAATTCTTAGAGACTCTGTGGTAAAGTGTCTCAGAGCGTTTTGAAGTATGCAGATCTTTATGGAAGCAGACATCCTCACTTCTCTACCATTGAATGGCTGATATATTTGAACTGGCAACCTTTGGATTAGCAAATGAGTGTTTTAAACACTACATCACCAAGATTCATTGACACATGCTATAATGTGGATGAACCTTGAGAACATCATACTAAGTGAAAATAGATCTTATTTATATTAAACTTACAGAGAAGACAAACCTATAAAGACATGAAGAATATTAGATTATCTAGGGCTGAAGGGATGGTGGACTGAGAGTGTAAATGGTTGCATAGTGTCCCTTCAAAATTTGTGTCCTTCCTAGAACCTAAAAAAAAAGGTTTTATTTGGAAATAGGGCTATTATTGATGTAATAGTTCAGATAAAGTTATATGATAGTGAGATGGGTCCTTAATCCTGTATGACTGGTGTTCTTATAGGAAAGACACAGGAAAAGAGAAATAGAGGGATAAACAGGCATGGGAAGAAGGAGGCACAGATTGGAATTATGCTATCACTAACTAAGGCATTGCCAGGACTGCTGGAACCTGGAAGAAGCAACCTACAAAGGCTCTGGGGGAGAGTCACTCTTCATTTCTTGTGTCTCTTCTAGCTTTTTCGTCTTCTGCAAAGCTCCTAAGGGAGTTTGAACTATCAATTTTCAGTTAGCAGCTGAGAACGCAACCATTGCACCACCGGAGCTCCTTAAGCATTCCATGAACCCCCAGATTCTGGGGCTGGTTAAAGCTGTGCAGGCAGAAGAGGTTAGAAGAGGTGTGTCTGTTCTTGTATGATGCACCACCACTTCTCCTAAGACAGAATCACTGCAGTCAAGTTGTGAGTGAGCAGCTGATTGGTTTTCTTGAGAAACAAAGGAGCTCAGTATTAGTCTCTGTGCCACAAAGTTTAATTTCTAGAGGACATGCAAAGTGGGGAGTTGGTTTACACAAAGACAGTAAATTGATTCAGAATGTCTATTTGTTGTTTATGTCAAACCTTGTAAAATGGTGTTATATTTAATTTTATCCTTACAATAATACCTTAGTGGCTATAGAAGTAATAAAGAGATATTAATTCCTTGTGTGAATTAGCACAGTGACTACATCAATGGACGCAAGCTTAGCAAACATTGTGAGGAGGGTGGAGGACCAGATAGTTTTTCCTTCTGTTGTGCATGGAGATCACTATGAGCTGGAACTGTTCAACAGCACCTAACAGCAAGAACAATATCTACATAAGTATTTTAAATATACTTTTGTTAAATTATTAGATAAGAATGTATAAGAAGCAGATCCAAAGTTAGAGATTTTATCCTTAAATATTTTGGTATGGTTGTTTCTGTAAATACTGCTTCCTCTAGAGAAAACGTTTTCCATGTTTACCGAATTGATCCCTTGGGGAATGAGTTATGTTGTAGAAGCGCAGATCTGTTGCATCACCTGTGATACGTCAACTCTGAACACGTAATCCATTTTGCAGAGAGTATATTACCCAAAGAGCCCTAATATAATAGAGTTATACTGATGGAAATATTCTCCTGTCTAAAGTTGGTACACATCTTTAAATAGTGTTGGAATCAACTTGATGGAAATGGGTTTGAGTTTTTTTACAGAATTTTACAGAATTTAGGATAGCACACCTTTTTTGATTCAAGTATGACCTAATTTAAGAATCATCTAAATAAGCTCTGTTAGCCTAGTGGTAAAATACTGTGCTGCAATCTCTAAGGGGTGTGGTTTGAATCCACAAAGCTTCCATATGGGGAAAGAATGGGCAAACTCCTTTCAAGCAATTTGAAAACCCACTGTAGGGTCAGCTATGAGTCAGTTCCAATTCAAGGGCAAATAACAACCAACAATAAAAAACAACCAGCCACCACCCACTATCATCCACCACCAGTCACCAATCACCACCCATCACCAGCCCACCACCCACTATCACCTAGTACCAACTACCACCCACCATCAATCACCACCAACTGCCAATAACCAACCACCACTCATCACAAATCACCAACCACTATCATCCACCAACCACCACCAAACACCACTCAGTACCACCCACTACCATCTATGACCAATCACCACCCATCACCAACCATCACTTACTATTATTCACCACCACTCACCCATCTAGTACCACTCAGTACCAGCAACCACCCAGTACCAGCCATGACCACCCACTACCCACCTTCCCCACCCAATACCACCTACTACCTCCCACCACCACCCACCACCCATCACAACCCACCACTCAGTACCACCCACTACCACCCACCACTCACCATCCATTACCATGCACAACCCAGTACCACCCAGTTCCACCCACCATCACCCACCACCAACTACCACTACCCACTACCCAGTACTACCCATTATTACCCACCACCAATGACCACTAACCAGTTCTACCCATCACCTAGGACTACCCCGTACTACCTACAACCAGCCACCAACCACTACTCACTACCACCCACCACAAACCACCACTCAGTGCCACCCATTACTAACCAAGAACCACCACCATCAAATAACCACCAACCACAAACACCACCACCCACCTTTTTGATTCACGCATGACCCAGTTAAACACCTTAATCAGTTCCTATATCAACAAGTCAGCTCACTTCTTAATATTTTTTCTTTATTTTTCAACTAGTAGTTAAGTAGGAGTACCTACTGGATGCCAGGCACTTTATCCAATTTTATTTTCTTAATTTTTAATATACATATTGCTTCTCTAATCAAGAGCTTAAATATTTTATTTAAATACTTTAAATAAACAAAGGTTGCTTTGTGTCTTCTTTTTTTCTAAATCACATGAGAGAAACATCACATCTTGACTATCACAGATAGCAGCGTTCTATCAGTTATGATACAAATGTATATGCACTGGTAAGTGCTATCACAATGGTTTAGGTTTCAGATGTTAGCTTGAAGGCTAAGGTGCACCTGATTAAGATCAGGGTCTTTTCCAATCACTTACTATACTGCTAAGAGCCGAACAATGAGTAAGGATGACATAAATAAAATTGATGCCTTTGGACTGTACTGTTGGAATAGAGTATGGAATATCTCATGGACTACCAAAAGAACAAACAGATGTGTCTTAGAGAAGGTGCAACTAGAGTGCCCCTTGGAGGCAAGAATGGTGAAGCATACTTTGGGCATGCTCCTAGGAGAGGCTATTCTTTCAAGAAGGGTCGAAGGAGAAGAAGACCCTCAACCAGTGACTGAAGCAATGTGCTCGAGTATGTCAAATATGGTGAGTGAGGTTGGCACAAGATATGACAGGGTTCAGATCTATTGTTCATAGGTCACTATGAGTCATACTTGACTTGATACCATGCTACCTAACAACACCAACATAGCAATAGTTAAGTGAACTCATTACTAGTGTAGAAATTCTCTTCCATAACTTCTCAGATTCCTTTAATTTTGTTCTGCAAAGGACACTGCCTTTGATCCAGGATAAATCACCATCACCATGTCTACTTTCTCTCAGAGAGAGGTAAAAGATGACAGAAAAGATACACTCTTCCCTATAAGAACCAGACTCAGAAGTTAAATACATCGTCTGCTTACATTACATTGGATGAAACATAATCACAAAGCCATGTCAAAGGCAAGAAGCTCTGAGAAAATGAAGTCTTTAGCTGGATTGCCAAGTGTTCAATTGAAAATTCCATTCTTCTAAAGGCGAGAACAAATGTTGAGGGATAACTATTAATATTTGCTGGATTCTTCAAGTTCTGGAGGCTTCAGTTAGATTTTAACATCATCCAAGCCTTGCTTTACTGTAGTAACTGCATGGAAAAGAGACAAAGGGGAAAAAAAGAAAAAGGTTAAAAGAGAAGATAGAATCATGGAGAGTGCTTAAAAAGTACAGTTTACCTTCTCTCTTTCTCTCTACTATTTTTGTTGTGATTTTTCAAATCTTCAAACTGAATCTCAGCTCCCTTGGGTTTTCTAGGGTCTCTAAGCTATTCTTGTTCAAGTGTGGGGACAAGGAAATAGCTGCAGAAGGTCAAAGACTGCAGCCTTCAATATGGATTGAGGCTCAATATCAAGAAAACAAAGATTCTCACCGCTGGGACTATTGGCAGCATCATGATAGATGGAGAAGAGACTGAGACTGGCTCCACAATCAACAGTCTTGGTACCAGCAGTTAGGAAATTAAAAGATGAATTGCATAGGGAAAGTCAACCATGAGAGATATCTTCAAAGTACTCAAGAGCAAAAATGTCAGTCTGGAGACTAAAGTTTGCCTGATCCAAGCCATAGTCTTTGCAATCACTTGCTATGCAACAGGGAGTTGGACAATGACTAGGGTCGATAGAAGGAGAACTGATACCTTTGAGCTGTGGTGCTGGAGAAGAGTATTGAATATACTATGGACTGCTAAGAGAACAAACAGGTTCATCTTAGAGAGGGTGAGACCAGGTTGCTCCTTGGAAGCAAGGGTTCTGAGGCTTTGTTTGACATACTTTGGACTTGTTACAAGGAGAGACCAGTCCTTGGAGAGGGATGTCATTCTTGGGAGGGTGGAGGGATAGTGTGAGAGAGGAAGACCCTCTGTGAGATGGATTGACTCAGTGACTGGGGTAATGGGGGTCAGTGTGTTAGAGATAATGAGATTGGCACAGGACAGAGCAGGGTTTAGGGCTGTTGTACATAGGGTCACTTTGATTCACAGACGACTCAACAGCACATAACAACAACAATTAGAAAGTCTGTGAGCAGTAATTATTGACTACGAACTTGCACTGATAGTTCTTTAATGATTAGTAATCAAAAGACCTCTTTAAGTTACAAAAGCAAGATGCGACTCTGATGACTAAGGTGCCCCTAGTCTAATCAATTTTTTACAATGGTTTCATATGCATGCAAAAGTGGAGCAATGAAAATTGCCTGAAATTTTCCCTAGGCTTTGCTATTTTCAGCACACATGAGCTCATTACTTCAGTCATTGTGTGAATCTGTTTTGTAAATGGTCTTCCTCTCTTAAGTTGACCCTCTGCCTTTCCAAGCTTAATATCCTTTTCCAAGGAATAACCCCTCCTAACGACATGCCCAATGTATATGAGACAAAGCTTCACAATCCTTACCCCAGTTCTCCTGGAGATCATCATAGCCTTTAAGCACTTAAATTTCTGAGTCTCATTCCTCCTCTTCTCAATCTGATTTCCACATGGGTTTCCAGTTCTACCTCGCATCCCTTCCCTGCTCCTGAAAGCCTTTTTTTCCTGTGCTGTTTAGTGCTCATGGTTACTAAAAATACCTGTGTCTTTTCTACCTCTTCTCAAAGGTTTCCTTTACCATCCTGCTGTCACGGAAATGTGGCTATCCTTAAGAATACTGATTCTTTTGTTGTCTTCTAAGTTGTTGCTAGTTGTTCCTAACACCTAGTGATCCTCTGGATAACAAAAAGAAATGATACTTGCAACTGCACCATCCTCATAATTATGGCTGTGCTTGAATCCATTGTTGCAGCTACCGTGTCAACACATCTTATTGAAGATCTTCCTCTTTTTTTTACTTAACCCTCTACTAAGTGTGTCTTCTGGTATTGTATCCAAAGTATGTGATACTAAGTCTCATTGTGCTTAACCTTCAAGGAGCATTCTGTCTACCCTTCTTCCAAGACTGTTTATTTTGGCAGAACATGACAAACTCATTACTTTTTCACAATTGAAAGGTATCAATTCTTCTTTGGTCTTCCTAACTCACTGTCTAACTTTCATACACATATGAGGTGACTGAAAGTACCATGGCTGGGTCAGGCACACTTTAGTCCTCAAAATTACACCCCTGCTCTTTAGCTCTTTAAAGAGATCCTTTATATTTGTAATTCATTGTAGAATTTCTTAACCATTGCTTCTCAGTAATGCATGTTATCACTCATTTGTTCTGAAGGCAGAGTACCAAACCTTTGCTGTTTCCAAGTCATTTCCCCTCTGTTCTTTCCAGTATTTACTCAGACAACATCAGATGACAGTCCCCATTTCCTTGTGCAAACTTAAGGCTCTCTCTTTACTGAAGGACTTTCCCCGTGTCAATGCTGGAAACTCTGTTGGTGTCATGATAGCCATATTAAGAATCCCAGACTGAGGACCACTTTCCACATTTCCAGATTACAGGCTTTATTATCTCAACTCCAGCAGTCCTTTGACACACCAGGGCCTGCAATTTATTGATTTTTCTACTACCTTGTTCCTCCTTACTCAGTTTAAAATCTATAGATAATTATAATCGTTCCTTTGACTCTAAATCACAGTCCTGCTGAAATCCACTTCTCTTTTTACTCTGCATCTGTGTCTTGATGCACTGAATGTGGTTACAGTAATATAAACACAAGGCTGTTGATATCACTTTGAATTCATGACCTCAGATTGACTCTTAGTATTTTTTTATTTTATTTTATTATTTTTGTGTGCGTGTACCGTCAAATCAGATCTGACTGGTACAGGAGGAGATTGTCCCTCCTTCCCCGGCAGAGCATCTGGTGGATTCGAACCGTTCGCCTCTGGGATTGTAGTTGCAGCTCCTTGCCACTAGGCCACCAGAGCTCCCCTGACTCTTAGTATTTTAACATCATCTTACTGTCCTACCCATTCTCTACCTTCTTAGACAATTATTTCATACTTCTTTATTTTCAAATTTCCAACTCCTCCCTAGCCTCACTCTCAGCAGACTGCTTCCTTTCTCTCTGAGAAATATAAGCAAGAAGAACATTGCCTCCAAAAGTTTTATTACAAGTCCACCCACCTTTTGGACTAAGTGCCTATTTTCTCTGTCTCCTATCCTATTATTACAGCTGCAGCTGTTTGTGCTTTTGGGTAAAACCAGCCCCTCCACTTGTATACTAGATCTCATGTCCTGCTGCCTACTTTCAACTATATCACAAATTTCCCCCACCTTCCTGGATTATATCTATGCTTGGTCTTCTTTCAGTTTGAAGAAGAAAACAATATTCTCCTGACTACACTCCCTGCTGTAGTTATGGCCCTATTTTCATTCCTCGTGCAGAATTCCTAAAAAGAGTTGCTCAAACATCAACTATTTTCCTATTGCTCTCTTTTGAACTCATACTAATTCCTGTTTTATAGACGTCACTCCACAAAATCCACACTTGGAAAGTCCGACAGTGCCTTCAGAATTGCCAAATCCTCAGTCCTTTTCTTCCTTCTCACATTCAGTATTGTTGGTTGGCGCTTGTTTTCACAAAATACTTCACTTGTTTCCAGAACATGCATTTACATTTCCCCCACCTCACAAGCTAATTCACCTTTGCCTTCAAAGTGGCTTTTTCTCATTTTCCTAAAAATTGGAATGTCTAGGGATTTCATTTTTGGACCTTTTTCCTCTCTAGTAATCTTAATTTCCTTAGCGAGACTCATGTATTTAAATACAAACCTCTTTACACATAAACGCCAAGGTCTACCAGTGAGCTGGGGTTCAAACTCACACAGGCAGCTCCCTACTTGACATTTCTAGTTCAAGTAGAATGAATTCAAATTTAACATGTTCGAAAGCATTCTCCACCAAAATTTGCTTCTCCCAGTCAGTATGCATTATTTCAATAGATGAAGGCATCATTTTATAGTTTCTCAAGCATTACTGCCTTCTTGTGCTTTTTCTGTGCCCAAGATGCCAGAAAACCCCAACATCTCTAGCTTTAAAATATATTCCAGATTAAACCATTTTTTACCATTTTGATCCATTACTAATTGATTTAGGCAACAGTCATCTCCCTCTATATCTCTTTCCATCAGACTTTGTTTCTCCTACAATTTATTTTCACTTTCATTCTAGAAAGGGTTAAACCAGGCTGCTTGCTCCTTGTAGGCAAGGATTCTGAAGCTCCGTCAGACATACTTTGGACATGTTGCAAGGAAGGATCAGTCTTTGGAGAAGGACGTCATGCTTGGGATGGTGGAGGGTCAGCATAGGAGAGGAAGACCCTCTATGAGGTGGACTGATACAGTGACTGGGGTAATCGGAGTAGGTGTGTCGGAGACAGTAAGATTAGCACGGGATAGAGCAAGGTTTAGGGCTGTTGTACATAGGGTCGCTATGAGTCGCAGGTGACTCAACAGCACATAACAAACAACAACGTGTCAAAGAACAATTTGTACAATTATGTTAGCATATTGCTCTGTGCACATGATCATGGTTCTACTTAAAGTAAAAATAAGTGATGGTCTGCAATGATGGTCCAAGATCATAGAAAGTCAAAGGAAAAAATGTTATTATGTGAGGGGCTTCATTATATTAAAACAAAATGGTATAGGGACAGAGGAGTGAGGGTGGGCAGGTGGTGGGCGTGGTTAATAATAGGGTCACACAATTTGATGGATGGAGGGACAGGTGGGTGGGTGAAGCATATAGGAAAGATCCTGTGTGAAAAACAGTTTATGCAAACTTTTGTAAATAAAGCAGGATATTTTAAAAAACACTGCTACAACAGAAGACAAAATGGTGCAATGGGCTGAAAAATTTGCACATAATTTGAAGACACTTCAAAGATGTTGATGATAGCAGTGGGCCTCTACCAGCACCTCTTTTATTCAATTTCACTTTCATTAGAGGTTTTCTAGTCAAATATCAGTATTTGAGACATACTGGTGTATAGGAACAAAGGAAGCTCCTTACCATTATTGTGTGTGTGTGTGTGTGTGTGTGTGTGTATGTTGATTGTTGTCAAGTCAAGGTCAACTCATAGTGACTCTATGAACAAAAGACCTAATTCCCTTCCATAGCTATTATTGTTTCTCCAAGCTCATAGAGTTTCCAGAGGCATGTGGTTTAGGAAGTGGATGCCACTCCTGCTTCCCCAAAAAATTTAGCACAAATCTATTCTTTTTTAAATTTCATGTCTAGATTTTTCCTATATAGCTCCTAAAATGCCAGGTGGTTTATAGTTTTGTTACGTATATGATGTATTTATTTTTTAAAAATCTCATTGGCTGTTTTTGGATGCCAAAAATAATTAAGCTCTCTGTCTTGGTGGTCAGGAGTTGTGTTGCCAACTCAAAGGCAAGCAGTTCAAATCTACCAGCTGCTCTGTGGGAGAAAGATGGGCAAACTCCTCCCATGATATTTACAGCCTCAAAAAACTAGCTGAAGTGTTGCAATCCACAACCCTTTTTCCTGGAAGAAATGAGCACAAAGAAACAGACACACATAGAAGACAAGACAGGACTGCTGCAAAGTAACACACACACAGACGGGACAAGAAAAGTAGCCTTCCAGCCTGCCTCGTTTATTTATTTATTTTTTTATATAATCTTCCAAAAGCAGTCTAAGTGCAGACACTCATGATTTGGGGAAAACTTATTTACCAGAAACTAAACTTGCTTAGACTTGCTTAGCACAGAATATTCTCACGGAATCTTTCTTGCTTCCATATCTCTGTTTACCAGAAGGAATAAGACTATGCCTTAGGAAGAATGTTCTTGGACCTCGTGTGCAAGCGTCCAAGGTCCCCATCTGTTTGCAGACTCAAGGACACATTCCTCTTCTGATTGAGGAAGGCCAAAGAGACACCTGTGGGCAGACTGTTTCTTTATTAACCCTTTTGGCTCCTTCACTGGAGTGTCAGCTATGAGCCAGTTTCAACTTGACAGCCTGTAAACAACAACGTAAGAGAAATAAAAGGATCTCTGGTTCCACAGTCTGTAGTGTGTTGTGCTATTCTTTTTTAAAAAAAAATTATTTAATTAATTTTAATGAACGTTTACAGAGATTTTGGATATCCATTCATTCATTGTAGCTTTTTTCTCCCTGCCTACCCCCCCACCCCCAGTTCGTTCTTCTCTTTGAAAAGTAAAAGAAAAATTTTTTCATTGATATACAATCCCCTTTCCCTTTCACAAGAGTACACTCCACTATGCAACCTTCATCCTGGACTCTTGTCATAACCATAATACCCAATCATATATCACTTTTAAACTGGTCTCTCCCTCATCTGTTTCAATGCAGTATACATAATTTATCCAATTTTTCTCAGTCTCACCCCAACCCTGATGTCAGTCCCTTTCTACAACAGTGGCACTAATGCAGTATTTGTCCTTTTGTAACTGAGATATTTCGCTCAGTATAATGTTCCATGTTTATTGCAGCTTTGTTCACAACAGCAAAGAGTTGGAAACAACCCAAGTGTCCATCAACAAACGAATGGATAGAGAAGCTCTGGTACATTCACACAAAGGATTACTATGCTGCATTGAAAAACAAGGAATTCATGCAATATTATTCAAAATGGATGACCCTGTGCTGCTATTCTTATGAATCTGAAGTAAATTTGTGGTAGTTAATGTAATTTTAAAATAAAAATACAAATAGGTGGCTTTAGTAGAAATTCTTTTTTGCACAGTCGAAGAGGTTGAAAGTCTGAATGTTGAGGGAAGACTTTCTTGGGGAAGATCTTTGTCTTGTCAGCTTTTGTTTACTGGTTCCTTTGATATCTCCATGTGGTTTGATATCTATCTTCTGTTTTATATCTCAAAGGAGACTTTAGATACATGTTTTTGTATACTGTTGAGTTAGAACCAACTCACAGCCAACCCTCCAGCAGATTTTCAGAGGCAGTGGCAATCACATGGGATGAGATTCCATCTTTCTTCCTCAAAGCAGCTGGTGGCTTTGAACCATATATCATTGGGTTGACAGGAAACTCCTTACCAGTAAGACACCAGAGCTTCTTAAAATATATTGTAACTAATGGAGGGATGTAGGGTGTTAATCATAGGTTGCAACAGTTCGATGGGTAGTTGGGGTGAAGGAAGTGGGAAGGATCTTTTGTGAAAAACAATGTATTCAAACTTTGTAAATAAATCGGAGTAATATAAAAAATAATTAAAAATATATTGTACAGTAATCCCCCTTTCAATATCAAAGAGTACTTACTCATTCCTATGGGAGTTCTGGTAGCTCAGCAGTAAAGAATTGCAGGGGACGGAAGAAAATGTGTGACAAGGAATGAATAAATTTTTTTAAAAAAAATTGTGCTGCCAACGGTAAAGTAAAAAGTTTGAATCCACTAGCTGCTCTAGGGAAAAAGATGGGCACTCTCCTTTCATGTGATTTTCTGCTTCTGAAAACTCACTGGAGGGTGAGTTATGGGTAAGTTCTGACTTGATGGTATTCTTCAATAAAAATAACAACTAGTTCACAAGCAACTCGATGGCACATAACAACAGCAACACTTCACAAATGAGATTATAACTGTAAGCATAGAGATTAGGATTTATAACATGAATTTTTATTGGGGGTACACAATTCAATCCATAACAGCTTCCAACTACAAGTCTGGCAGCTTGAATTCATCCAGAGGCTTTTTGGAAGAAAGATCAAAGATACTTCCTTGAAAATCACAGCCTAGCTCTACTCTGACACAAATGGAGTCTCTGTGGGTTAGGATTAACTCTGAAAGGGATTTGTTTGGGTTTTGTTGTTGTTGTTCTTTATTTCTTGTTCTGTGAGACTTTCCTATATGAAAGAGTAGAACTGCTCATCTATTCTTTTTGATTGTCATCTTATGCAAGCAGATCACTATGCTGTCATTTAAGGATTTTTTCTGTAAGTCTGCTCAGTCATCCAGAACCTTCTCCAACCATCCCTCCTTTCCATTCCAAGTTTCTCTACATTTTCTTTCATTATATACCATTATTATTTGCAAGCAGGAATGAAATTTATAATGCATTTATTGCAGAAGACAAAAATTCTCACCACTGGACCAGTCGGTAGCATCAGGATGGATGATGAAGAGATTGAGATTGTTCACAGCTTCAGTTTGCTCAGCTCCACGGTCAACACTCTTGGCACCAGTAGCCAGGAAATAAAAAACTGTATTGCGATGGGAAAGTCTGTGGTTAGGGACCTCTCTAAAGTACTCAAGAGCAACAGTGTCTCTCTGGAGACTAAGGTGTGCCTGATACAGGCCATGGTTTTTGCAATCACTTGTTATGCATCAGAGAGTTGGACAATGACTAGGGAGGATAGAAGGGGAATTGACGCCTTTGAGCTGTGGTGCTGGAGAAGAGTACTGAATGTGCCATGGACTGCCAAGAAAACAAATAGATTCACCCTAGAGAGGGTTAAACCAGGCTGCTCCTTGGAGGCAAGGATTCTGGGGCTTCACCTGACATACTTTGGACATGTTGTAAGGAGAGACAGGTCTTTGGAGAGGGACATCATACTAGGCAGAGTGGAGGGACAGCGCAGGAGGGGAAGACCTTCTATGAGATGGATTGATTCAGTGACTGGGGTATTCGGGATGGGTGTGTCAGAGGCCATGCGATTGGCACAGGATAGCAGGGTTTAGGGCTGTTGTACATAGGTTCACTATGAGTTGTAAATGACTCGACGGCACATAACAACAACAACAACAACAACAACATTTTAATGGTTATTTTCATTTCTTCCAGATGTGAGCATTTTTCAAATAAAATCTTGGCATTTCTCTCACTAGTTCTTGTCGGTAAGGGCCTCACGCAGAGCAGAACAGAGACCTGAAGAATTCAGCTCGGTTTGCACAATCTCTGCTGTGCTCAACCATGCAGTTGCAGCCACTGTGTCAATGAATCTCATAGAGAGTTCCACTCTCCTTCTCTGCTTTACCAAGCATGATGGTGTTTTCCAGGAGTGGCCACTTCTTATTATATGCCCAAAGTATGTTTGAAGAAATCTTGTCAGTCACACTTTATGGGGTCTTCTGGCTGTACTCTCTTATAACTTCTCTAATAAGAAAGGCAGAATCATACCTGATTGGTGAGATTGGTCAGATTCAACTTCCACTGGGCCATATTTAGAAAATTATATTTACAAAATTATATTTACAAGGGGGCAA
The DNA here is from genome assembly GCF_000299155.1 of Elephantulus edwardii. Lineage (NCBI taxonomy): Eukaryota > Metazoa > Chordata > Mammalia > Macroscelidea > Macroscelididae > Elephantulus > Elephantulus edwardii. The sequence goes on from NW_006399803.1 coordinate 15,488,743, forward strand.
CTTGAGCCATCTCTGGCTTTTTGTCCTTTTTGAAAGAAGGACCAGGTATCTTCCTCTTGCAAGAAGTAAACATGTATGGCCTGTAACTTTTTTGTGGATGTATTGTCAAATTTGTGTCATCATGACGGAATTGAGGTAAGGTTAAATTCAACTTGAGGGATAAGCAGAACATTTCAGTGTGGTGTATAAGAACATATCAATTAACAAAACTTCAATTCCCTGCCATAGAGTTGGTTCTGATTGTAGTGATCTCCTTTTAGGTGTACAACGCTGTAAATCACAATGAGAGGAGACTGTAATGTTTCTCCTGAAAAGTGTCTGATGAATTCAAACTGCTAGAGTCACATGGGCTTGTGGTTAGCAACACAAAAAACTGTGAATTTTTCCATCAGAGGTCCTTAACATATTGATCGACTGTTATATGCTGTCAAATTAGAATAGATTTGTAGCCCACCCTCCAGCAGATTTTCAGAGCCTACTCAGGAGCAACAATGTCTCTCTGGAGACTAAGGTGCGCCTGATACAGGCCATGATATTTGCAATCGCTTGTTATGCATCAGAGAGTTGGACAATGACTAGGGAGGACAGAAGGAGAATGGATGCCTTTGAGCTGTGGTGCTGGAGAAGGGTACTGAATGTACCATGGACTGCCAGGAAAACAAACAGATTCATCTTGGAGAGGATTAAACCAAGCTACTCCTTGGAGGCAAGGATTCTGGGGCTTCACCTGACATACTTTGGACATGTTGTAAGGAGAGACAGGTCTTTGGAGAGGGACATCATACTAGGCAGAGTGGAGGGACAGCGCAGGAGGGGAAGACCCTCTATGAGATGGATTGATTCGGTGACTGGGGTAATCGGGATGGGTGTATCAGAGGCGGTGCGGTTGGTGCAGGATAGAGCAGGGTTTAGGGCTGTTGTGCATAGGCTCGCTATGAGTCAGAAACGACTCGACGGCACATAACAACAACAACAACAACAAATCACACAAGAGGAAACGACCATTGTATTGGAAACAAAACTCCTTACTAAGTCATAAGGTCTCTATACAAGAACTGTAGTTAACTTAAGCTGTTTGTATTTAGTCAATTAATAACTTTGTTAGGGGAATTTAATATAATGGTTAAGAACATGGACTCTGGAACAGGAATGTCTGAAGTCCAATCCCAGTTTTACTCTCTGTTTAGCTACATGATGATTTGTGATTTAGCAAACCATTCTTTATACCTTATCAAATCTCTGAAGTCCCAGATAAACATGATAGCTCACATTTAGGACTGGAGTTATGTATTTTGTTGATATGTTCCTGTTATTTGCTGTCAAGTCAGAATCACCTCATAGCTGATCATCCAGCAAGTTTTCAAAGGCTATGAATCATGTTGTTGTTGTTGTTGTTATGTGCCATCAAGTTGAATGCAACTCATAACAACTCTATGCACAATAGCTCTAAACCCGGCTCTATCCTGAGCCAGTTTCACTGTCTTTGATACACCTATCCCCATTACCCCACCAATCCATCTCATCTGGGGTCAATCCATCTCATCCCGGGTCTTTTTTTCCTGTGCTGTCCCTCTACCGTTTCAAGCATGATGTCCTTCTCTGAGGACTGATCTCTCCTGGCAACATGCCCAAATATAGGAAATGGAGCTTCAAACTCCTTGCTTCCAAAGAGCAATTTGGTTTCACTCTCTCCAGGACAGATCTATTTGTTCTCCTGGTGGTCCATGGTATGTTCAATGCTCTTCACCAGCACCACAAATCAAAGGCATTAATTCTTCTTCTGTCATCCTTAATGATTCTCCAGCTCGCTGACAGAAAAATAATTGCAAAGACCATGGCCTGGATCGGGCATACCCTAGTCTCTAGACTAACATCATTGTTCTATAGAACTCTGGAGACATCCCTGAAAGCAGCTTTTCTACATGTAATATGTCACTTGATTCCTTACTGCTGATGCCTACAGTGTTGATTGTGGGGCCAAGCAAATTAAAACTGTCAATAATCTCAATCTCTTCACCATCTATCCTGTTGCTGCCAATTGACCCAGTAATGAGAGTCTTTGTTTCCTTGATGTTAAGTTTCAATCCATATTGAAGACTGCAGTCCTTGATCTACTGAAGCAATATATATCACACATATAAATTAGGTAAAATAATTCCCAAATGGGCATTGAGCAACAAATGTCTGTATATGTCATGATGTGCATAAATTTTACATTTTGTTATTTATTAAAGAAGACTGTGTGATATTACATATATACTATTACTGTATTATACTATTATATATCACATATATAAATATATCTATGTATGTTTTTCTTTGCAGGGAATCAATTACTTTTCTGTAAAAACCACGTTTTGGAATTTAAAGAAAACATGCAACGTTTAAAAAACAAAACTGAAAATAATCGCCAAGAGATGATGGAAGTTTTAGATACATTGAAACATCAAATTACACAGAGAGACTATCTATTAAGAAATTTAGGTTTGTTTTGCATATGTTTTGGGACATGATGGGTTTACATTTTGTTTTTTGAAATTTAGAATTTTGCCTTGTGAAGTTTCTTTTGACTATGGTCTTGCCTCCACCTATATGCTTCCACTATAGTCTAAATGAAAGCTACACTACTTGTGTAAACCTGCAGTGGCTCCCCTTCACGGCAGGCTAAAAAAATCCCATCTTTTGCTGCCCTAGTGTTTTCAGGCTTTCTGTAACACTTAACCCCTGTCAACCAATGACTGGTTAGTTCTCTCTTCTATAGTTTTGCCTTTTCTTGAAAGTCTTAGGAATATAATTAATTCACTTTGTGTCTGCCAGAGACTAGCTTCTTTGACTTGGTATAATTGTTTGAGACTCATCCAAGTGGTTACATGATCAATTGTTTGTTTCTTTTATATTGTTGAGTTGTATGATGTACAAAGAATGCAGTTTGTCCATTCACCCATTCAAGAACATTTGGGTTATTTCTAGATTTTGGTGATTGTAAATAATGTTACTGTAAAGATTCTTGTACCATGTTTGAGTATGTTTAGTATAAATACCTAGATGTAGAACTGATGATTAAGTGTAAGTTTAATTTAATAGAAATGAACATATTGTTTCACTGTCTTCTGGCCAAACCATTTGTTTTATATATATTAGGGATCTCTGGTGGCTTAGTGGTAAGAAGTTACACTGCTTCCTCAAAAACATACAATTCAAATTCACCAGCTACCAGTTACTCCATGGGAGGATAGGCAATCTTACCCCATAGGATTTACTGCCTCTGAAAACCTACCGGAAGGTTCTAACTCAAAGGCACATGTTGTTGTTGTTGTTAAGTGCCATCGAGTCGCAGGTGACTCATAGAGACCCTATGAAGGAGAGTCCTCGATGCTTGGGCAAAGGCATACACATGCACATATAATATACAATAGCATGTATATGTATATGTATGTATATATATGAAATCATTGATTACTGTATATATGTTATATACCACGGATTATTTTGTATATTATGTTGTAGAACACACTTAGAATAGGCTAACAGATATGGCAACTGAAATTTGGAAACACAAAGGAGGAGGGACATGGAATGAGAGGAGCATGAATGTAGGAAAACTTGACATTGTTAAGAAAGAAATGGAACATTTTTATTGACATATTAGGTTTTGGCAAAGTGAGATGGATTGGCATGGGACATTTTGAATCAGATGATTATCTGATCTACTATGCTGCAGATGAAATGGTAAGGAAAAATGAGGGGCTCTCATAGTTGAAAATGTCATTTCTAGATCCATCTTGAAACACAATGTTGTGAGAGACCAGATAACACTCATATGCATACAAGGAAGTCTGGTGAATATGATTATAATTCAAATATATGTACCAACAACTAGAGCCAAAGAGTATTTCTACCAACTTTTGAAGTCAGAAATCGATCAAACATGCAAACAAAATGCATTAATAATAATGAATGACTGGAATGAAAAAGTTGGGAACTGGGAATAAGGATCAATAGTCAGAAAACATTAATTTGGTGACAGAGTGAGACTGAGGATAGAAGCATAGAATTTTGCACAATCAATGATGTATTCATTGCAAATAACTTTTACAAGAAACACAAACACAGGCTATACACATGGGTTTCATCTGATGGTATGCATAAGAATCAGATCGATTACATCAGTGGAAAAGATAATTGAAGAAGTTCAATATCAGAAGTGAAAAGTAGGTTAGGTGCTGATTATGGAACAGATCATCAATCATCAATTACTCCTATGCAAATTCAAATTAAAGCTAAAGAAGTTAAAATGAAATCTACAGGAATTAAAATTTGATCTTGAGTCTATCCTCCATGAATTTAAAAAACAACGTAGAGATTTGAGGCCTTGAACATTAATGAATAAAAATCAGAAGAACTATGGGAAGATACCAAGAATTTCATCCATAAAGAAGGCAAAAGACCATTACCAAGACAGAAGAAGAAGAAAAGACCAAAATGGATGTCAGAAAAGACTCTGAATATTGCACTAGAATGCCAAGAAGCCAAAGCAAAGGGAAGAAATCAAAGAGTTAATGAGCTTACCATTATTGTAGAATGAGTATGAGGACCCTAGGATTAGGGAGGGGGAAAGCACAGGGCTGAGGATTAGGGGGGTGGGTGATAATTATATGATCACACAGTTTGATGAGTGGAGGAAGGCGGTGGTGAAGGAAATGGGAAAGATCTGGTATGAAAATCAATGTAAATAAGCTTTGTAAAGAAACCAGTATAAAATAATAATAAGAAAAGTTTAAGGAGCTGAAAAGAAAATGTCCAAGGGCAGTTCAAGAAGACAAAGCAAAGTATTATAGTGAAATGTGCAAAGAGCTGGAGCTGAAAAATCAAAAAGGCCAAACTCAACATTTTTTTAAGCTGAAGCAACTAAAGAACAAATTCAGACCTCAGATTGCAATACTTAAGGATGCTATCGTCAGAATATTGAATGATCCAAAAACCATTAAAAGATGATGGAAGGAGTATACAGAGTCATTATACCAAAAAGAATTATCTGACACAGAAGAATTTCAAGACACAACTTATGATCAAGAGGCAATGGGGATGAAGGAGGAAGTGCAGGCTGCTCTGAAGGACTTAGCAAGAAAGAGGCCCCAAGAATTGATGGCATACCAATTGGCATATTTCAACAAACTGATGTTGCCCTGGATGTGTTCATCAGGTTGTGCCAAGAAGTCTGGAGGACAACTACCTGTCCAACCGACTCAAAGAGATCCATACTTATTCCCATTCCAAAAAAAGATGACCCAACAGAGTGTGGAAATTGTAAAATAATATCACTAATGTCACCTGTGAGCAAAATCCTGCTGAAGATTATACAAAAATGACTGGAAAAGTGCGTCAACAGAGAACTGCCAGTTATGCAGACTAGATTTAGAAGAGGCCATGGCTCTAAGGACATCATAGCGATTGTGAGCTGGATCTTGGCTGAAAGCAGAGAGAACCAGAAGAATGTCTATGTGTGTTTCATTGACTTTGCAATCACAACAAATTGGCTCTCCTTGAGGAGAATGGGAATCTCAGAGCATTTGATTGTGCTCATGCGAAACCTCTATGCAGACAGGAGGCAGTCGTCAGAACAGAGCAAGAAAACACCGTGTGGTTCAAAATCAGGGAAAGAGTGTGTCAGTGATGTGTCCTGTCTCCGTATCTTTTCAGTCTAGATGCAGAACAGATCATTCGGGAGGCTGCGCTCTATGAGGAAGAATGTGGCATTAGGATTGGAAGAAGACTAATCAATAGCCTACATACGCAGCTGATGCAACCTTGCTTGTTGAAATTGAGGAGGACCTGAAGCACTTGCTGCAGAAAGTCAAGGACTGCAGTTTTCAATGAGAATTGTGGGCCAAACAGCAGCATCACGATAGATGAAGAAGAGATTGAAGTTGTTAACAATTTCAGCTTCCTTGACTCCACAATCAACACTCTTGGCACCAGCAATCAGGAAATCAAAAGATGAATTGTACTGGGAAAATGCTGTACAGGGAACTCTCCAGAGTGCAGAAGGGCAACAATGTCTGCCTAAGGTATGCCTGATTCAGGCAAATTACTTGCAATTGCATGAGAGAGTTGGACAATGACTAAAGATGACAGAAAAATTGATGCTTTTGAGTTGTGGAACTAGACAAGAGTATTGTGCAGACCACCAAGAAAACAAACAAGTTTTCTTAGAGAGGGTGAAATAAAATTTCTCCTTGGAGGCAAGGATTTTGAATCTCTGTTTCACATTTGGACATGTGGCCCAGGAGGGAACGGTCGTTGGAGAAGGACATCATGCTCAGAAGTGTAGATGGACAGCGCAGGAGAGGAAGTCCCTGGATGAGATGGATTGATACAGTAATTGGAATAATTGGAGTAATGGGGTTAGGTGTTTCACAGTCAGTGAGACTAGCTCAGGACAAGGCAGGCTTCAGAGTTGTTGTACATAGGGTCACTATAACTTGCAGGCTACCTGATAAAACAATAGCAACTACATCAAAAGATTAATCACACTGGGAAAATCTGCTGTCAGGAAACTCTCCAGAGTGCAGAAGAGCAACACTTGTCAGTCTAGAGACCAAGGTGCACCTGATCCAGGCCACAGACTTAGTGATTACTTGTTATGCATCAGAAAGCTGAACAATGACTAGAGATGACAGGAGGAGAATTGTTGCCTTTGAGCTGTGGTGCTGGGGAAGAGTATTGAATATACCATGGACTTCCAGGAGAACCAACAGGTTCATCTTGAAAAGGGTGAAAACAGGCTGCTCCTTGGAGTCAAGGATTCTATAGCTTCATCTGACATACTTTGAGCTTGTTGCAAGAAGGGAACCAGTCCTTGAAGAAGGACATCATGCTCGGAAGGAACAGCACAGAAAAGGAAAATCCAGGATGATATGGATAAACACAGAACTGGGACAATGGGGATAGATATATCGGAGTCAGTGAGACTGACTCAGGACAGGGAAAGTTCAGAGCTGTTGTACTGTCTTGCTATGTGAAGTCACAGGTGACTCAACAGCACATAGCAGATACTCCTCCTCCTCCTCCTATTACTACTACTATTTTGCTGCTGTCTATTTCTTAAGTCTGTTAACCTCTGTTTTATGTGTTTTGCAGTTCTACCATTTGGTGTGCAGATATTTACTAGGGATATATCCTCTTGTTCTATTGTGCCTTTAATCATTATATAGTGTCTTTCCTTTTCTCTTATGGTGGTTTTCACCCACAAGTCCATTTCATCAGATCAGAGATCAAGATTGCCACTCCTATTTTCTCATGATATCATTTGCTTAGTATAGTTCCCCCTCCTTTTAACTTTTAGTCTTTCTTCTTATTTCTTCAATGTATCTCAATTTGGCCACATATTGTTGAGCCTTGTTGGTTTGTTTGGGGGTTTTTAAAATCCATTCTGCTACTCATTTTCTCTTAATTGTTTTTAAATATTACCTTTAAAGTAAAGAAAATATGTAATCTCTGAGCTACTTTTTTTAAGCCCTAGATTTTTAATTATTACCATATAATGACAATGTGTGATTTAAATTATTAATTGTCGTTAAAGTTTAAATAGGACTAGAGGGGGAATTCCATGAAGCTATAAATTCAGAAGCCCTATTGTTTTCTTTCTTTCAGGTAAACATAAAAATGTGGACGCAATGGGTAAGAATAAAGCAATATCTGATATATTTGAAGACTTCAAGATTTTTTTGCCTCATCTACAAAAAGTAGATAGAATTCATCCTAATGTAATTCTTAGCAAAGGGAAAAAAGATGGTAAGAGAACTTAAAAATGAAAAACATATTTTTCTCTCTGGAGACATATTAAGTTTTAACATATAATCCATTAGTATGCTCAGACTAGTATGTAGTATTTACCCATCTTAGATTCATTTATACAACTAGAAATATGGTTGAATGCAAATATAATTTTAACACTAATGCTTTGAAATATGTCATGTACCGGAAACCCAATGGAGATTGCCGTGAGTTGGAATCAGCTTGATGGCAGTCTTTTTGGTTGGTTTGGTTTTTGTTTTTAAAAGTT
>NW_006399803.1:15496907-15512462 GCF_000299155.1 Elephantulus edwardii
CACACACACACACACACACACACACACACACACACACTTGACCTCAAGAAATCTGTGCTTAACTGGTTATCTTCCTATTCCTCATCTTTCTGGGAACTAAGATCAGCAAAAATCTCTAGAAATTTGACCTAGCCTTGATGACTGGGATAAGGAAACTTAAACAAGAGTTTATTGCTCATCTTTCTCCCATAAAGCAGCTGGTGAATCCAAATAATGTGCCTTTATAATGGCAGTGCAATTCCTCTGTCCTAATAGAGTCTCCCTCCATTTCCTGTGTAATATTTTAAAATGTACTTTAAATTTTTCTTATAGCTTTTATATTACAAGTCAATCCATTCTTTGTCTTTACCTTAGGAATGTATTACCAAAATGCCTACATGATTATGATTATGACTGACTCTTGCTTAAAATTCATCAATATATCCTTATAGCACATATGATGAAGTTAAAAATTAGCTGCTTGACAAGGCTCAAAATAGGCCATTTCCAGCAAACCCAAACTATCTGTGGTTCCCACAAATAGCCAAGCTCTTTGAGATCTCCATGAAATTTGCATGTGCTAATCACTGTCTCTGCAAGCCTGCACTCTGGGCTCTCATTGGCCAAAAAGAGTCATGTTTGACTAAACGGCAATAAACAACAGCAACAATCACTGCCTGCAATTGGCATATTGTCTCTCATCAACCTACAGTTTGTCGTGTGAACGTCTTTATTCCATGTGATATCAGCTAGAATGGCAACTTTTTTGAGAAGTCTCCAATCCCTTCATTTAATATGCTTCTTCGAAAGCATTCTGTGCTAAGAGCTTACTTGACCTTAGGGATATAATGATGAACATGGACCCCACTCTCATGCAATAGGGGAACTATGTCATTGAAGCAAGTAACCTAGAGGAACAACTTTTTCCAGAAAGGTGAAAAGGTGATATTAGATGAACTATTACTTGCTATGCTGTTGACAGCTGAATGGTGAATAAGGATTACAGAAGAATTGACACCTTTGAACAGTTGTGTCGAAGAAGAATACTGAATATGCCATGGAATGCCAAAAGAGATATGTCTTGGAGAAGGTACAGCCAAAGTGTTCCTTGGATGGAAATATGATTAAACTTCACCTCACTTTGGGCATATTGCTAATCGCTCAAGAGGGACATCATGTTTGGGAAGGTGGCAGAACGGTGAAAGAGAGGAGGACCCTTGACCAGGTGGATTGGCACAGTGACTGCTGCAATGGGCTGAAGTGTGTCAGAGATTGTGAGGATGGCACAGGATAGGACAGTATTCATTTCTGTTGTTTATAGTGTTGCTAAGAGGCATACTCAATTCAACAGCACCTAACAACAAGATGACAATTATTAAGACTGATTACCAGAAGAGTAAATTAAACAGAAGTAGGTTGAGATGAGTCATTAAAGGATTTGTAAACTCCTGGAAATGCATACTTCAAGCTAAGACATGAGAAGTCATCTCAGATAGAGCATTTTATAGTGAATCCCTTTGCTTGAAACTTGTCTCACATCATTCATAAAAATCGACCCCAGGTAAACTCTAGATTTAAATATGATAGGCAAAAAATCATCTAGAAAATGACTCAGTGGAATACGTTTATAACAACTAGGTAAGCACCGCATCTTAAAAAAATGCTAACTTTGAAGGAAATTATTAATGAAGTTGTTTATATTAGGGTAGATGTTTTGTATTCACTAAGAGGTCAAACAGTAACTAAGAGAGATGATATTTGTTACACATATAACAACTAAATAGTTCATACTGAATAGCCTATAGATTGCCAAAAGAACTTTTTCTTAGAAAAAAAAATGCAGCCAGAGTACTCCTTGGAGACAAAGATGATAAAGCTTCATCTCTCAATACTTTGGGCATGTTGTTAGGGGAAGTTATTCCTTGGAACAGGTCATTATTCTCGGAAAGGTGGAAGGTTAGTTAAAGATAGGAAGACCTCTAAAATGATAGATTGACATGGTCACTGCAGCAAGAGACTCAAATGTGTCAGAGATGATGAGGATGGCCAAAAATAGGACAGGATTCAAGTCTGCTGTTTATAGGGTCACTGTGATTTGAATTCATCTTACTTAGATCCATAGGCAATACTCTTGGTACCCATAGTCAGGAGATCAGGATATGGAGTGCACTGGGAAAGTCTGTAGGTAGGGATCTCTTCAAATTACTGAGGAGTAAATATGCCATTTTGAGGGCTAAAGTGTACCTGATTCAGGCCATGGTTTTTCCAGTCACTTACTATACATTTGAGAGATGGACAGTGAATAAAGATGACAGCAGAAGAATTGATGCCTTTGGATTTTGGTGTTGGAGAAGAGAACTGAATATCTTATGGAACGCCAAAATAATGACAGATATATCTTGGAGAAAGTGAAGCCAGAATGCTCCTTGGAAGTAAAGATGATAAAACTTCATCTCATACACTTTGGATATATTGCTAAGAGTGGTGATTTCTTGGAGAGGAACATCATGTTTGGGAAGGTGGAGAGGCAGCAAAAGAGAGGGAGACCCTCAAAAAAGTGGGTTGACTCCATGACTACGTCAGTGGGCTTGAGTGTGTCAGAGATTGTGATGATGGCATGCGGGATAGAACAGTGTTCAGACTGGTTGTTCACAGGGTTTCTATGAGTTATACTCAGCTCAGTTGCTATGTGTTGTACTCAACATGTAACAACAACAAAATGCAAACCAATAGGAAAAATGCTGGTAATGATATAAAAAAATGAGCAGGAACAGGGATTTCACAAAACAAAATATGCAAATGAAAATATATTTAAATATAATTATAACCTGGGAAACATAGATTTCCATTGTTCTTATCGAAGTTCAGTAGTTGTTCTTAAAAACACTGGCGTCTGAGCTCTTTGCAGTTTCCCACAGACTTCAGTTTTATTATTGCTTTATAGGTATTTTTCTGAGTTCCTCAGTCAGCCTTTCTAGAAGTCATTATCCTCACTTCAAAGGTAGGGAAGTCAAGACTGGAGAGGCTTGTTTGTTGTCTAAGCACACACAGCCAGGCAGTGGTGCAGCCAAGGTTGGGTATGGGCAGGCTTCACTGACAGAATCTTAGGATAAAATAGAGGTTTATCTTTCCCAGTGCTGCAGTCATTTTTCAGGTGATAAAAGACCATTAGGCACACATATTCACTTCTACAAAATCATTTTGAAGTTATCTCATCCACTTTTCCCCATAGGTGAAAAGTTGTTGTTGTTGTTGTTGTTGTTAAGTGCCATTGAGTTGCATTAATAATTTTATTTTATGCTGTTTTCTGCTTTCCTTTAGGAAGATGTATCAGTCAATGTGCAAAATTTCACACCTAAGGACTACGATAACTAGAAAGCAGCTAGTGGTTTTGGATTTTGTTTATTCGAACTACATGACATGGTCATGAGAACATCTTAATCATCTACTAACAGTCTAACAGCCATGTCTCAAGAGAAAGATGAGTGATCTCCTATATGATTTACGGCCTCCAAAAACCTATTGGAGGTTCAGCTCCGAGGTCTGATTTCAGAGCAATGAGTTTTTGAGACTAACAGTCTAAGGATACTGGTAGCACAGTGGTTAAGCTCTTGGATACTGATCAAAAGGACTGTAGTTCAAACATACTAGTCACTCCATGGGAGAAAGACAGACAGGAGTTTGGTTGCTTTGTAAGGATTTAACGCCTTAGAAACCCTATGGAGCCATTCTATTCTGCCTTATAATGTCACTATGAGTTGGCATTGATACCGCGACAATGGCTACCAATAACCTATTGCAGATACGAAGTTTCCTCGAATAGAAAATAAAATCTGTGTTTTTAAATTGACAAATTTGGATTATCTTTGAAATACAGCTTCAAGTACACATTTTATGACAATGAGCTAATTCATACATAGAAATAAAAATAGGTATTAATACTAAATTATATTTTTCCCAGCATTTTAGAATAATAATTCCATCTTCTTTTGTCTCCAGTTTCTTTTGCAGTAGGTATCTCAACAGTAAGCAGAGGGAAGCACAGTTACCTGAGGCAAACACTGACATCTGTCATCTCCAGGATGACTCCTTCAGAAGAGAAGGACTCTGTCGTGATTGTTTCCGTTGCAGATGTATGTATTGAAAGTAACTATGTTTTCATTATCCTGACCTATAAACTCTCTCGACCCCCTTACTCAATGGTAATCACTACACCATGTTAAAATACAGTTTTACATTTAGATAGCAACTCATAGATACCTTTTTGAATAGCAGACAATACATTTAATGTTCATTTGACACCACCAAGAAAGAATTACATACATAAATTTAAAATGAACATATAAAGTTTACTGTAAAGAAATAAGATTGTTTTAATTTATTTGCATTTAATACAGGAGCTCTACATGCTGTATGAATAGGAAAATTAGATATGTAAAAGAATATTAAAATTGATGCTTATAAATATGGTTAGAGGTCAAAGGTCAACTCATCATTGAAAAATGACACTCTGGTTCCTTGGGGAGGCAATGCTTTTCTCTCCTCATATGAGATGAAACTGTATGTAATGTGAATTTCTTTTCCATGGGCACACAGGGTCTACCAGTTTGGTTCTTCATATGACCTCAGTGTTTCTTTACAACTGGATATATATTGTTAGTCTACAAAATGGAGTATTGTAGGGTGGTTTTTTGTTTGTTTGTTTGTTTTTACTATTGTCATAAATGTGAAATGTCAGATGATGAGGTAGTCAATAATGAGGAGACATAATTCAGTAATAGAAACTGCCTAGCAGTGGCTTAGTGGTTAAAAGTTGTGCTAAAATTCCAAAAGCACATGGTTTGAATTTACCAGCAGCTCTGTTAGAGAAAATTGGAAAATTTCCTCTCATACAATTTACTGCCTATGAAAAACCACTAGAGGGCCAGCTATGAGTGGGTTCCAACCTGATGATACACAACAACAACAGGTCCAAAAAATAGTGCACGAATCAATTTATTAAGTACAGTTTGGGGGGACATGAGGTGCTGGAGAAGATTTATATATACTTATTGTTGCTAGATGCCATTGAGTTAAAATTGATGCTGCAGCGGGTTTTCAGAGGCTGTAAATAAAGTGGGAGGAGATTGTTGAAGGTCTTTCTCTCTTATGCTGACCTTCCACCTTTCCAAGCATGATGAATTTGTCTAAGAACTGGCCTCACTTAAAAACATGCCTAAAGTATGTAAGATGAAGTTTCACAGATAGAGCACACTAGCTACGTTTTTCTCTTAAGTCCTCAAGAACCAAAGCATACCCCGTGTCTACTCTACCTAAATTTAAAAACCATTTTAAGAGTGGATTTGAGACATTGAACACTAATGATTAAAGGCCATCTGAGTTGTGGAACAACAGCAAGGCTATCCACCTAGGAAGAAAAAAGAAATCATTATAAAGATCATTAGGGGAGAAAGAAAAGACAAAAATGGATGTCAGGAGAGACTCTGAAAAATGGACTAGAACGTAAAAAAGCTAAAACAAAAAGAAAAGAAATGACACAGTAAAAGAGATGAACAGAAGGTTTCAAAGGGCAGCTCAAGAAGAGAAAACAAAATATTATAATGAAATGGGCAAAGAGTTGAAGTGGGGGAGGGGAGAAGTACCTGCTTGGGATTTCTTAATTTGAAAGGACTGAAGAACAAACTCAAGCCTGTATTTGCAATACAAAGGATGCTATGGACAAAATAAATAACAATCCAGGGAGGATCAAAAAAAGATGGAAGGAGTACACACAGTTACGGTACAAAAAATAATTGACTGACACGGAATCATTTCGGGAAATAGCATATGATAAAGAACAAATGGTAGTAAATGAAGAACTGAAAGTTGCACAGAAGGCATTGCCAAAAAATAAGGCCCCAGGAATTGATAAGGTATCAACTGATATATTCCAACAAACAGATGCAGCCTTGGGTGTGCTCATTAGTCTGTTTTGAGAAATTTAGAAGACAGTTACATGGCCAACTGAATTGAAAAGATCCATATTTGTTGCCATTTTCCAAAAAGGTGACCAAACAATGTGGAAGAAATTATCAAACAGTATAATTAATATCACACACATGTAAAATCTTGCTAAATATTATTAGGAAATGGCTCAAACAGTACATTGACCAAGAACTGCCAGAAATTGAAGTTGGTTCTACAGGAGGCTGTGACACCAAGGATATCATTATTGATGTCAGACACATCTTGGTGGAAAGCAAAGAATGCAAGAAAGATGTCTGTCTAGTATTGTTGACTATGCAAAGACTTTTGACTATGTGGATCACAACAAATTATGACTCACATTGAGAAGAATGAGAATCCCAGAACACGTAATTGTGTTCCTGTGAAAATTTAACTAGAGTTATAATAAAAGATTTAAAAGAAGACTGCAAAACACTACTGTAATTAAGTAAAAGAGATCTGCATAAGTGGAAGGACATACTACAAACATGTATAGGAAGAGTTAGCCCTGTGAAGATATTGGTAACTACTCAAAGTGGCCTGCAGTGTAATCCAGACCCATTCTCAAGCAATCTTCTCTGGGAGATGGGAGATTCAATTACTAACATTATGTGGAAATTGAAGATAGCTTATGTAAGCAAAGTGCTACTAAAGTACAATGCTGACAGGGATAAAATAATATCCACACCCAAGTAAGACCAGTATATATAACTAATATTAAAAATATACACCAACTATTAAAGCCAAAGATGAAGAAATTGAGAAATCCTATCAACTTCTGCAGTCTGAACCTGATTGAATGTTAAATCAAGGTACTTTAACAAAAGTATAATGTTGTCAATACATATGGACTTCACCTAATTGAAAACATAGGAGTCAAATTGACTACATCTGTATGAACATTGCTGTTAAGTATTATCAAGTTATCACCAACTCGTAACTGACCCCCCAGCTGCTTTTCACAGGCTATAAAGTGCACAAGAGGAGATTATCTATCTTTCTCCCACAGTGAAGAACCACACATTTGAACCACGTGCCTCTGAGTTGGTAGCACAACTCCATACTACTAAGCCCCCAGAGCTCCCCATAAGCATCTGTGTGAATAGACAGTGGTAAACTCACTATCAGTATATAGAATAAGGTCAGGGACTGACTGTTGAACAGACCCTCAGCTGCTCATAAGCGAGTTCAAATTAATGTTAAAGACAATTAAAATATTAGTCCACAAGGACCAAAATACAGCCTTGCAGTTATCCTACCCAAACTTAGAAACAATCTCAAAAATAGATTTGATGCACTGAAACCTAAAATGTGAAGATCAGCTAAGTTTTGAGATGATGTCAAGGATATCATAAGTAAAGAAAGCGAAGAGTCACTTAAAAAACAGAAAAGAAGGCGAGCTCTGGTGGCCTAGTGGCAGGAAACTGATTGCAATCCCAGAGGTGCGCGGTTCAAATCCACCAGATGCTCTGCTGAAGAAGGAGAAACAATCGCCTCCTGTAACAGTCAGATCCAATTTGACGGTACACACATTAAATAAATAAATAGATAAATAGATAATAAATAAATAAATAAATAGATGAATGAATGAATAAATAAATAACAGAGAAAAACTGATGTTAGAAGAGATTCTGAAACTTTTCTTGAATGGAGCAGAGTTAAAGTTAAGGGAAGAAGAATAATGAAGTGATAGAGCAGAGGATTTCAAAGAGCAGCTCAAGAAGATGAAACAAAATACACCAAAATGTTACATTCCTTATCTGTAGTCTCCTTTTATGTCTTTGTTAGGGTATTTATAGTGAATAGATCACTGATTGTACAAAATTTTATGAAGAGATCTCTGGCTTCATTTCTGTCACCAACCCTGTATTTTCTAGCTAGCAAAGAGCTGGAGTTTGAAAATCAAAAGGGAAAAATCACGTTCAGCATGTTTCAAGCTCAAAGGACCAAAGACCACATTCACACCTAGAGTTTCAAGGCTCAAGGATTCTGTGAACAAAATATTGAGTGATTTAGGAAGTATCAAAAGAAGACAGAAAGAATAGACAGAATCAATGTACCAAAAAAAGCAGATGACACAGAACCATTTCCAGAAGTAGAATGGAACAGTGAGACAATGTTATTGAGGGAAGAAATCCAGGCTGTGCTAAGGATATTGACAGTTCTATGAACAAAAGATAGAAAACTTGCCCTATTTTGCTGTCTTCTCAGAATCATGGGCATGTTCAAGTCCATTGCTGCAGCCACCTTGTCAAGCCATCTCATTTAGGGTCTTCTTTCTCACTAGTTCTACTTTTCCAAACATACCTTTCTCAAGGACTGATTTTCCAAGTATGATGCCTTTCCCCAAGGATCTACCTCTTCTAATAACATGCTAGAAGTATGTGAGACTGCATTTCACCATCCTTTCCTCTAAGAGCACTCTGGTTGCACTTCCTCCAAGATAGATTTGTTTGTTCTTTTGGCAGTAAGTCTATGAGGATATTGAATACTCTTTGTAAATATCACAATTCAAAGGCATCAATTTTCTTTGGTTTTCCTTAGTTATTGTCCAACTTTCAGATGCATATGAAGCCGTTTAAAAACCACAGTTTTTGTTCAGAAGTATGGTCTAAAAGAAGAAAACTGGACATGAGGGCACAGGATGATGAACATCTCTCAGAAAGGGCCAGAGAAAGTAATAATAGCACAGCCTCTCACAGTCCCAGAGTAGAAAGCAGAGAAAGAGCCCACAGCCCAGCACCATGGAGCCTCTAGAGCTGCACCAACTGTAAGAGGTTTTCTTTATTTGTTGTTGACTCACAGACTCACAGTTGTGGTATTGAGAATGAGGTTTACTAGGGAAGTAAGTTGGAGTGTGTGGGAGGCAAAGAATATCCCAAATAAGTTCAGGTTTTATCTCAAGTTCCAAAGTACAATTCCTCTATTAGTCCAGCCACTGGTTTCAATTCAGCTGTCAAATCCAAATTATCCAGCGAGTTAGAAAAGTCAGCTTCTCCTTCAAGCATCTGGCAAGAACAGCAAAAACCTTTAATTGTGGCCTTCATCTCAGAGCTCCTCTGCTTACACCTTGCTACAGTTTCTCCACAGAAGTACCACAGTCTTTCCACCACTAAGATTTCACTCCCACTATCGTCTTGCTCCAGTCTCCCTCAAGTCTTGCCACCCACTGTAAGATGCACTCTTTCGCTTAGCCTAGTCCCACAGCTGTTGGTGATTAGAAGACCATACTGATTTGCAAGACCATGTGCTTGCAGTTAAGATAGCTGGAGACTAGAGTTGGCTAAATGTAATGTCTTTAAACAAACTAACCAACCAACCCCCTAACTTTTAGGCTAACATCACAAAACACTTTAATCTTTAAACTGACATTCTTGCTCTTTAGCACTTTAAAGAGGTTCTTGCAGCAGAATTTACCCAGTGCAACGCACTAACTATTCAAATCATAGTTGATTCTCTAGTAGACTTTTGGGAGTTTGTATAGCACAAGGGAGCAGATTACTCATTTGTTTTCAAGGAATCTCTGATGGAAGTGAGATTTTTTTGGTTAGCAGTACAAGTGCTTATGCACTATACCATCAGAACTCCAACATTAACTCTAGTTATTAGGTGCTATCAACTTGAGTACAACTCATGCCATCTTATAAACAACAGACTAGTACCCAGTGCTATATTGTACCATCCTCATCACCTCTGACATAGTTGAACCCATTGCTGCAGTCACTGTGTCAATCTTCCTCTCCTTTGTGAACCCTCTACCTTTCCAAGCATAATATACCTTTCCAAAGTATAGTCTCTCCTTGCAGCATGTCACGAGTATGAGAGATGAAGCTGCATCATTTTTCCTCCAAGGAACACTCAGGCTACACTTCTCCTAAGACATATCTATGTATTCTATTAGCAGTTCTTGGGATATTCCATAGTCTTCTTCAACACTGCAACTCAAAGACATCAATTCTTCTGCCATCCTTATTCAATGTCCAGCTCTCAAATGAATAGCAAGTGATCAGAAAGACCATGGCTTGAATCAAGCACAGATTAATTTTCAAATGGACATCATTTCTCTTCAGTATTTTGGAGAAATTCCTGACAACAGACTTGTCTAATGCAAAATTGTTCCTGATCTCCTAACTGCTGCTACCAAGAGCCTTGACCAAGTATGATAAAATAATTGACAATTTAAGTTATTTCTCCATCTATCATAATGTTGCCTATTGGCCCAGTGGTGATGACTTTTGTGTTTTCTTGCGGTTTTTTTTAAATGTTGACAGGTAATCCATATTTGAAGATTTTATCCCTTAATCTCATGCAGCAAGCATTGCAAGTTCAGTATCAGCCATCAAAACCAGGCCATGTGCCGACTGTACAATAGATCATCAGTTACTCATGGAAGCTGAAGAAAATTAAAACAATACCACAAGAACCAAAATGCAACCTTGAGTATACCCAACTAGAATTTAAGATTCATTTAAACAAGAGATTTGTGGCATTGAACTTTAATGATTAAAGACCAGAGAAGAAGTGAGATGACATCAAGGATATCCATGAAGAGAGCAGAAGATCATTAAAAAGATGGAGAAGAAAGAAAAAAACCTAAAATTGATGTTAGAACAGACTTTAAAAATTGCATTAAAGGATCGAGAAGCCAAACCAAAGGAAGAAATGCCAAAGTAAAAGAGCTGAACATAAGATTTCAAATGGAAGCTTGAGAAGATAAAGCAAAAAAGTATATTGAAATGTGAAAGAGCTGAAGTCAGAGAATTAAAAGGGAAGAACTTGCTTGAAATTTCTTAAGCTGAAAGAACTGAAAATACAAATGTAAGCCTTGAGTTGCAATTTTCAAACATGCTATGGAAAAATCTTGAATAATCATGGAACATCAAAAGAAGAAGAAAGGAATACACAGCATCACTATAACAGAAAGAATTGATCAACACTGAAAAATTGGGGAAGTATCATATGAACATGAGACAATGGTAATACAGGGAGAGGTTCAAACTGTGTTGAAGGCATTGGCAAAAACATAACGCCCAGGATCTGATGGCATCCTAACTGACATATTTAACTAACAGATGCAGACTTGGATATGCTCACCACTCTTTGCCAGGAAATTTGGGAGACAGCTGCTTGGCCAACTGACTGAAAGAGTTCCATATTTGTTCACATTCCTGAGAAAAAAGATCCAACAGAGTGTGGAAATTACTGAGCAATATCATTAATATTACATGCAAGCAAAACATTATTGAAGATCATTCAAGAAAAGCTAGAACTGAACACTTACCGAGAACTGTCGGAAGTTCAAGTTTAGAATAGGCCATGCCACCAGGGACATCATTGCTAATATTAAGTGGATCCTAGCTGAAAGTAGAGAATACCAGAAGAATACCTATCCATGTTTATGGACTATGTAAAGGCTTTTGACTCTGTGGATCAAAGCAAACATTGAGAGGAGTGGAAATCCTAGAACACTTACCTACACCAAGAAACTGTTATCTATATGGAGCAAGGGAGCACTACATGGCTTAAAATCAAGAAGAGTGTGTGTCATGGACGTGTACTTTCTCCGTACTTATTCAATCTGTATGCTTCGCAAATAATTCCTGAACCTAGACTCTGTGCAGATGACTTTGACATCAGTATTGGAGGGAAACTCATCAATAACCTGAGTTAAGGAGAAACTACAATAAATTATTAACGATTAGTGACATGAAAATCAAATCAATGAGATACCATCTCACTTCAGTAATAATAGTAAAGTTTAGTAAGACAGAAACCAACAAATTCTGGTGAGATGTGGCAAGACTAGAACACTATACATTGTTTTGAGGACTGTAAATGGTGAAACTACTGTGGAAAACTGTATAAATCTTCCTTAAAATGCTGTAAATGGAAATACCACATGATCCTGAAATCTTCCTAATAGGTATATATCCCAAATAAATAAGGTGAGACACAAGCATGTATGCATACTCATGTTTATTGCAATTCCATTTACAAACAAAGGTACAAATACAATAGCAAATGAATAGGTAAATAAATAATGGACACACACGCAATAGAATGCAATGTTAAAGAAGAAAGAATTCATTAAAAATTGCATAATATGAATAAACTGGGAGAGAATGAAACTAAGTGGAATAACTTTAAAAAGAAAAACTATAATTCAGTTAATTATAAAAAGAAGAGCTTACACAAAACAGAAATTTAACTTTCAAGGTTACCAACTTTTAGAGAAGGAAAAGAAAGTCAGTAATAATGTAACAGACAATATTAAGTTCTATGAAGGGAAAGGCTACATAAATCTAAGGGCAGTCAGTATTAAATCATTTTAAAAAAAGAAAGAAGGAAAGATACACAAGAGTTAAAGACAACAAAAGTAAACAACATTACATAAACAACCCTGCATTTTCTAGTAATAAATATTGAGGTACAAGTGGATACATAGACAAACAGGTAAGACCAACAGATTTGGCAAACAAAAGGGTCTTTTTCTTCCATGATCACACGTAGACTTGGCAGTCTACACGTGTAATTGTATGTGCTGTAAATATATATATATACTTACAGAGTCAATGTGAGGCAAAGTTACACAACCGTCTTAACTATAAACACCCTAATGGGATGAATTTCTGGACAGAAGTCCTCAGGATCTCAGTCTTGGGGAACATCAAGGCAGATTCACGTAATATAGCCCTCAAAGACATTGTTTTACTTTCTAATTTGATGAGTAGTGACAGGGGCTTTAAAAGCTTGTGAGCTATTGATCTCATCCTGTCTAGAGCAAAAACTAGCCAACAGAATAGACTTTAATTGCTAATGGAAACAATTAGTTCGTAAGACTAATGGAACTTGTAAATCCTAACCTCCATGACCTTAAGACTAGAAAAACTGCTTGGTGCCATTCTACCACTCACTGCTGACTTCCCCAAAAGGGACCACGCCAGAGGCTCCTGGATAGAGTAGGAAATCTTTGTGGAACAAAGCTAAACGTCATCAAGATGATCAGGTGCTCGCTTCCTACAAACTGGTGAATTGCCGAGATCCGAGCTCTGAGTCACATTTTAAGCCTGGAAATGATCTCACGCCTATGACATGACTTTTAGCCGGACAACAGACATTCTTCTAGGATAAACAGTAGCACCAGGGAGGTACTCAGTTCTTATAATAATTACCCATATAATATTAGAGGCAGCATTTCTGGAGTATGAAGCTCTGAAGGTAAGAAGGAAGAGGATAGAAAGATAAGTGGAACGAGAAACACAGGAGGAAGTGGAAAGTATTTATAGTGTGAAGACTGTACCAATGTTCCAAAATAAAATATGTATAAATGGTTGAATGGACTACCAATATGCTCTGTAAACTTTCACACAAACTGCAGCAAAAATATTTAAATAATAAAATAAGTCACCTCAAAATGACTTTTAAAATAAGATGGATTTACCTAGATTTTGTATACTATTTTTAAATTCAGATAAGGCATAATTATAAATTATATTTTTTTGTTGTTGTTGTGGTGGTGGTGTACCATTGAGTTGGAGCTGACCCATAGCTGACCCTCCAGAAGGTTTTCAGAGGCAATTAATCACATGGGAGTTGATTGTTCATCTTTCCTCCATGAAGCAATTGGTGAATTAAAAATAGATGCTTTTGAGATTGCAGCTCAGCTTCTTACCATTCAGCCACCAGAGCTCCATTAAAATAGATTTGTTGTTGTAATATGCCATCGAGTCACTTGCAACTCATAGTGACCCCATGTCAACAACAGCTCTCAAGCCTGGTCTATCCCCAGTCACTGAGTCAATCCTTATCATCCAGGGTCTTCCTCTCTTGCACTGTTCCTTCACCCTCCCAATTATGACACCCCTCTCCAAAAACTGGTCCTTCCTTACAACATGTCCTGAGTATGTCAGACAAAGCTTCAAAATCCTTACCTTCAAGGAGCAGCTTGGTTTCACCCTCTCTGGGATGTACCTGTTTGTTCTCCTACCAGACCATGATATATTCAACACTCCTCTCCAGAATGACAATTCAAAGGTATCAATTTTCCTTCTGTCATTCTTAGTCATTGTCCAGATTTCTGATGCATAACAAGTAACAATGAAGACATGGCCTGGATCAGGCACACATTAGTCTCTAGACTGACGTTGTTTTTTTAGTACTCTGGAGAGGTCCCTGACAATAGATTCTCCCAATGCAATTAATCTTTGATTTCCTGTCTGCTGGCACCTAGAGTATTGCTTGTGGAGCCAAGAAAGCTGAAGCTGTTAACAATCTCAATCTCTTTACATGTAGCAAATAAGTATTAGTAAAACTACTAAGCATACTTGGTTTTACTAAAATAATGTTTTCTTATTTTCAGAGTAAAGGAGAATATTTAAGCGATGTTGTTAACATGATTAAAAAGAAGTAAGTACTATCCAATAAACTTTAACTTCAACTTTAATTTTCTTGTAACAATCTTTCTGCCTATTATTTTTATTAGAAATCATCTTTTTGTACTATGTATAGTTAGGCAAAAATAAACAATTGTTTTTTTCTAAACTGTTATTATAGGTACTTTAGACTTCTCCAACTTCATATGTAACAAAACTGTTTTTCTGCTTTAATTTTTATATTTATCCTCCATGAACTCCTTTGCCTCTGAGAAATGACAACTAATTATTTTTAAAAGTTTCTTCTCTTCTTTGGTGTATGAAGTGACTTTTAAACTTCTGCTTACAATCTTCAACTCAACATAGTTTATGAGGGATGAGCTACAACCATACACTGATTTTGTTGTTAGTGAGTGCTATGGAAGTGGAACCAACTCATAGCTGATGCTTCAGGATTTTCAGAAGCAGTTAATTACACAGGAGGAGACTATCCATCCTTCTCCCACAGAGATGGTGGATTTGAACCATATGCATTTGGGATTGCAGCACAGCTTCTTACCATTAGGCCACCAAAACTCCAGATTACTTACCAATTTCAGCACTGTGGATATATTCAGAGCATGCCTAATTTTCCAAACATTCTGCTCCTAACGAAAAGAAAGGTTGGCGTTTCACATCTCCTCAGAGGTGCTGTGGTTGCAAAGGGTTATCATTTTAAATATCTTCCCTAGTCATTAATTAGTTATTTTGTGATGAAGTATTTATTGTTAGATCTCTTGGGGATGCTCACTTTTCAGCTGCACCATCACTGACTGTCTAAAATGCTCACCAGTCTAAGCATGTTCTTAGCTCATGCAATAGGGTGGGGCCATGAAAAGATCATGCAAGCTGAAATTTAGGTACTAATCGAATAATCAATGAAAAACTCAATTGTTCTGCAAAGTTTAAACTTTGCCCTGCCCAAACATTAAGCACTGTCTTGTTGTTGGCAAACAAATGTATGTTGTTGTTAAGAGCTGTTCCAGCAGCGAGAACTCAGAATGATCCTATGCACAACATGCTGTCCAATGCTGCACTAGCCTCACAATCTCTGCTTTGCTAAATACATATTAATTGCATCTAGCCATCTAATTAGGGTCTTCATCTCTGATCCTCCATCGTCCTTCTCTGAACTTCCACCTGCAAGAGAAAGATAACCTCTTCCAGGGACTGACCCCTC
>NW_006399803.1:15513931-15515665 GCF_000299155.1 Elephantulus edwardii
AGGGTCGCTATGAGTCACAAACAACTCAATGGCACCTAACAACAACAACATTGAGAAGGATGGAAATCTCTAAACAATTAATTGTGCTCATGTGGATTCTACACATACTCCAAGAAGCAGTCTCCTTATATTTTCAGTCTATGTGCAGAACAGATCATTGGGAGGCTGGACTTTATAAAGAAGAATATAGCATGAGTATTGGAGAGAGACTCATCAACAAGCTGCATTGTGGAGATGATACAACCTTGCTCACAGAATGAGGAAACTTAAATAAATGCTCAGCATTTCTCAAACTAAAATAACTAAAGAAGAAAATGAAGCCTCCAGATGCAATACTGAAGGACTCTATGGACATAGTTTGAATAACATATTGCTTCTGCTCATTGCCATCCAATCAGAACTAATTCACACTTGACTCTCCAACGAACTTTCAACAGCTGTAAATCAGACTGTACAAGACAGTCCATCTTTCTCCATAGGAGAAGCTGGTGGCTTTAACCCACTTAGTTTGGGATGTCAGTGCAGCTCTTTACCCCTTGGTTAACAGAGGTCCTTATCGAATGATATAGAAAGTATCAAAAGAAGGTGGAAGTCTCTGTACCAAAAAGAAATGGATGACATGGAATACTTCAGGAAGTAGCATATGATCAGCAACAAATGGTACTAAATGTAATAGTTAGGCTACACAGAGGACAATGACAAAAAAAAATAAAAGTTCCATGAAATGAAAGAATATTAATTGAAATGTTTCAGTAAACAAAATATATCCTGGGACATGTTCACTTGTCTATGCTACAAAATTTGAAGACAATTCCAAATTCCATAAATAGATGATCCAAAAGAAAGTAGAAACTATTGAAAAAATACCACATACAAGTAAAATCTTGCTGCTGTTGTTGTTATGTGCATGACTTACAGCAACACTATAAAGACTAACTCTGAACCCTGCTCTATTCAGAGCCAATCACACCATCTCTGACAACCTACCCCCATTGTCATAGTCACTGTGTCAATCCTTTTCACCCTGGGTCTTCCTGTCCTGTGTTGATCCCCTACCCTTCTATGTATGATATCCTTCTCCCAGGACTTGTGTCTTATGGCAACATGTCTAAAATATGTGTCAGAGTTTCAAAATCCTTGCCTCCAAGGAGCAATCTGGTTTCATCCTTTCCAGTACAGACCTGTTTCTTTCTTTATCAGTCCATGGTATGTTCAATAGTCTTCTCCAGCACCACAACTCAAAGGCATCAATTCTTCCTCTGTCATCCTTAGTCATTGTCAACCTCTCAGATGCATTGTAAGCAATTGAGAAGACCTTGGCCTGGATCAAGTGCACCTTAGTCTCTAAACTGATGTCATTACTCTTTAGCACTCTGGAAAGGTCCCTGACAGAAGACTTTCCTAAAGCGACTTGTCTTTTGATTTCCTGACTACTGGTGCCAAGAGTACTGACAGTGGATCTGAGCAAGATAAATTGTTAAAAACTTCAAACTTTTCTCCAGCTATCATGATGCTGTCAATTGGCCCAGTGGTAAGAATCTTTGCCTTCTTGATGTTAAGCTGCAATCTACATTGAAGACTATGGTCCTTGATTTAAAGCCTCTGAAAACCCACTGAAGGGTAACCTGAGAGTTGATTTCAACTAAATAGTAATGATAGACAGACAGACAGACTTGACCGATTTCTGTTACTCTTTGAGGATAATATTTTATGTATCATGATTATTTCTTGTTG
>NW_006399803.1:15515765-15544053 GCF_000299155.1 Elephantulus edwardii
GTATACATAGTTCACAGTGGCTGTGAAAAAGGTCAAGTTTAATCTTATTTGATGAGGCAGTCTACGTTTAGTAACCACAGTATTATTTAGTTACTCTTATTTTTATTTAGATACTCTTATTAAATTCTTATTTAAATTATGTAACTGTTACATGCCATCAAGTTGCCTGCAACTCATAGTGACCCTAGATACAACAGGTTTGAATCCTGCTCTATCCTGAGCCAACTTTACTGTCTCTAACACACCTATCTCCTTCACCCCAGCCACTGAGTCAATCCATTTCATCCAGGGTCTTCCTTTCCTGTGCTGTCCCTTGACCCTCCCAAGCATAATGTGCCTCTCCAAGCATAATGTGCCTCTCCAAGAACTGGTTCCTTCTTGCAACATGACCAAAGTATATTAGATAGAGCTTCAGAATCCTTGCCTCCAAGGAGAGCCTAGTTTCACCCTCTCCAGAAGAAATCTGTTTGTTCTCTTAGTAGTCCATGGTCTATGCACTACTATTCTCCAGCACCACACCTCAAAGGCATTAACTCTTTTTCTATCATCCTTAGTCACTGTACAGCTTTCTGAAGCACATAATTATTTAGATACTCTTATTAAATTAAAAACTGCATTTAAGAATGATCTAATGTTCTTGTTCTCTTTCAGTTATTATTATATCCTCATAGTGTCATTATCTTAGATCTCTCAGAGTAGATATCTGACTAAAAATTTTCAAAAATTTCAGAGTACTTGTACTTTCAATAAGAGGAAATGAATTAATATTTATATTTTATATACCAGTCATTTATTAAAGAAGTATATTGGCTAAGTTATTAATTTCCTAAAGTTAATATTACACATCAATATACAAAATTATTCATATCTAAATATTTTATGGGCATGAGTAAGAGAATTATTTTAAAGCATTTCTATTACTTTCGGTAAATAAAATAATTAATTATAAGCCTCTGTTTGCTTCTATTTACAGATTCAAAAATCAAGTGATGTCTGGGTCCTTAGAGGTTATTTCAGTACCAACTTCTCTTTATCCCAGCCCATTACCTGAGTATTCACAAAATACCAAGAGGTATGATATATTAGAAAATAATATCCTTAAATAACAAATTTCACCTGGGTAAATACTGGGACCAGCATCTAATAGATATAATTTCAAATACAATAACACGCTAAGGCAGCAACTGCTGTCTTGTAAGAGCTAATCATGTTTCCCTATGCTGTTTCCCTACCTTATTCATTGGCATCAAGACCGTTGTGATCATGCTCATCGGCATCAATCTAGAGCATGACACTCACTGGTATCATGCTTTTTGGTATCAATTTAGAGCATGGTTTCCCTACTCTGCTCATTGGCATCAAATTCATAGCATGAAATTGGCCATGGTAGGAGGATTTTGACCTGGAAAAGAGCAGAAGTTACACGTCAGGACTTCACTGCTACCCCACAGAGCCAGTTGTTAAGTATTGACCAGCATAACACTGGTAATTTATACTCATACAAACAACAGTTTCCTTCTAGCATTGTTGTAGTTGTTAAGTGCCATCAAGTTGAGTGTGACTCATAGAGACCAGTAGATCTGAAACCTATCCTACTCTGTGCCATCCTTATTCTCCACAACGCAGTTGAGCCTGTTATAACAGATGCTGTGTCAATTCATATTGAGAGCTTTTCTCTTCTTTGGTGTCCCTCCACCTTTCCAAGTGTCACTTTCCTAAGTATAGCCTCTTCTAACAACATTTTTGTCTAGTGAGCAGAAAAAGGTATTAGGGGACACAGGGCTACAAAAGTTTCTCTGAAAGGGCCAGAGGGAGTGAAAATCACACAGTCCCTCACTGACCCAGAGAAGAAAGCAGATAAATAGCCCATAGCCCAACCTCATGGTGCCTCTAGAGCCACATCAGCAGCAAAAATTTGTTTATTCACTGTTAACTCACAGACTCACAGTTTTGGTACTGGGAATGGGGTTTATTTGGAAAGTCAGTTGGAGAGAAGAAGAAGCAACGAATATCTCACAATGTAAGTGCAAGTTTAGTTAAATCTCAGTTCAGTTCAGTAACATAAATTCAAGGAGTCTCTTGTTTCTTCATTCATCCATCAAGGTTTGCAGTTATAAATCGGCTTCTGCTTCAAGCATCTGGCAAGAACAGCAAAATTTTTAACTGTGGCCAGCACAAATGCAAGAAGCCTTGTCACATTTTCTCCACAACAATGCTCCACCACCATCAACAGGGTCTCACCATGAGGGTCTTCCTCAAGTCTCACTGTCATAAGGCTTGCTTATTAGTGTAGGAAGCACTCTTTAGTTTACTCAAATCCTACAGCTGTTGATAATTTGCAATACCATGTGTTCGCAGTTAAGGTAGTTGGAGACCAGAGGCAGCTAACGGCTAAAAAAAAAGCTAACTTTTTGACTACCACTATGTTGTTGCTGTTATTATGTGCTGTCGAGTCGCTTGCGACTCATAGCAACCCTATGTACAACAGCCCTAAACTCCGCTCTGTCCTGTGCCAATCGCACCATCTCTGATACACCCATCCTGATTACCCCAGTTACTGAATCAATCCACCTCAGAGAGGGCCTTCCCCTCCTGCGCTATCCCTCCACCCTCCCAAGAATGATGTCCCTCTCCAAAGACCGGTCCCTCCTTACAACATGTCCAAAGTATGTTAGACGGAGCCTCAGAATCCTTGACTCCAAGGAGCCACCTGGTTTGACCCTTTCTAGGATCAATTTGTTTGTTTTCCTAGCAGTCCATGGTACCCTCAATACTCTTCTCCAGCGCCACAGCTCAAAGGCATCAATTCTCCTTCTATCCTCCTTAGTCATTGTCCAGCTCCCTGATGCATAACAAATGATTGCAAAGACCATGTCCTGTATCAGATGCACTTTAGTCTCCAGAGAGACACCATTGCTACCACTATAACATCCGAAAGATATGAGATGAAGCTTTGCCATCCTTGCCTCCAGGAGCACTCTGGCTGCACTTTCTCCAAGACATACCTGTTCTGTTGGCTGCTTATGAGATATTCAGCACTCTTCTCCAACACTACAAACAACCCGAATGCATAAATTCTTCTCCTGCCTTATTTATTTATTGTCCAGTTTTCAGATGCAGGCACACATTAGTCTTCATTGTTACTATTCAGGACTTTGCCACGATCCCTGAAAGATTACTGTTTTAATGCTATATGTTTCCCAATCTCCTGACTGCTGGTACTAAGAGTATTGACTGTGGATCCAAGAAAGATGAATCATTGACAATTTCAATATTTTCTCATTTATCATGATGTAGTCTAGTGTCTCAGTGGTGAAGACCTTTTCTTTTCCTTGATGTTGAGATATAATACATATTGAAGTCTTCAGTTCTTGATCCTCTGCAGCAAGTGCTTCAAGTCCTCCTCACTTTCAGCAAGCCAAGCTGTGTCATCTGCATATCACAGACTGTTGAGTCGTCCACCAATGCTGATGCACACTCTTCTTCCTAAAGTCAGCCTAGCAGATGAATTAATATACAATGTGATGAATGCATAGTGAAGAAAAAAAGCAGAAAAAAATCCTTGAATTATAGATCATTACACCTATATTCCAATACTAGCTTTTTAGTTTGCTGGTCATTGTAAGCAGATGATTTAACCATTTCCCCTTGACAGTTTTACATTGTGTATAATAAAATCTATGTTATGTATTTGGAGAAATCTTCCTGATAAAATGTGATTGTATTTGTCAACAGACATTAAAGAATTAAAAGTTTTATATGCATACAAATAAATTTAGCTTGATTATATAAATGGTAGAGTCATGTCAACTACAATAATTTAATTCCCCAAAATACAATGAGAAAGGCATGTCACAATGCAAAAAAAAACCAGTATTTTACCCTAGGAAACCTACTAGCTTTGTTTTGTTTTTAAATTATGAAGAGTACATCAGGATCTGGAGAGACTGCCCACCTTTCTTCCATGGAGCAGCAGCCAGCAGACTTGAAGCTCACACATTTGGGATTGCAGCTCAGCTTCTTACCACTAGGCCACCAGAGCTTCTGCCTAGTAGCAGGTGTTTCTAGTTCACCAGCTGTTCCATGGGAGAAGGATGGGCAGTCTCCTTTTGTGCGATTAACTGCCTCTGAAAACCTGCCAGAGGGTGGTCAGCTATGGGTTGGTTCTGAGTATGTTTTTGGTACACAACAACAACAACAAACAATATCAGGATCTAGAATATTCCTAAAGGAATTCTGTATTGTTTTTAATTAATGATCCTACATTATACCCAGTTTTTTCACGTTGTAAAGCTATGAATCATTCAAGACTCTCAATCTTCTATGTGTCTACCACATATATCTATTAATATCTATCTATGAAGCCAGATTGCTCCTTGGAGGCAAGGATTTTGAAACTCAGTCTCACATACTTTCGGAATGTTGCCAGGAGGGACCAGTCCTCAGGGAAGGACATAGTACTTGGTAGGGTAGAGGGTCAGTGCAAAAGAGGAAGATCCTATAGCAACAAAACCTTGCCTCTCAATAATCACACTGGCTGTAACTATTTCAATGCACCACTGAAAAGAAAAAGAGTAGCAGATTGGGTAAAAACCCAAAATCTATCAGTATGCTGTATACAAGAGATGCACCTGAAAAATGAAGATAAAGAAAGACTAAAAGTAAAAGGGTGAGGAAAAAAATAAACCAGAAAAAAGCAGGAGTGGCAATATTGATTTCCAATAAAATAAATTTCAATGCAAAAGCCATCATAAAGAACAAGGAAGGTCACTACATAATCATTAAGAGGTCAATAGAACAAGAAGATATAACAATAAATATCATAGGTAGATGGGCTGATTTCTGGGTTCTCAATTCTATTCAGTCGATCTATGTGTCTGTCATTGTACCAGTACCATGCTGTCTTGACCACCACGGCAGTGTAGTAGGATATGAAATCGGGGCGTGAGATGCCTCCTACATTGTTTTTCTTTTCAAAGAAGGCTTTTTTTATTCGGAGCCTCATTTCATTACAAATGGAATTAGAGATTGTCTTTTTCATCTTGTTGAAGAATGAAATTGGTATTTGCATTGAATGGTAAATTGCCTTTGGCAATATTATCATTTTCACAATATTGAGTCTTCCTATCCATGAGCAAAGTATATACAATTGATTTTTGAAAAGAGATGAAATCAGTTAAGTGGGGAAATGACAACCATTTTAACAAATAATGCTGGCAAAATTGGAAAACTACCTGTAGAAAACTCAAGCAAAATCCACACCTCACTCTTTATACCAAAACAAACTGAAAAGGGGTCATGGACCTAGGAATAAAACCAAGGACTATAAACCTCATTAAAGAACAGCATGGAAGAACTCTAGAAGTCCTAATCAACAACATAAACAGTCTTCCAAGCATCCTGAAAAACCTACAACCAGGAGAGGATAAAATAGGTGAATGGGACCTTCTAAGAATTAAATCCCTATGTACATCCAAAAACTTCTCCAACAAGGTAAAAAGGGAAGCCACAGTCTGAGAAAAAATATTTGACAATGACATGTCTGATAAGGGACTTATATTGAGAACTTAGAAAACATTCAAGCACCACAAGATAAAGGTAAACAACCCAAATGAAAAAAATGGGTACAAGATATGAAGAGACAATTCATCAAAGAAGACATTCAGAAGGCCTACAAACACATGAAGAAATGTTCAAAATCCCTAGCTCTGAGAGAGATGCAAATCGAAATAACTATGTCGTCTCCAATAAGAATAGCAAAATTTAACAGAAAGCAAACAACAAATTCTGGCGAAGTTGTGGAGAAACTGGAACCCTTATTCACTGGTGGAAGTCAGTATGGCGCTTTCTCCAAAAGTTGCAAACAGAAATATCATTTGACCCCGTAACTACACTACTGGGAATATATTCCAAAGAAACCATAACTGCCACCCAAGCAGATATATACACATCCATATTTATCACTGCTTTGTTTACAATAGCAAGAGTTGGAAACAGCCAAAGCGACCATCAACAAACGAATGGATAGAGAAGCTCTGGTATATTCACACAATGGAATACCATGCTGCATTAAAAAATAAGGAACTCATGAAATATTATTCGATATGGGTGACCCTGGAGGACATTATTATGCTGAGTGAAATATCTCAGTCCCAAAAGGACAAATATTGCATAGTGCCACTGTTATAAAATGGGACTGACATCAGGGTTGGGGGGAACCTAAGAAAAGAGGGGATAAATAGTGTGTATTGCTTTGAAACAGATGAGAGAGAACTATTTAAAAGGAATGCATGATTAGATATTATTGTCATGACAGGAGTCCAGAAAAAGAAATGCATATTAAAGTGGACTGTGGACTTGGGGGGAGGGGGTGAGGGATGGAGATTGTATAACAGTGAAAGAATTTTTTTTCCAAGAGAAAAGTGAATGAGGGGAAAGTGTAGGCAGGAAGGGAAATGTGCGACAATGAATGAATGGGGGAATTAAATAGAAAGAATATGCTCTTTTTTTAAAAAAGGAAGATTCTTGATCAGATAAATTGACTTAGTGACTGGGATAATGGAGGTAGATTTGTGGGAAACAGTGAACTTGCCTCAGGATAGGGCAGAGTCTGAAGGTACTGTTCATAGGGTCTCTATGGATCACAGTTGACTCAACAGCACATAATCAAAACAACAATAAAAAAAACACACAACAAAACCCCACACAACTATCTGTGCAGTGGGGTTAAGGTGGGAGGGGAAGAACAGGTATCATTTATTTGAGATGGTTGCTGGTTACCTTGTATTTGATTCTGACTTATGGTGACTTCATGTTGTTACTGAGATTCTATACAACACAACATAGATCAATTCAAGTTTTTACATGTACCATTTAGTGACTGTGATCACCCTTCTTTTCTTTGTTGTTCATCTATCATTAAGATAATCTCTCCCGGAACCTACCTCCCTGCCCACCACAACACACAAGGTTCTTATCTTATAATTTGAATTTTTCTTGTCAGTTTGATCTATAAATGCAATTCTTTTGAAAAAGCATAATGTTCAAATTAGGCCTTTTGTTTAAGCTAAACTATTCTGGGATATAGGGAGCTTTAGTGATTTAGTGGTAAGGAACTGCACTACCAACCCAAAGGTGATAGTTGTTTTGTACTGACCTATATTTGACCCTCCAGAGGGTTTTCAGAGACTGTAAATTGCGTGGGAGGAGATTGTCCTTCATCCCTCCACTGGGCTGGTGGTAGACTTGAACTGCATGCTTTGGTAATCTGGTGGCTTAGTGGTAAGGAATTTCACTGCAAATGCAAAATTTCAGTTGGAGTTTTCCATGACTATTCTACCATTTTGGATTTAGTTTGGTACTTCATAGCAGATCTACTTGCTTTCTCCCTAGTTTTAGCCTGAGGAGTGGCATAAGGCCTCAAAATATTTTCTTCTGTTATTCATAAAACTCAATAGAGTTGGAGCCAACTAAGTAACTAACAGCAACAACAATATCCCTAGCCAAGACGCTTCTCCTTCTCTCCGTAGTTTGACCTGAAGAATATTTTCTCATATGAGCTCAAGACCAAAGTTCCGCATGTAGCAAAAATAAACTTGTCATGCTCTGGTGTCTGCCGGTCTTGCCATCACCATCTACTGACTTTTTCAATCAGCTGTCTTTGTACCAAATGTAAAGTGGCAGACTCCCCCATGTGTCATGCCTTTGAAGCTATTGGTCCAGTGAACTCCTAGTCCCTTCTGCTCCCCTCTCCCAACTTACTATAAGATGCCCCTTATTTTTAATATCTCACTGTTCTAATTTTATTATTTTTTTCATCTTCACATACTAGAGCATGACACTCAATTGAGCAAGATCTACATTGTGTGTTGATTGTTCTTTGTTTCCAGTCTAGTATTTGCATTATAATATAGTTTGTTTATACTGTCATTTGAATAAGGCCTCAAATAAGAAAGAACATTAAGTTTATTATACAGATTAAAATTTCTGTTGTACATAAGGTCACTGTATTGGAATCAACTTGAAGGCACCTAAGAGCAACAGATAAAATAGATGAAGCTTACCTTTATCTAGCAATAATGAACTCTGTGCACAGAATGAAGATGGGGGAAACTTTAGTATAAAAATATTAATTTTTGCTTTATGTAGCTAGTACTTTGTATTAGTAGACTATAAGGGGGAAAATCCTATTTTTAGCTTCTATATTATGTTTATGCATTTTAAAAAATTGACTAGCAGATCTTTAACATATTTTATTGTTTATCATTTAGTTGGGAAATGAAGCAAGTATTGGACTTTTGTTTTTTGATGCTCTATGCAAGGCCTAAGGCCACTTACTATTTACAGGTAAGACTTTGGCACATATTTAAATTAGTCATTCTTGTCTTCTTCCCTCTGTTCCTTCATTTCTTTATTTTTCAATTTATTTCCTTTATCTTACTTTGTACTCAGAATATAATAAAATATTTTTTATGTTAAAATGCCAAAGGAAGATTAAAATTTAATTTTTATTTGTAAGCACTATTATTCTAGTCAGCTTGAAGTAATAAGAGTTCTTAGTTTCCTTCTGTCATCTATTTGCTGAGAACTAACAGATCAATCCTAGAGAGGGTGAAACCAAGCTGTTCCTTGGAAGCAAGGTTTTTGAAGCTCTGTCTCACATAGTTTGGGCATGTGGTAGGAAGGACCAGTCTTTGGAAAGAACATTGTGCTTGGAAAGGTGGAGGGACAGCACAGGAAGGGAAGACCCAGGATGAGATGGGTTGACTCTGACTGGAGAAATAGGATTAGATATGTTACAGACAATGAGATTGCTCAGAATAGGACAGTGTTCAGAGCTGTTGTATATAAGGTAGCTGTGAGTCGCAGGTGATTTGATGACATATAACAACAACCACCACTTTACCATACACATTACCTAAACATAGAACATAGAACTAGCTAGTCTTAAACTATGAACTAAAATATTTTTTGAGAATGGAAATATATTCAGATGAAGATGCTTTTTTTATTAATAATTTTAATGAACATTTACAGAGATTTTGGATTTCCATTCATTCATTGCTGCACTTCTCTAGCCACCCAGCCCTACCCCTCTCCCCCCAGTTCTCTCCTCTCTTTGAAAAGTAAAAGAAACACTCCCTCCCTGGTACACAATCCTCCCATACCTCTCCCACCACCCCAAGTACATTCCACTATGCAACCTTAATTATGGACTCTTGTTATAACCATAATACCCTATCATACATGGCTTTTAAATTATTCTCTCCATCTGTTTCAGTGCAGTATACACAATTTATCCAGTAAGATTTAGACTGAATGTCACATATTGGTGTGTAGAAAATTTTCTATCTGACTAATATCAAAAACAGAAAACAAAAAATTACTGTCAATAACTCTCAGTGAACTGAACTAAACATGAAATTATTATTGCCTCAAAAACATTCATTTTATACATTCTAGTGGCAAGATTTTCAATACTAGTTCAAATTAGTATAACTTGCTGCATCTTAGCAGTGGAGATATAATGCCTTTTTATTTTTATTTTTTTCCCAGCTAGAAGATGACATCACAAGTAAATATGCATACTTTACAAAAATTACAGAATTTGTACGAAATAGCACAAGAAAAGATTGGTTTTATGTTGAGTTTTCAATTCTTGGATTCATAGGTAAGCAGTGAATCTCTTTTGTTAGGTAAGATTGGTAGTACAACCACAACTGAATGGACTGAGGCACACAATAGAATACTATGCTGCACTCAGGAGCAAAAATTTTAAAAAATACTACATAACTTCGGAGAGACTGGAGAGCATATGCTGAGAAAACTAACTCACTAAGATACGGATAAATACTGCATACGACCATTGTTGTAAAAATAGATAACTAGTAAAACATGTTGTTGTTGTTGTTATGTGACAGCAAGTAGCTTGCAACTCATAGCAACCTTATGTACAAAAGCCCTAAGCCCTGCCAATCTTATTGTCTCCAACACACCTATCCCCATTATGCCAGTGATAGAATCAATCCAACTCATCGAGGGTTTTCCTCTCCTGTGCTGTGCCTCCACCCTCCCAAGCATGACGTCCCTCTCCAAGGACTGATCCCACCTTGTAGAATGTCCAAAGTATGTCAGACGGAGCTTCAGAATCCTTGCCTCCAAGGAGAACCCTGGCTACCTGATGGGGGGAAGGTTTAGGAGCAGAAGGGTAAGGTTGGGTAGGGGTGAAACCACAGGGTTGCACAGTTTGGTGGATAGAGGGAGGGAGTAAAGGAAATGGGAAAGATCCAGCAAGGAACTGAAAAGGCAGGAAATGGGTAATGATGGGCATAGAGCAGTGGTGACTAATTTTATAAAACATATGGGAATGATTGTATGAAACACAATGTTAATGAAGAATAGTGTGAAACACAATGTATACAAACATTGTAAGCAAATCAATGTTGTTATTATGTGCTGTTGAATAGCCTGTGACCCTATGTACAACAGCTCTGAAGCCTGCCCTGTCTTGGCCCAATCTTACTGATTCTAACACACCAACCTCCGTTACCCCAATTACTATTATCAGTCCATCTCATCTAGGGTCTTCCTCTTCTGTGCTGTCCCTTCCACGCTTCAAAGCATGATGTCCTTCTACAAAGATAGGTCCCTCTTCGCCACATGCCCATGTATGTGAGATGGAGCTTCAAAATCTTAGCCTCCAAGGAGAAACTTAATTTCACCCTCTCCAAGACAGACTTGGTTTTTTTTGTTTTTATTTGTTTTGTTTTGTTTTTTTTATGGTCTACTGTATGTTCAAGGCTCTTCTTTAACACCACAACTCAAAGACATCGATTCTACTTCTATCATCCTTAGTCATTGTCCAGCTCTCTGATGCACAAGTAATTGTGAAGACCATGGCTTGGATTAGGTGCACCTTAGTGTCTAGACTGACATTGTTGCTTTTCAGTGCTCTGGAGAAGTCCCTGACAGCAGATTTTATTTTGATTTTTCTGACTACTGGTGCCAAGAGTATTGATTGTAGAGCCAAGCAAGCTGTAATTATTAGCAACCTCAATCTCTTCTCCATCTATCATGGAGCTGCCAATTGACCCAGTGGTGAGAATCTTTGTTTTCTTGATATTGACCTTCAAGCTATGTTGAAGATTACAGTCTTTGACCTTCTACAGCAAGAGCTTCAGGTCCTCCTCACTTCAACAAGCAAGATTGTGTTATCTGCATAACGTAGGTGGTTGATGAGTCTTCCTCCAATCCTTATGCCACATTCCTCCTCATAATGCCCAGCTTCTTGAATGATTTGTTCTGCATATAGATTGGAAAGGTATGGAGCCAAGATGCATCTCTGACACACTCCTTTTCTGATATTGAACCATGCATTGTTTCCTTGCTCTGCTCTGAGGACTGCTTTCTGGTCCAAATACAAGTTTTGTATAAGCACAATCAAGCCTTTTGGGATTCTCATTTTCCTCAAGGTTAGCCACAATTTGTTGTGATCCACACAGTCAAATGCCTTTACATAGTCAATGAAACACAGACAGACATTCCTCTCATTCTCTTCACTTTCTGCCAAGATCCATCTGACATTGATGATATTGTCTCTAGGACCACAGCCCCTTCTAAAGCCAGCTTGTATTTCTGGTAGGTTTCTGTCAATGTTCCAGTCACTTCTGGATAATCTTCAGCAGGATTTTGCAAATGTGTGGTATTAGTGCTATTGTACAATAATTTCCACACTGTTAGGTCTCCTTTATTTGGAAGGGAAATAAATATGGATCTCTTCCAGTCAGTTGGCCAAGTAGTTGTCCTCCAGATTTCTTGGCCCAACCTGGCGAGCTCATCTAGGGCAGCATCTGTTGGTTGAAATCGGTCAAACTGTTATTCCATAAATTCCTGGGACTTTATTTTTGCCAAGTCCTTCAGGGCAGCCTAAACTTCCTCCTTCGTCATCATTGCCTTTTGATTATATGTTGTTTCTGGAAATTCTTCTGTGCACCAATTCTTTTTGGTATAGTGACTCTGTATACCTCCCATGTTTTTTTAATGCTTCTTAAACCATTCAATATTCTGCTCACAGCATTCTTAAGCATTACAACTCTCAGCTTGAATTTATTCTTTAGTTCCTTTAGCTTAAGAAATGTTGAACAAGTTCAGCTCTTTTGATTTTCCAACTTCAACTCCTTGAACATTTCGTTATAATACTTTGCCTTGCCTTCCTGAGCTGCCCTTTGAAATCTTCTATCTAGTTCCTTAACCTCTTGATTTCTTCCTTTTGCTTTGGCTTTTGGCACACTAGTGCAATACTCAGAGTGTCTTCTGCATCTATTTTAGTCTTCTTTCTCAGTTTTTATATTGACCTTTTACATTCTTCATAGGTGATGTTCTTGATATCTTCCCACAGTTCATCTAGTCCTTTTTCATTAGTGTTCAACCCTCAAACCTGTTCTTGAGTTGGTTTTTAAATTCTTCCTAGTCTGTCTTAATTTGGATGCTTAGTTTTAGAACAATATCTGACAGATAAACGTTTTACCAAAAAAGAGCAGATGAAAGACTCTTCCCTTACCGAAATAACCAATGCAATCATTGTCCCCCCTCCATCCAAGCATGTATATCTTGTCTCTTCCCTTTCCCTGCTACATCAGCATTCCTAATGTTGTTATTAAGTGCCGTGGAGTTGTAGACAACTCATAACAACCCTATGAACAAAAGACCTGATCGTTTCTCCAAGTTCATAGAGTTTCTAGAGGCAAACTATTTCGGAAGTGGATGCCACTCCTGCTTCCAAGCTTGTTTTAATCGGGAAGCTCCACCAAACACTGTCCACCATGGATAACCATTATGGCATTTGACACATCACTATCACAGTGTTTAGCATCACAGCAACCACAAGTTACCTCTGTACAGCAAACTAGCAGACCAATGCTATACTACTTAGAAGAATGTTTGACCAAAAACAATTAAGCCAGGCCAGAGGCCTGTGGCTCTTGGGCTCAAATGCATTTTTAAACAGGAGGCCGATTCAAATCAAACTTAAGTTCACCATAGAGTTTATCAGATAAATTACATCCAGATAGCAGCTGGTGTGGAAGTTAGTTGAAGGCTTCATGAGTTTGGATTGTCCTAGAGAGCTCACTCACATGCTATAGTTGAGCTGCTTGTCAGCTAGGAGCTCAACCTTTACCTGAATCTTCTTCATTGCTTGCACTTTCTCACATCATCACGGAGCAAGTGTCCTAAGAGACCTATACAGAAGCTACAATGCTCTTTGTGATTTAGCCTGTGTGTGAGAATGCTGCTTCTGCCATACTCTAATGGTTCAGCACATTATTAGGAGCCTCCTCAACTGCAAGGACTCTGGTAGCATAGTCCAAAAGGAGTTGCACTGCTAATGCAAAGGATGCCCCTGTCTGGTGATTCAGTCTCCTCCCGTGAGATTTAGTCTCCTAAACACCTGCTGCAGACTCAGTGGCAAGTTAGTTCCCACCCAATGGCAATGAGTCAGTCAGTCCAATGGCTAGGAAGAGAATTGGATTCCACCTCTCTGTGGCAAACAATTTCTGGACATGTTAATCTACTATCCTTCCTTCACTTCTACTTCAATGACCATTTAATGCTACCCAAACATCAAGTTCTTTCTGGACTCAGCAGAAAGAGAAAAGTCTACAGAGAAGATACACTCTTTCCCTTTAAGACATTTTTCTAAAAGTTCTACATAACCATTTCATAATCATTTGACTCCATCTAGATACAGTGGAGGATGGGAAACAGAGTACTTCAATAGAATAGCAATCTAACTTATGGGAAACTGGGGCTTTTTTTTCATTAAAAAGGATCATCTAGAAGGGTTAGCAAAAAAAGGTGGTGACTATAAAATGGGCTTAAGCACAGCAGATTGTGGAATTGGTTTGCCATGAATGGAAATTGACTCAATTGTGCCTGCCAACAATAGTAATTAAAGAAAAAATAGGAGACTAGTGGCACTTAGGAGTACCTTTCCCCCAAACTTTATTGTTGTTGTTTACTATCAAGTTGGACCTGACCCATAGCTGATGCTCCAGAACATTTTCAGAAGTAGTCATTGCACAGGAGGAGATTGCCCATCTTACTCCTACAGAAGCAATTGGCATATTCTAATTGCCTGCCTTCCGGTTGGAAGCACAACCCCTTCCCACCAAATGAATTATTACTATAGTTCCTTCAGGGTCACAGTCTCATTGAATAGCTTGATGCTTTCAACTTGTTTGACTTTACTCTTCTTATGTATAAGACTTGTCGTCACAAATATCATAAAACTCAAGAAAGGGCTTTTTATTGTTTGCTTTTATCTTTAAACGAATGTTTACTTTTTCTCCTTAGGAAAACTATTTAGGTCTCAGGATTTACCTGACTTTGTACGCTTCTTTTTAATGTTCTACAAAGTCAAACCCATAGATTTGCTCCTGAATGACATTTTCCAGATAAAGTATTGTAAACAAGAAGAAATTTTTGTAAGTATTTCTTTATTTTAGTAATACTAAATATATTAGAAAAATGTTTTCTATGTAATTACCTAAAATTTCTTTGTTGTTATGTGCCCTCAAGTCACTTGAGACTCAGTAATCCTATTACAAGAACCCTAAAACCTGCTCTATCCTGTGCCAAACTCATTGTCTCTGACACACCTGCTCCCACTACTCCAATCACTGAATCGATCCATCTCATCAAGGGTCTTCCTCTCCTGCACTGTCCCTCCACTCTCCCAAACAGATGTCCCTCTCCAAGGACTGGTCCCTCCTTGCAAGATGCCCAAATTATGTCAGACTAAGCTTCAGAATCCTTGACTCAAAGGAGCAGCCTGACTTCACCCTCTCCAGGACAAACCTGTTTGTTCTCCTAGCAGTCCATGGTATATTCAACACTATTCTCCAGCACCACAGCTCAAAGGTATCAGTTCTCTTTCTATCATCCCTAGTCATCCCTAGCTCCCTGATGCATTGCATGCAATTATGAAGACTATAGCCCAGATCAGGTGAACCTAAGTCCCCAGCCTGACATCATTGCTCTTCAGTACTCTGGAGAGGTCCCTGACAGCTGACTTGCCCAATGCAATTCATCTCTTGATGAACACTATTGCTGGTGCCAATAGTGTTGACTGTGGAGCCAAGCAAACTAAAACTGTTAAATATCTAAATCTCTTCATCATGCATACTGATGCTACCAATTTGCCCAGTGGTGAGAATCTTCATTTTCTTGATGTTGAGCTTCAATTTATATTGAAGCCTGCAGTCTTTGACCTTCTGCAGCAAGTGCTTCAGGTTGTCCTCAGTTTCAGCAAGCAGGGTTGTATCATCTGCATAACTCAGGTTGTTGATGAATCTTCCACCAATCCTGACGCCACATTCCTCCTTGTACAGCCCAGCGTCCCGGATGATCTGTTCTGCATACAGACTGAAAAGGTATGGAGACAGAATATATTCCTGGTGGACCCCTTCCCAATTTTGAACCACACAGTGTCGCCTTGCTCTGTTCTGACAACTGCCTGTTGGTCCAAGTATAGGTTTCACATAAGCACAATCAAGTGTTCTAGGATTCCCATTCTTCTCAGACTCAGCCACAGCTTGTTTTGATCCACACAGTCTTACTCTCTGCTTTCTGCCAAGATCCATCTAACATTATCTGTAATATCCCTAGTACCATGACCTCTTCTAAATCCAGCCTGCACATCTGGCAATTCTCTGTTGGCGTGTTGCTCCAGTCGTTTTTGGATAATTTTCAGGAGAATCTTGCTTTCGTGGGATATTAATGATATTGTTCGATAATTTCTGCACTCTGTTGGGTCACCTTTCTTTGGAATGGGAGAAAAATGTCACTTCCAGTCAATTGGCCAACTGGCTGTCCTCCAGATTTCTTGGCACAACTTAATGAGCACATCAACAGCAGCGTCTGTTTGTTGAAACATGTCAGTTGGTATGTCATCACTTCCTGGAGCCTTGTTTTTTGCCAATTCTTTCAGATCAACTTGAACTTATTCCTTCATCACCACAGGTTCTTGTTCATATGTTATTTCATTAAATTCTTCTGTGTCAGCCAATTCCTTCTGATACAGTGACTCTGTATACTCCTTTCATCTTCTTTTAATGCTTCTTGGATCACTTAACACTCTATTCAAAGCAGCCTTAAGTATTGCCAACCATGGCTTGAATTTGTTTTTCAACTCCTTCAGCTTAACAAATGCTGAGCGAGTTCGGCCCTTTTGATTTTCTGACTCCAGCTCTCTGTACATTTCATTATAGTATCTTGCTTTGTCATCCTGAGCTGCCTTTTGAAATTTTCTGTTCAGCTCTTTGATGTCTTGGTTTCTTCCTTTAGCTTTCGCTTCTCAGTGCTCTAATGCAATATTCAGAGTCTCATTTGATATCTTCTTGGTCTTTTCTTCCTCTTCAGCCTTTGTAATGATCTTTTGCAGTCTTAATGGATGATACTCTTGATATCCTCCCGCAGTTCATTTGGTCTATGCTCATTCATGCTCAAGGTCTCAAACTGGTTCCTGAGATGGTTTTGAAATTCGAGTGGGATAGACTTAAGGTCAAATTTTTGTTCCCTTGGATTTGATTTAATTTTCTTCAATTTCAGCTTGAACTTGCATTTGAGTAGTTGGTAGTCTATCCCATAATCAGCACCTGGCCTGGTTTTCTGGTTTTCACAGCTGATATTGAGCTGCTCCAGAGATTCATTCCCATTTCTTTACTAAAGCAAATCTGATGGGTTCATTATACGTTTTGAATGATTTTTAAATTATTAAATAATATGCTATGGAGTCAAAAGTGTACTAAGAAACTGTCAGTGAAGTATAGCAAGGTGTTCTGCAGTAGCAAGTTTGTTGAGAATTTGTCTCACATATTTTTGGCATGTTGTCAGAAGGGGCAAGTCTCTGGAAATAGGTATTTACCTTGAAAAAATTGAGAGTCAGCAAAACAAAGAATGACTGACACTGAGTTACACTGACAGTGAATGCAATGATGAGCTTAAGTACAGTGGAGATTGTGAGAATGGCACAAGATGGGGCAGGATTTACTTCTGTTTACATAGATTTATTATGAATTGGAGCTGACTCCATGGCACATAGCAACTCCCTTCTTTCAAGTGAGAAATAAGCCCTTAAAAATGAGAAAAAAATAGATGCTTTTTTAAGGAATAATGAGAATGGAGACATGAACAGAATTCACCTTTGCTAGGAGAACCATCTACTTCCACAACTTCACCAGCCATACATACATAAAGATTATCAAATATATCTTTTGCCAAGATTGTTCTGTTGAGTTTTACACTCATATATATGAATATATATGATTATTTAATAGAATTTTCACTAGCTAGACAAAAGGATAAAGACAGAAACCCACTGGACAGAATGGATAGTCTAAAAATAGAAACACAAAAAATGACTGATTCTTGGGCCTCGTGTAATTACAATTTTGAGGAACATTCTTCTCAGTGATGCAGCACTGGTCTGTCAATTTGCTGTACTGAAGTAACCTGGAGTAGCTGTGATGCTAAACTTTGTGATACTGGGGTGCCGAATGCCATAATGGTTACCCGTGGTGGACAGTGTTTGGTGGAGCTCCCAGATTAAGACGTGTTTGGAGGTAGGAGTGGCATCCACTTCCTAAACAAAATGCCTCTGCAAATTCTATGAACTTTGAGAAACCAAGATGGTTATAGAAAGACTTCAGGTCTTTTGTTCATAGTGTCCCTATGAGTCTTGCTCAACTCGATGTCAATCAAAAACAATAAATAATAATTTGACAAAGCTTTATTAGCAATTTAATGAAGATAATATTACTCAACAAATATATTCAATCTTACAGCTGTGTACAAAGGAAAAAAGAACATAAATCTCACAGTTAATGTAAAATTAATTAAAATTAGATAATCAATGTAAACATTAAACACAAAACTAAAACTTTAAGAAGAAACATATCAAAACATTTCCTGGCCTTAAGACCTTGGAGGATTTTAATCTCTGACCTTTT
Organism: Elephantulus edwardii; assembly: GCF_000299155.1. NCBI lineage: Eukaryota > Metazoa > Chordata > Mammalia > Macroscelidea > Macroscelididae > Elephantulus > Elephantulus edwardii. The sequence continues at coordinate 15,533,774 of NW_006399803.1, forward strand.
GATTAGCAGCACAACTTGTACCATCAGAGCTACTTACCCAAATGTATAATGCTTAAACAGTCCTCAGAGATTATCATCTCAACTGATTTTTTTAAACAAGAATGGTGTCACAAAAAAATCTTTTACATTTTTATTTCTAAGGATATTATTTAGATGATTTTCCATTAAAGAAGAAAACTGTAATTGGTACAATAGTGGACTGGTTTTCTAAGATTAAATTCATGAGAATATATGATTTAACTTACACTTTCTTTTATTCCAACTCCTTTGTTCTAGTAACTAGAAGAAAATGCTATGTTAATTTATTTTTACTTAATTTTTAAATGTGAAATTAGAACAACATAAAGCTAATGTAATAAAAACTGTCACCAGTAAATGTAATAAAAAGAATATTTACATTTTTAACAGAAGGCTGTTGTTTCTCTTCTTTTTCCCAGAGATCATGTTTAAAAAGAAATACACACATTCGTGTTAAATATAAACCTTCTCTTTTCCAACATGTGGGTATACATTCATCATTCCTTGGAAGAGAACAACATTATAAAGTAAGACTTCTAAAATGTAAATTTAGTATTATGTAAGAGAGTGAAAACAATTTGCTATCTGGAGGCAAGAATTTTGAAATTTCATCTCACAAACTTTAGGCATGTTGTTGCCAGGAGGGACCACTCCTTGGAAAAGAACATCATGCTTGGATGGGTGGAGGGACAATACAGGAGCAGAAGACCATGGATGAGATTAATTGATACAGTGACTAGGGTATGGGGATAGATGTGTCAGAGACAGTGAGGATGGGACAAGGTTCAGAGCTGTTGTACATAGGGTTGCTAGTGACTTGACAGCACATAACAACAACAATCTTTCATAACTTAGCAAAAAATATTTAGTATAAAAATGAAAACATGAGATACTATAAATTATCATTACTTAACAATAATTCATTTTATAGTAGAAATACATGCTATGAAAAATCGCTCTTAAATTGAGAAATCTTTTAATGACTTGTGTTTTCCACAGCGGTTAGAAAAATGCAATATAGGTAAACATTTGTCCTAATATGCCTAATTGTGCAAGTAAAATGATGACACTAACATGTGTTTTGAAAATCATAAGGAAACCCACTACTTTATTAAAATTATACAAGAAGCATCATATTTTTAAAAAAAGATTAATCCTATTATCTAATTGTCTACCAATTTACTTGATACCAGTAGTGAAAGAAATCAAGAGAATGAGCCATGAAGGAAGCCTCATCAATAACCTTCATTAGGCTGATGACACAACCTTGCTTGCTGAAAGTGAGGAGAACTTGAAGCATTTGCTGCAGAAGATCAAATACTACAATCTTCAATATGGATTGCATTTCAACATCAAGAAAACAAAAACTCTCAAAACTGGGCCTATAGACAACATCATGATAGATGGAGAAAAGACTGAAACAGCAAACAACTTAATTTTATTTGGATCCACAATCAATATAATTAAAACCACCATTCAGGAGATCGAAGAGACATATTGCAATAAGAAAGTCTGCATTCATGGACCTCTCTGAATTATTGAGGAGCAAAGGTGTTAATTTGAGGACTACGTCATACTTGGGAGGATGGAGGGACAGCGCAGGAGGGGAAGATCCTTTATGAAATGGATTGGTTCAGTGATTGGGGTAATTAGGGTGGGTGTGTCAGAGACAGTGTGATTGGCACAGGCACAGAGCAGGGTTTAGGGCTGTTGTACATAGGGTCACTATGAGTAACAACAACAACAACAAGGTATACCTGGTTCAGGCCATGGTTTTTCAATCACTTGCTATGCTTTTGAGAGCTGGACAATGAATAAGGATAAGAGAAGAAAAATTGATGCCTTTGAACTGTTGTTATCAGGTGCCATCAATTATGTATGACTCATAGTGACCTTTTGAACAGGGGATCTGAATCTCATATCGTGCCATCTTCAGTTAGAAAAGTACTGAAAATCAAATGAACTGTCAAAAGAACAAACAATTATGTCAAGGTAGAGAGAGTGTGGCAGCCAGGGGGAAGTTGGGCTCAGTTGTGCTGGGCACCAGCAAAAACAAGGACAATTTACAATTAAAAGAAGAGACCCAGGCAGGAAAGATTGCCACTAGGTAAATGTGGCCTGAGAATGCAACTTCATAGAGGTAATGGAGCCCTGTTCCCCTTGTTCTACCCCAGATAGAGAAAGTGCAGCAGTTAGGGGGAAGTTGGTCTCTGGCTGCATGCACTGCACACCAGCACCACCAAAGACAATTGCAAATTTTAGAAGAGTGAATGCAGGCAGAAGATATTCCCACAAGACTAAGTGAGATCTGGGAAGGTGGCTATGTATAGGTATCTGGCCTTGCTTCTCTCAACTCATCCTGGATAGGCAGAGTGCAGCACTAAGGGGAACTGGTCTCAGGCCACACTGTGGTCCACCAAGGAAAATTACAACTTTAGAGGAAGTGGGCAGCATTCAGGTGAGATTCCCTCACGGCTGCACTGCAGTCCAGAGAGAAGTTGAAGGACTTTAGGAAAGGAGCTTTTCTCACTACATAGCACCAGAAAGGACTCCTAGTATTAGAGCTGTTCTCCAACATAAAGGGAATACTTTAAGTCTGCAACTGATCAATAATATCATAAAGATAAAGAATTGTCAACAACCTACATAAACACAATAGAAACTACCTAACACATACCAAGAAAAACTTGACATAATGTCGAATAAGTGGCAGACAGCATCAAAGTTTGTGGAAAAGACCCAAAATTAGTGCTCTCCTAAAAAGCAGCATATTGCAGACCAAATGAAAGAGAAAGACATATATTGAACAGAGTCATATTAACAGCTACTGAAAAAGGTACAAATGATAAAAGAAAGAATGAAAGCTATAGATAAAGCAAATACTCCAGAGACAGGGAGCCAGAAGAAATATATCAACACAGAGGAACATGAACAACTATGGAAGAAACTGAAAAAGATAGACTAAAGAATTGAAACTATAGAAAAAGAGTTACAAAAACTTTAAAAATCATCACAAGATAGAGAAGGTGTAGCCAATACAGAACCGGAAATAACAGAAATACGTGAAAATGTAATCCAGAATATCAGATTAAAATTGCAGAAGTTTCCAACATAAGGAAGGGACAAAAAGAAGAACAGAAGAAAACATAGGGTCAGTGAGCTGGAAGAAAAGAATCTCAATAAGAACATACTAGAAGAAAAAAATAGAAGATAGGAAGAAAATATTAGAATCATGTGGGATAATATCAAAAGAAAAAACATAGATATATATGATAGGAATTCCAGAACACAGGGGGAACCGGAAAAGCACTGAGAAAATTGTGGAAAAGGTACTAGAAGAAAACTTTCCAGACATCGTAAAACATGAGGAAATCCACATTCAAGAAGCTCAGCAAACTCCAAAAAGACTAGACTCCAAAAGAAACACATGAAAATATAGTGAAATTCTTCTAAATAAAAGATAAGGATAGATTACTAAAAACATCATGAGAAAAACAGAGCCACCTAAAAAGGGCAATTAATTAGATTAAGTTCTGATTTCTCAACAGAAACCGCACCAGAAAGAAGACAATGGTATGGCATGTTGGTATGGCATGGTTGTAGGAAAACAATTGTCAGCAAAGGATCCTGTTCCCAGAAAAGCTGCCTATCAAATATGAGGGAGAAATTAGGTAATTTGCAGAAACAGCAGGAATTTAAGGAATTTTTGAAGACCAGAACAACTCAATAAGAAATTCTAAGGGAATTCCTTTGCATAGAAACACCAAAAGAAAGTGAATGAATCAGTAATCGGAAAAAAAAAAAAACAAAAAACCCAGAAAAAGAAATAGCAAAATGTCAGCAATAAAACCTGACCTGTCAATAATCACAGTTAATGTGAATGGCTTAAATGTATCAATCAAGAGCAAAAAGAGACCTGCACAGAGTGTCTTGGTGACACCTAAGCCCTGTGAGGTGCACCTGGAGTGTGGTGTTGGCTCGTGCCTGAGCATGCTTTCAGGGCCATGGGGCATAAGTTGGACCCTATGAAGAAGGAGAAGGATGGGCCTGACTGAAAAGCTCACAAACAGAAGGGTGCTGAGACAGAGCTCACCAGATTCTTAACCTGCAGATACTGGTGAAAATTCCATGAGGCTGTCTAGTAGACTAGAAAAAGGGCAGTCAACCAAAAGGAGGGTGGGATCTGTTGGAGCCCTAAATTAACCTCGTGTCTTGGGGCTAAACCATTGCTTGGAAAGCTACTAAAAGAAACTGTCAAGACACCTGGTAAGAAGGGGCCCCCACTTTTAAGAGGTAGTCGTCAGAACAGAGCAAGGAAATACTGCATGGTTCAAAATTGGGAAAGGTGTACACCAGGGATGTGTCCTATCTCCATACTTTTTCAACTTGTATGCAGAACAGATTATCCAAGAGGCTGGGCTCTATGAGGAGAAGTGTGGCGTCAGGATTGATGGAAGATTTATCAACACTCTGCGTTATGCAGATGACACAACCCTGCTTGCTGAAACTGAGGAGGACCTGAAATGCTTGCTGCAGAGGGTCAAGGACTGCAGCTTTCAGTACAGATTGAAGCTCAGTGTCAAGAAGACAAAGATTCTTACCACTGGACCAATTGGCAGCATCAGGATGGACATAGTGAAGAGATTGAGATTGTTAACAACTTTAGTTTGCTTGGCTTCACGGTGAACACCCTTGGCACCAGTAGCCAGGAAATAAAAAAAACATATTGCGATGGGAAAGTCTGCTGTTAGGGACCTCTCCAAAGTACTGAAGAGCAATGGTGTCACTCTGGAGACTAAGGTGCATCTGATACAGGCCATGGTCTTTGCAATCACTTGTTATGCATCAGAGAGTTGGACAATGACTAAGGAGGATAGAAGGAGAATTGATGCCTTTGAGCTGTGGTGCTGGAAAAGAGTATTGAATGTACCATGGACTGCCAAGAAAACAAACAGATTCATCCTGGAGAGGGTTAGACCGGGCTGCTCCTTGTAGGCAAGGATTCTGAGGCTTCATTTGACATACTTTGGACATGTTGTAAGGAGGGAGAGGTCCTTGGAGAGGGACATCATGCTTGGTAGGGTGGAGGGACAGCGCAGGAGGGGAAAACCCTCTATGAGATGGATTGATTCGGTGACTGGGGTAATCGGGATGAGTGTGTCGGAGACAGTGCGATTGGCACAGGACAGAGCAGAGTTTAGGGCTGTTGTGCATAGGGTCGCTATGAGTCGCAAGCGACTTGACGGCACATAACATCAACAACAACAACAACTCAAGGTAGGAAGCTCCCAGCACCATACCCCAGCAGGGATTAGGAAGAAGATGAGGGAGACTCTTAAGATGTACAGGAGCTCCTCTGGAGCTCTGAAGACAGTGATGCTGACATGGTAGATGACTATGGAGCAGATTCTGACTCAGAGGAAGGATATGATGGCGAAGAGTTGCTCCCCATTGAAAAGGGATCTAAGAAGCAGAAGGCCCAGGAAGCCAAGGCTGAGGACCAGTGGAGTAAGGAGGATTCTAACAAAGGGTAGGAAGAGGAGAAAGTGTCTTCTGAGTCAGGCCCCACAAAGGATGATGAGATGGATGGGGGCCTGTGAATCAATGTGGACGTTGTTTGTGCTGCCCTGTGCTGGAGGAAAATGAGGGTGCCGAGGCTCCAAACCCGCAGTGAGTGCACAAGTGGATCTAGGATATAATGAGAGTTCTGGGTGATTTTGGCATTCATCGGGAAGAAGGTCAATCAAGTTCTGAATATTTGAGCTGGCTTCAGAAGGATCTGGCCACTTTTTACTCCTACCACTTAGACCTTCTGCTTCGCAAGTTCACGGACCTCTTCCCTCTGAACTGGTGGAGTTTTTAGAAGCTCATGAAGTGCCTCATCACCCTGTGAACCAATACCTTGGAAACCCAATGTCCGGACCTTGCACAGGCTTTAATTAGTCATGAAATTAACACAGCAAGTGGTCAAAGACTGGACTGGAGGTGTATGATTCTCCAGTACCCATTAGTGTGACTCCCAAGTGCTTGGCTGGGCACTCACTACACGCTGCAGGGAGCCTCCAGCGCCTTAGCATCCCAGGAACATGAGCAGATCCTGGACGTGTGTTGTGTTCCTGGCGAAAAGACCAGCTACATAGCTCAGCTGATGAAGAACACAGGCATTATCTTTGCCAATGATGCTAATGCTGAGAGACTAAAGAGTGTTTTGGGCAGCTTACCTTGGTTGGGAGTCACCAATGTGGTCATCAGTCACTACAATGGGTATCAGTCCTCAAAGGTGGTTGGGTGTTTTGACCGGCTACTGTTGGATGCTTCCTGTAATGGCATTGGGGTTATCTCCAAGGACCCAGCTGTGAAGATAAACAAAGATGAGAAGGGCATGCATTGCTGTGCTCACCTTCAGAAGAAGTTGCTGTTAAGTGCTATTGACTCTGACAACGCACCTCAAGTCAGGAGGCTATGTTGTCTACTGCACCTGTTCAAACATGGTGGTAGAGAATGAGTAGTGGGTTGTAGACTATGCTCTGAAAAAGACGAATTTGTGGCTAGTGCCTACAGATCTGGACTTAGGTCAGGAAGGTTTTACCCATTTTCGAGAAAGGCACTTTTACCCTAGTCTGCATTCCACTCTCCACTTCTACCCTCATGCCTACAAAGAAGTTCTCCAATTCTGTCCCCCAGTCCCAGACAGGAGACTCTGCAACAGCCATCCCTACAAGCCTAGATTTATCGGACCTAAAAGGTCAGGTCACCCTCAAAGCTGAGAAGAGCAGCCAGCCAAGCAAGAAGTCCAAAGAAACTGAGAAGTCTAGGCAGAAATTGCAGAAGCAGAAACGTCACATGAAGGCCCTTTTCAGAAGCAAGAATGGCTCCAAAAGGACAAACTTGGAATTTTCCACCAAACCTTCTGCTTCTTCACGCATCCTCCAAGCTCCAGGATAGCAGCCAAACAGCTCAATAAGCTGAAGGCGAATGGGAAGCTAAAGTAATAATCACTTAAACTGAAGGCTTTCCTGAAAGCTGTTCTCCTGAAGCAGAATGTCCCTCTCAACAGCACAGACTCAGAGACACATGTTATCCCTTTTCAAGATCCGGACCATCTCCAAGTCTGAGAACCAGGGTCAGCCCCTTGGAAAGGCCACAGGGACTGAGAATGTAAAACAGCAGTCTCCAAAACAAACTTTCAAGAAAGCTGCCTTCTGGAAATAGAATGGCACCCAAGGGCCATCACATCACTTCTTCCCTCAGTCTCAGCTAGACCACACCAGCAAAGAGGAGGAAATCTCAGTCCAGAGGCAGTAGCTAGCAACTAGTCTTAGATAGTAAAAAAGTAGACTGGATTGACTAGTTTTTGTACTGGATTGGAGTGCTGTGCTCTGAGAGCACGGTTCCCCCCCCCCCCCACACACACACACACACTGTATCCATGTGAAATTTAATACACATTTGCAAGTTGAGAGAGAGAGAGAATGAATTAAAAAAAAAAACCCAAGCATATCAAGGTTGCCTACAAGAGGCATATCTAAGAAACAAGGAAAAAGACTAAAAATCAAAGGAGGGGGAAGATACCAAGCAAATGGTACCCACAAAAAAATCAGAAATGTCAATACTAATCTCTGATAATATATACTTCAGGATGAAAACCACTATAAAAGATAAGGAAGAGAGCTATGCAATGATTAAAGATGCAATAGAACAAGAAAACATAACCTTTACAAGATTTGCAGTCAACATTTAGACCCTAAGTGACAGACATGCAAAGTGCATAAAACAATGGTTAACAGATTTGAAGAAACAAATAAGCAACACTACCACACTGGTGGTAAAAGATTTTAATACACCACTCCCACCAAAGGATAGGTCAACTCGAAAGAAACTTAACAAAGATGCAGAAGATCTAAACTATACAATTGGCCAACTCAAACTTTTGACTGTATTAAAGCTACTGCACCCAACTAAAAGTCAATTTTCTTTCTTCTCCAGTACATACTGTACATTCTCCAGAACTGATCATAATTTGGGACACAAAATAAGCCTTAATGAATTTAAAAAAACTGAAATAACACAAAGTATCTTTTCAGACCATAGCCTATAAAACCACCCATGTGGAAGCTAACTGACACTCTGCTTGAACATCCAGTGCCACCAGGACCAGAATCCAGCCATCTTGCCCCACTCAGAATGGACACCTGCCCCCAGGAGTACTGCCCCCAGTACTCCCTGCCCACCAGCCCTATTTGCCCACATGCCCAGACATCCTGTGCAGCATGCCAACACCGCTGGAGAGTAGACTGATAATAAGCTAACAAGAGATTAGAGACCTGAGACATAGTAAGTTAGCTGGAGGGGACCGGGGAGGCAGGTGCTGGTGAGGACAGAAAGGGAACAGAGTAGAATCCTGATGAGGTTGGCAGGGGGATGGGACCACAGCACCTATGACCAAGGAGGGGGTGCAACACTGAATCTGTTAGTTGTGCAATGGGGAAGGATCTTTCATCTGTTCTTTTGGGTAGAGTGCTTGTCTATCAGATACTGCTCTAAAGCTAAGCATCCAGAGTAGGACAGACAAGGAAGAATAATTGGCCATCCACTTCTGAACAAATTGTTGTTGTTGTTGTTATGTGCCATCGAGTCGTTTGTGACTCATAGTGACCCTATGTCCAACAGCCCTAAACCCTGCTCTGTCCTGTGCCAATCACACTGCCTCTGACCCATCCCGATTACTCCAGTCACTGAATCAATCCACCTCATAAGGGGTCTTCCCCTCCTGTGCTGTCCCTCTACCCTCCCAAGCATGATGTTCCTCTCCAAGGACCTGTCTCTCCTTACAACATGTCCAAAGTATGTCAGACGAAGCCCCAGAATCCTTGCTTCCAAGGAGCAGCCTGGTTTAACCCTCTCCAGGATGAATCTGTTTGTTTTCTTGGCAGTTCATGATACATTCAATACTCTTCTCCAGCACCACAGATCAAAAACCCTACGTAAACCCTACAATAAAGCACACTTAGATAAGATTAGCAGATATGGCATCATCCTCATATTGGGAAACAAAGAAAAGGAACAGCTCTAAGCAGGCATTAGTGATTGGAATGTGAAATGTGCAAAGTATGGATGCAGGAAAATTGGGCATTGTTAAGGAAGAAATGGAAGGCATAAATATTCACATACTGGACATTGGCGAACTGAGATATATTGGCTTGTAACATTTTGAATCAGCTTATCATATGACCTACTACATTGATCCCGTGGTAATCACTAGACCAATAGGCAACATCATGGTGGATGGAGAAATATTGAAACTGTCACTAGGAAAGGCTGCAGTTAGGGACCTTTCCAAATTACTGAAAAGCAATGATGTCCGTTTGAGAACTAAGGTGCATCTGATTTAAGACATGATTTTTTAGATCCCTTGCTATCCATCTGAGAGCTGGACATGAAAAAGGATGACAAAAGAAGAATGGATGCCTTTGAGCTTTGGTGTTAGAGAAGAGCACTGAACATCCCCATGGGCTGCCAAAAAAACAAATATGTCTTGAGGATTGTGCAGCCAGGGTGGTGTTTGGAGGCAAAGATGATGAAGTTTTGTCTCACATACTTCAGGTATGTTGCTAGGAAGGGCTATTTCTTGGAGAGGGAAGCTAGGAAAGGTAGAGTCCATGAAGGAGAAGAAGACCCTTGAGCAAGTGGATTGACACAGTGACTGCCATAATGGGCTCTAATGTGTCAGGAAGTTTGAGGGCGTCACAGGATAAGTCAAGATTCAGATCTATCATTGATATGGTCACTATGGTCGTACTTTACTAGATAGCAACTAATAACAACTATGATGAAAATGGAAACGAAAGGTGAGGAAAAATGGGGTCACATTCATAGTTTGAAAGACTATTTATAGATACATCCTGAAATACATTTTGATCCACAGGATAACATCCATACACATACAAGGAAGACTTATTAGTACCACTATCATTCAAATATATCCACCAACAGCCAGAGCCAAAGAGGAGGACAAAGATTTCCACTAACATTTGCAGTTGAAAATCATTCAAACACACAATCAAGATGCATTAAAAATAATTGGTGATTGGAATGCAAAAGTTGGAAACAAAGAAGGCTCAATAGTCAGAAAACATGGACTTGGTAACAGAAATGAGGCTAGAGATAGAAGTACCATTAAAGATTTATTCATTGCAAACATCTTTCATTTTCCTTCCTTCCTTCCTTCCTTCCTTCCTTCCTTCCTTCCTTCCTTCCTTCCT
>NW_006399803.1:15544498-15545062 GCF_000299155.1 Elephantulus edwardii
TATATATATATTCACTCTATGGCTTTGTCTAGTATTTGGGCCCAGGATGCCTTCTCTCCTTGGAGTGATGGGACCGAGTCCCGCAAACTGTGAAAGCTGTCTTTGATGTGGTCCCTACATTTCTGCTCCAGTGAATTAGATGAGACCATTTGTCAGCCACAGATTAAAGCCTTGGTTGCTCTTCATTGCTTTCCAAGTCCATGTCATCATGCCATTGTTACTGCTTGTTTCCTATGGCCCAGGGAGCTGCCACTGCAGCAGTGAGGGGGTAGGGAGTGGGGAGGTGAGGGGGTGGAGGAGGGTAAGCGAAAGTCACTGACAACAAGCCAAGTCCCCGTGTGTGTTCTTCCAAATACCTTTTATAAGAAACAAAAATAGGGGCTATACACATAGACCTCACAGGAATCATACTGATCTCATCTGTAGAAAGAATTACTGGAGAACTCAGTATCAGTTGTGAAAACTAGACCAGGTGCTGATGGTGGAATAGACCACCAACTACTGATACTCAAGTTCAAACTGAAGCTAACATTCAATACTCTTCTCCAGCACCACAGATCAAAA
>NW_006399803.1:15545911-15551476 GCF_000299155.1 Elephantulus edwardii
TAATATTACATGAGTTCCTTGTTTTTCAATGCAGCATGGTATTCCATTTTGTGAATATACCACAGCTTCTCTATCCATTCGTTTGTTGATGGGCACATAGGTTGTTTCCAACTCCTTGCTATTGTGAACAAAGCCACGATAAACATGGGTGTGCATATATCTGCTTGGATGGTGGTTATGGTCTCTTTAGGGTATATTCCCAGTAGTGGAATTGCTAGGTCAAATGGTATCTCTATTTGCAACTTTTTGAGAAAACGCCACACCCCTTTCACAGTGGTTGCACCATTTTACACTTCCACCAACAGTGAAGAAGGGTTCCTGTTTCTCCACAACCTTGCCAGCATATGTTGTTTGCTGTTCTGTTAAATTTTGCTATTCTGACTGGGGTGCATAGTTGTTTTGATTTGCATCTCTCTTAGAGCTAGGGATTTTGAACATTTCTTCATGTGCTTGTTGGCCATTCATTAACATTTCTTAACCTGAAGGAACTGAAGAACAAATTCAAGCCTTGAGTTGCAGTACTTAAAAATGCTATGGACAGAATACTGAATAATCCAGGAAGTATAACAAGAAGATGGAAGGAGTACACAGCATGACTTTACCAAAAAAAAATTGCTGACACAGAAGAATTTCATAAAACAACATATGACCATGAGACAATGCTAATGAAGAAATTCAAGCTGCTCTGAAGGAATTGGGAAGGGGAAAAAAGGCCCCAGAAAGGGCCCAGGAATTGGTGGAATACCAATTGACATATTTAGACAAACAGATGTTGTCCTGGACATGCTCACCAGGTTGTGTCAAGAAATCTAGATGAAAACTACCTGGCCAACTTACTGGAAAAGGTGCATATTTATCTCCATTTCAAAAAAAATAATCCAACAGAGTGTGGAAATTATAGAGTGATATCACTAATAGCTTAAGAAATGCTGAGTTTGGCCTCTTTGATTTCCTGACTCCAGCTCTTTTCACATTTCATTATAATACTTTACTTTGTTTTGTTGCACACCTTTTGAAATCTTCTGTTAAACTCCTTAATGTCTTGATTTCTTCCTTCTGATTTGGCTTCTTGGCACTCCAGTGCAATATTTAGAGTCTCTTCTGATATCCCTTTTGGTCTTTTCTTCCTCCTCCATCTTTGCAATGACCTTTTGCACTCTTCCTGGATGATAATCTTGGTATCTTCCTATAACTCATCTGGTCTTTGCTCATTAGTGTTCAAGACCTCAAACCTGTTCCTGAGATGATTCTGAAATTCAGATAGGATAGACTCAAGGTCATGTTTTGGTTCCTGTGGCTTCATTTCACTTTCCTTAGCTTCAGCTTAAATTTGCATATGAGTAGTTGGTATTCTGGTACCAGGCCTAGTTTTCACAGCTGATATTGAGCTTCTCCAGCGGTTCTTACCACAGATGTAATCTACCTGATTACCATCAAGTGAGATCCATGTGTATAGCCTGTGTTTATGTTTCTTGTAATGTTACTTGTATGTTACTTGCAATGAATAAATTGTTGATTGTGCAAAATTCCATTATCCTAGCTCCAGCTTCATTTCTGTCACCAAATCCATGCTTTCCAACTACTGATCCTTCTTCTCTGTTCCCAACGTTTGCATTCCAGTCACCCATCACTATTAATGCATCTTGGTTGCATGTTCGATCGATCTCTGACTGAAAAAGTTGGTAGAAATCATCTGTTGCCTCTTCTTTGGCTCTGGTTGTTGGTGCATATATTTGAATGATGATAGTGGTATTCACGGGACTTCCTTGTGTATGTATGGATATTATTCTGCCACTCACAATATTGTATGTCAAGACAGATCTAGAAATGACTTTTTTAACTATGAAAGCAACCCCATTTTTCATCACCTTTTCATCTCCAGCATAATAGATCATATGATCATTTGATTCAAAAGGTCCCATGCCAGTCCATCTCACCATACCAATTCCTAGTATGTAGAAATTCATGCGTTCCTTTTCTTCCTTAACAATATCTAATTTTCCTACATACACAGTTCTCACATTCTATGTTCCAACCACTAGTGTCTACTTACAACTGTTCCTCTGCCTTAGTATTTCCATACCTGAAAGTTCCATATCTGTTGCCCTTTCAGCTAGTTTAAGTGTGTTTTATTGTACAGAGGGTTTTCAAAGCCCTGTTATTTTGGAAGTGGATGGCTTAACATTTCTTAAGCTCAAGGAATTGAAGAGGAAATTCAAGCCTCGAGTTCCAATACTTAAGGATGCTTTGGGCAGAATATTGAGTGATCCTGCAAGTATTAAAAGAAGATGGAAAGAGTATACAGAGTCATTATACCAAAAGAAGTTGGCGGACACAGAAGAATTTAATAAAACAACATATGAGCAAGAGCCTATTGTGATAAAGGAAGAAGTTCAGACCGCTTTGAAAGAATTGGCTAAGAATAAGGCCTCAGGAATTGATGGTATACCAATTGACATATTTCAACTAACAGATACTGCCCTGGATGTGCTCAGCAAGTTGTACCAAGAAACATGGAGAACAACCACTTGGCCAACTGACTGGAAGAGATCTTTATTTGCTCCCATTCCAAAGAAAAGTAATCCCACAGAGTGTGGAAATTATCAAACAATATCATTAATATATCATTCAAGCAAGATTTTGCTGAAGATTATCCATAAACGACTGGAATGGAACATCAACAGAGAACTACCAGAAAGGGGCCGTGGTACTAGGGATATTGTAGCTAATGTTAGATGGATCTTGGCTGAAATCAAGGAGTACCAGAAGAATGTCTATCTTTGTTTCATTGATCACACAAAGGCATTTGACTGTGTGGATTATAACAAACTGAGAAGAATGGGAATCCCAGACCACTTGATCATGCTTAGGTGAAACCTATAATTGGACCAGGAGACAGTCGTCAGAACAAAGCAAGGAAACATTGCATGGTTCAAAATTGGAAAGGGTATACACCAGAGATGTGTTCTGTCTCCATACCTTTTCAACCTGTATGCAGAACAGGTTATCCGGGAGGCTGGGCTCTATGAGGAGAAGTGTGGCGTCAGGACTGGAGGAAGAATCATCAACAATCTGTGTTATGCAGATGACACAATCCTGCTTGCTGAAACTGAGGAGAACCTGAAGCACTTTCTGTGCAAGGTCAGCGACTACACTCTTCAGTATGGATTGAGACTCAATATCAAGAAAACAAAGATTCTCATCACTGGGCCAAATGGCAGTATCATAATGGAGGGTGAAGAGATTGACGTTGCTCACAGTTTTGGTTTGCTTGTCTCCACAGTCAACACTCTTGGCACTAGCAGCCAGGAAATTAAAAGACATATTGTGATGGGAAAGTCTGTGATTAGAGACCTCTCTAAAGTGCTGAAGTGCAAAGATATCAGTCTGGAAACTAAGATGCACCTGATTCATGCCATGGTATTTGCAATCACTTGCTATGCATCAGAGAGCTGGACAATGACTAGGGAGGATAAAAGGAGAGTTGATGCCTTGGAGCTGTGGTATTGGAGAAGAGTATCGAGTATACCATGGACTGCTAGAAGAACAAACAGATTTGCCCTGGAGAGGGTGAAGCTGGGCTGCTCCTTGGAGGCAAGGATTCTGAAGTTTTGTCTGACATACTTTGGACATGTTGCAAGGAGGGAACAGTCCTTAGAGAAGGATGTCATGCTTGGGAGAGTGGAGGGACAGCACAGGAGAGGAAGACCCTCGATGAGATGGATTGATTCAGTGACTAGGGTAATGGGGGTAAGGATGTTGGAGATGGTGAGATTGGCACAGGATGGGACAGAGTTTTGGGCTGTTGTACGTAGGGTCGCTATGAGTCGCAGGCATCTCCATAGAATGTAACAACAATAACATCACTAATGGCACACAGAAGCAAAATTTGAAGATTATCCAATAATGTCTGGAACAGTATGGCAAGAGAAAACCACCAAAAACCAAAACCAGGCTGGGTTTAGAAGAGGCTGTGGCACTAGGGATGTCACTGCCAATTCCAGATGGATCTTGGCTGAAAATAGACTACCAGAAGAATGCCTATCTGTGTTTCATTGACTATGCAAAAGCATCTGATTATGTGGATCACAACAAAGTGTGGCTAACCTTGAGAAGGATGGGAATCCCAGAACACTTGATTGTGCTCGTGCAAAACCCATACTTGTATCAGGAAGTAGTCCTCAGAACAGAGGAAGGAAACCCTGCATGGTTCAAAATCAGGAAAGGAGTGTGTCAGGAACGCATCTTGTCTTTATAACTTTTAAATCTTTATGCAGAACAGATTATTCGAGAGGCTGGACTTTATGAGGAGGAATGTGGCAACAGAATTGAAGGAAGACTCATTAACAATTTGTATTAAGCATATGACACAATCTTGCTAATACTGAAGAGGACCTGAAGTGCTTACTGCAGAAGGTCAGAAACTGCAACCTTCAATATGGGTTGAAGCTCCACATCAAGAAAACAAAGATTCTCACCACTGAGCCAGTGGCAACACTATGATAGATGGAGAAGAGATTGAGATTGTTAACAATTTCAGCTTGCTGGGGTCCACAATATTGTCACCAGTAGCCTGGAAGTCAAAAGAAAACTTGCATTAGAAAAGTCACTATCAGGGACCTATCCAGAGTGCAGAACAGCATAGGTATAAGTCTGATCCAGGCCATCATAGTTGCTATGCATCATAAAGCTGAAAAATTGATGCCTTTGAGTTGGGGTACTGGGCAAGAGTACTGAACATATCATGGACTACAGAGAGAACAAACAGATCTCTTGTGGAGAGGGTGAAAATAAGTTGCTCTCTTGAGGCAAGGATTTTGAAGCTCAATCTCACATGCTTTGGGCATGTTGACAGGAAAGTCCAGTCCTGGGAGGACATCATGCATGGGACAACAAAGGAGAGGAAGAACCTGGACAAGATGGATTAATACAGTGCAGAGGGAAATAGATAAGGGTGTGTTGGAAGCAGTGAGCTTGGCTCAAAATAGGACAGATTTCAGAGTTACTGTGCGTAAGGTCACTATGAGTTACTGGTGACTCAATGGCATGTAACAACAGTCACAGATCATGACTGGGTTATAGAAGAAATTAAAAAATCTATTAAAAATTCTACAAAACAAATGACAATAAAAATGTAACATGCAACAACCTCTGACAGCTAAAAATGTCCTCAGAGCATAATTCATAGCAATAGGCAAATATATTAAAAAGTAGTAAAATAAATGACCTAACTCAACAACTCTGTCAAACAGAAAAAGAACAATGGTTTTACCCCTCAACCTCTAGAAGAAAGGAAATGATAATGACAAGAGTTGAAATCAGTGAGAGTGAAAACACAGATACAATTGAAACAACAAGACCAGGAGATGGTTCTTTGAAAGGATCAATGAAATAGACAAACCATTGGCAAACTTGATAAAATAAAAAGAAAAAGAGAAGTAACTAGAATAAGTTCTATAGTTTCCATGCTCTGTTGGGTCACCCTTCTTTGGGATGGGAACAAATATAGATCTCTTCCAGTCAGTTGGCCAAGTGGTTGTTCTCCAGATTTCTTGGCACAACTTG
>NW_006399803.1:15552183-15567738 GCF_000299155.1 Elephantulus edwardii
GGCCTAGTTTTCACAGCTGATATTGAGCAGGGAATACCAGAGGAATGTACATCTGTGTTTAATTGACTATGCAAAGGCATTTGACTGTGTGGATCATAACAAGCTGTGGCTGACTCTGAGAAAAATGGGAATCCCAGAACACTTGATCATGCTAATGAGAAACCTATACTTGAACCAAGAGGCAGTCATCTGAACAGAGCAAGGAAACACGGCATGGTTCAAAATTAGGAAGGGCATACACCAGGGATGTGTCCTGTCTCCATACCTTTTCAACCTGTATGCAGAGCAGATTATCCGAAAGGCTGGGCTCTATGAGGAAAAGCATGGCGTCAGGATTGGTGGAAGATCTATCAACAATCTACATACATTATGCAGATGACACAACCCTGCTTGCTGAAACTGAGGAGGACCTGAAGCTCTTGCTGCAGAGGGTCAAGGACTGTAGCCTCCAATATGGATTGAGGCTCAATATCAAGAAGACAAAGATTCTCAGCACTGGACCAATTGGCAGCATCAGGATGGATGGTGAAGAGATTGAGATTGCTCATAGCTTTAGTTTGCTTGGCTCCACAGTCAACACTCTTGGTACCGTAGACAGGAAATTAAAAGACATTGCTATGGGAAAGTATTCTGTTAGACCTCTCCAAAGTACTGAAGAGAAATGGTGTCTCTGTGGAGACTAAGGGGCGTCTGATACAGGCCATGGTCTTTGTTATCACTTGTTATGCATCAGAGAGTTGGACAATGAATGACTAGGGAGGATATAAGGAGAAATGATGCCTTTGAGCTCTGGTGCTGGAGAACAGTATTGAGGGTACCATGGACTGCTGGGAAAACAAACAGATTTATCCTGGAAAGGGTTAAACCGGGAGGCTTGTTGGATGCAAAGATACTGAGACTTCATGTGACATACTTTGGGCATGTTGTAAGGAGGGACTGGTCCTTGGAGAGGGACATCATGCTTGGTAGAGTGGAGAGACAGCGCAGGAGGGGAAGGCCCTCTATGAGGTGGATTGATTCAGTGACTGGGGTAATTGGGATGGGTGTGTCGGAGACAGTGTGATTGACACAGTTCAGAGCAGAGTTTAGGGCTGTTGTACATAGGGTCACTATGAGTCGCAAGTGACTCAACGGCACATAACAACAACAACAACAACATATATACGCCTTAGAAATATTTAAATTGTAATTATTTCCAATCTGGTTTTCTTTAGAGTACTCTGTATTTTTTAAGATTTACTAATAGACTGAGAAGCAACATCAGTATGGACAGAATGGAGATTGAAACAGTCAACAGTTTCATCTTGCTTGGATCCACAATTAACACTTTTGGTACCAGCAGTTAAGAAATAAGGAGAACCATTGCACTGGGAAAATCTGCAGTTAGGGGGATTTCTCCAAATTGCTGAGGAGTAATGATGTCAGTTTGAGGACTAAGGTGCATCTGATTCAAGCCAGACTTTCTAATTAGTTGCTATGCATCCGAAAGCTGGACAATGAATAAGTATGACACAAGAAGAATCGATGCCTTTGAGCTGTGGTGTGGGAGAAAAGCACTGAACAACCCATGGACAGCCAAAAGAACAGACAGACATGTCTTTGAAAGGGTGCTGCCGGAGTGCTTTTTGGAGGCAAGGATGATGAGGCTTCACCTCACATACTCTGGGCATTTTGCTAGGAAGTGCTGCTATTCCTTGGAGAAGGACATGATGCTGGGAAAGGTGGAGGGTCAGCGAAGGAGAGGAAGACCCTCAACCAGGTGGACTGATACAAGAACTGCTGCAATGGGGTCTTGTGTGTCAAAAAATGTGAGGATGGCACAGGATAGAACAGGGTTCAGATTTTTTGTTTATAGGGTCTCTATGACTCATACTCAACAGCACCTAACAACAACAACAATGTGTATGTATACTTTATGTATTTTAGTAAAATCTTATGTTTTGCCCTTTTACAATTTTGTAAGATATGCAATATAGAGATCAATAACAATTCAATAACATGCCAAATGTCATTGAATTTTATTTTTTTTTAAACTTCTAACAGGATATATATTTCTAAGGGTCTCATAATTTCAACAACTTTAAAACTTGCCAGAATCATTCAATGTGGGAAAGAAAAGCATAGCAAGAATTAGACTATTTCTCAACTTTCTTCATAGTAAATTAGTGATTTTATCATATCCAGAATATAAAGTCTTCAATAGTGAAGTAAGTGGTAAGTATACTTACATAAAAATCAGAAATTATCAATTAATTACAAAAAAATCTACTGGTCTTCTGTTTTTTTAACATACTTTTCTGTGTATCTTTTTGCTTTCTATGTCTAAATTTCTGGTCCATTCTCTAACTTTCTGCTGTAGAAAAATCTGATTAACCTAACCCCAACAGCATTTCCTTTCCTGTTTTTATCATATATTACAGAAACTAAAGTAATTTGGAGGTACATACTAAGTTTGAACTGTGATTATTGTCAACAGATAAAACAATATTGATGAATCCTAAAATACACTGTCATTGTGCACTGTCAAGTTGAAGCCAGCCCATTGTGGACCCTCAGGCAGGTTTTCAGAGGCAGTTAATCACATGGGAGGAGATTGTCCATCCTTCTGCCACGGAGCCGCTTGTGGATTCGAACCACGTGCCATTGAGATTGCAGCACAGCCTCTTGCCACTTGACCACCAGTGCTCCCTAAAATACCATACAAGGTTAAAGAAATCAGATGTAAAGTTCTGCACACTCAATGTTTCACTTCTGAGAAAGTCTAGTAAAGACAATACTAGAGGCATAGAAAGCAGATCAGTTGTTGACTAATATCTCATTGTGGCTTTAATAATTTTCCATGGTAATGTTTCCTAAAATGATTTTTTATGTGTTCAGTAATTATTTTATGCAAATAATACACACATATGTTTTATAATTTTTATAAAACAATCACCCCAAAATCATTAGTTTGCTATGCCTGATTTGCACATTATGTGCATTTGTATGCCATTTAAGTAGATGTGTTGTATGTGAAAATATGACTCGATGGCATGTAACTATATATATATATATATACATACACACACACACACACACACACACATTGTGAAATGTCACTTCAAATATGAACTGAATCATTTGTCCTTTCATTATTTAATAGTACTTCCCCTCTCCTCCCCCGAACACAGCTCCAGTCTATGGCTTGTATTTTAAAATTTGTTAACACTGTCTTTGAGTGTGCAAAATTTTAGTTTTCAGAGAATACAGCTTATTTTTTTTCCTTTTGGGTTTTATGTTCTAAGAAATCTTTATATAATCCACAATCACACAATTTTCTCCTCTAATTTTTTCTAGAAATCTTGTAACTTTAGCACTTTTATTTAATTTTGCTTCATATCTTAAATTACTGTTTTATGCTGTGAGGAAAAATTCCAGGCTAATTTTCCCCTTGTGAACGTGTTTAATTGTTTGAGGATCATTTATTGAAAAGCTATACTTTTCCCATTGAATTGCTTTGACACTTTAATTGAAAATAAAATAATTATGTGTCTGTTTTTGGAATCTCAAGTCTATTCCATCAATCTATATATATGTTCTAATGCCAATAACCTACTGTGTTGATTTTGATAGCTTTATATTAAGTCTTTTAACCTGTGGCATAGGTCTTAGGAAGTTGTACTGTTAAGCCAAAGGTAGTACCTCTTAGTTTTAGTCTACCAGCAACTTTGAGGGAGAAAGCTGAACAATCTCCTCCTTTATACTTTACAAAAACCTGCTGATGGGGAAGCTATGAGGTGTTTATTTTTTATAACTAGATAGTGTTTTCCCATTTCTTTAAACATACATGTTAGATTTGATTGGGAGTAAATTAAATACAGAAATCATTTGGGGCCTTGCAACTTTAACAATAATTTTTACTAATGCTTTGATTTCACGTTTAATGCTTGAAAACATTTTTTTTGTTCAAATGATTTTAATTATTGGAATGCACAATTTTTTTAATATGCAAATAAAGTTTTAAAACCTGGAAAAAAATTTATTCCTAAGTATGTTTTGATACTATTGAAAATAAGATAATTTTTAAAGTTCATGTTCATAATTTTAATTTTTAAGGTATATTAATGAATTGAAAAAGTATGGAGAAAGAACACATCCCTGACACTCTCCTTTCTTGATTTAGAACCATGCAGTGTTCCCTTACTCTGTTTGGACAATAGCTTTCTTAGACTAGGTATAGGTTATGTATGAGTCCATTCAAGTGTTGAGGGATTTCCACTCTTCTCAATGTTAGCCATAATTTGTTATGATCCACTCAGTCAAAGGCCTTATGATATTCAATAAACCACAATTAGATATCCTTCTTGTCCTCTCTGCTTTCAGCCAGGATCCATCTGATACCAGTAATGGTATCCCTAATGCTATGGAATCTTCTGAATCAGCTTGTATTTCTGACAGTTCTCTGTTGATGGACTGTTCTAGCCATTTTTGGGTAATCTTTAGCAGGATTTTACTTGCCTCAATGAGATGGATTGACACAACGACTGTGGCAATGGGGCCAGGTGTGTCAGAGTTTATGAAGTTGGCCCAGGATAAGGCAAGGTTTAGAGCCATTGTTCATAGGTTTGTGTTAGTGGTAGTTGACTCAGTGGCATATAATGAAAATTACAATGTATATAAATAGAAGTAAGGGTTGTATATTGATCTTGCATCTTGTCATTTTTCTAAATTGTAAGTTTGTATATTAGACCCTCTTTGATAATACTTTATAAGAAAGTATCCGAAGTTTTATGGAAATTTGCATTCAATAGGTGATTTATAGGGGAGCTCTGGTGGCCTAGTGGCAAGGAGTTGCAACTACAATCCCAGAGGCTCACGGTTTGAATCCACCAGATGCTCTGCTGGGAAAGGAGGGACAATCTCCTCCTGTACCAGTCAGATCTGATTTGATGGTACACTCACCCAAAAATAATAAAATAGGTGATTTATTAGATTAGACCCACAGACTCATGCATAGACTGCCCAGAGGACACACCCTTCATGACAAAAATGAGAAATTTGTGAAGGAGGCCCAGCATCTCTGAATACTTCTCTGGATGTCTATATCTACACACTTAATATTGCTACAGTTTCTTTTTTACATATTCTGAGATTTGACTTGCTATTCTTGATTAGTCCTGATAGGTTTTGTTTTATATTTCTGTATGATTATGATAAGGAAGAGGCAGTACCACCAGGGGTATAATTGCAGGTGGATCCTATATGAAAGCAAAGAATATCAGAAGAATGTCTATTTGTGCTTTATTTATTATATAAAGGCATTTGACTGTGTAGATCATAACAAATTATGGATAACATTGAGAAGAATGGTACATTTGATTATGTTCATGTGAAACCTATACCTAGACAAGAGGCTGTTGTGAGAACAGAACAAGGGAATACTACATGGTTTAAAATTAGAAAAGGTAGATGTACATCAGGATTATATCTTTTCTCCATACCTATTCAATCTGTATACTGAGAAAATTAGTTGAGAACCTGCACTCAGTGAAGAAGAATGTAGCATTAGGACTGGAGGAAAAATCATGAACAACCTGTGTTATGTGGATAACACAACCTTGCTGGCTGCATGTGAGGAGGATGTGAAGAACTTGCTGCAGAAGATTAAAGTCTACAGCCTTCAATATGGATTGATTCTCAAGGTAAGGAAAACAAAAATTGTCACCACTAGATCATGGACAACATCATGAGAGACAAAGAAAATACCCAAACTGTCAACTACTTCATCTTACTTGGATCCACTTGGTACAAGCAGTCAGGAGATCAAGAGATGTATTGTACTGGAAAAGTTTAAGTCAGGGACTTCTCCAAATTACTGAAAAGCAACATTAATTTGAGGACTAAAGTACTCCATATTCAAGCCATGGTCTTTTCAATCACTTGCAATGTTTCTGAGAGCTGGATAGTGAAGATGGATGACAGAAAAAGAACTGATGCCTTTCTTTGAACTGTGGTTTTGGAGAAGAGTACTGAATGTCCCACGGACTCTCAGAAGAATAAACAGACATGTCCTGGAGAAGGTGCAGCCAAAGTGCTACTTGGAGGCAAAGGAGGGGAAAACCCTTGACCAGGTGAACTGACACGGTGACTGAAGCAGTGGCTCAAGTGTGTCAGTGATGGTGAGGATGCCACATGATAGAACGAAGTTCAGATCTATTGGTCATAGGGTTACTATGAATTGCTCTTGACCCAACAGAACCTAACAACAACAACAACAAAAAACAAACAAACCCATATGATCATTTTATTTATTTATTTATTTAGTTATTTTGGTTTGCCTAGTTTGTTGGTAGAGTGGCAAGAGTAGATATAATTGAGTTGTTCCAGGTCTTACAGAAAAAAAATACTAAGTTCTATACCATTAATTTTTATGATAAACTTATTTTTTTCAAGTCAATTCTGACTCAGTGACTCTACAGAAAAGAGCAGAATTGCCTTTAGCATTTTATGGGCTGAACTGTTTATAGAAACTGACTCCTCCTTGGTTCTCCCACAGAGAGGCTGGTGGATTGAAATTGCTGAACTTTTTGTTAGCAGGTGAACACTTGCTTAAGTAAATTTCTGCCAGGGCTCTTGTTGAGTCATACGCTATTGTTATGTATCGTTGAGTCACTTGTGTACAACAGCTTTGAATTCTGCTCTATCCTGAGCCAATTTCATTGTCATACGCTATTGTTGTTGTTAGATGCCAAGAATGGGAATCCTAGAACACTTGATTGTGATTGTACAAAACTTATACTTGGACCAGAAAGTAGTACTCAGAATAGAGTAAGGAAACACTGCATGGCTCAGAATCAGTTGTATATATAGAACAGATTATTTGGGAAGCAGGGCTTTATGAGGAGGGATGTGGCATCAGGATAGGAGGTAGACTTATCAACCATCTACGTTTTGTAGATGACACACCTTGCTTGTTGAAACTGAAGAAGACCTGAAGCATTTGCTGCAGAAAGTCAAGGACTGTAGTCTTCAATATGGATTGAAGCATAACATGAAGAAGACAAAAATTTTCACCACTGGGCCAATTGACAGCACCTTGATAGATGGAGAAGAGATTAATGTTGTTAACAATTACAGCTCAACAATGAACACTCTTAACACCAGCATTCAGGAAATCAGAAGATGAATTGCCTTGGGAAAATATTCTGTTAGGGACCTCTCCAGAGTACTGAAAAGCAACGATATCAGTCTAGAGACTAAGGTGCACCTAATCCAGGTTATGGTCTTCACAATTACTTGTTATGCTTCAGAGAGTTGGACAATGACTAAGGATGACAGTAAAAGAATTGATGCCTTTAAATTATGGTACTGGAAAAGAATATACCATTAACTGCTAAGATAACAAACAAGTTTGACTTGGAGAGGGTGAAACCAAGTTTCTCCTTGGTGGCTGTGATTTTGAAGCTCCATCTCACATTCTTTGGGCATGTGGCTAGGAGGAACCCCTCATTAAAGAAGAAAATCATGCTTGGAAGGATGGAGGGACAGTGCAGGAGAGGAAGACTCTGGATGAGATGAACTGATGCAGTAACTGGAGTAGTGGGGATTAGATATGTCAGAGTCAGTGAGACTGGCTTAGGACAGGGCAGGCTTCAGGGCAGCTTAACATAGAGTAGATATGAGTCATAGGCAACTTGATGGCACATAACAACAAACAACAACATGCCAGGAATGTACAAGTAAGGATGAATGGTGTTACATTCATAGTAAAAAATACCATTTTATGACCCATCCTGAAGTATAATATGGTAATAGGTTATTATCGAAACACATACAAAGATCTGTTAATACAACTATTACTCAAAGATATACGCCAAAAATGAAGAAATGAAAGATTTCTACCAACTTTTGCAATTTGAAATTGATCAAATATACAATCAAGGTTCATTAATAATTGGTGGAGCACAAATACAGAGAACAAAGTACCAGTAATCCGAAATTACGGATTTAGAGATAGAAATAAAACAAGAAACAGAATGATTGGTTTTATACATTAAATATTACATTTATTACAAGAATCTTTTTTAGAAAACCCAAATGGTGACTATACACATGTACTTCACCTATTGGACTACGCAGAAATCTGATCAACTACATCTGTGGAAAGAACCTTTAGGGAAGAGACCATTCCACCACTGTAGCTGCCTCTAATCCTTTCTCATTAAAATAATGAAGGCTAGAAATTACAACAAATAGGATATTTACATTACACTGCGAATCATGGCCTAGCTTTGAGGGAGTACCATTCAATCCCTAACAGGTGGACACACTGCCATTCACCAGGCAGAGAGGGAAAGGGGCTCTGAGGGTGGGTGGTGGACATTACCTGTGTTCATTCGTTTGGCGGCACAGGTGACACTGCCTCTTGCTGGGTGAGGGGCAGCTTTGGGCAGATGAGGCAGTGGAAGAAGGGGCTCATTATGAGGGTGAAGATAGGAGATTGTGTTCTCCTCACTGGTCATGATCCGTATAAGCTGAGCTAGCCAGCAATTTCTATTCATTCCTGAGTAATTTATAATTTCTAAAAAGTGTTTTTACTTAATTTGTAATAAAGATAATTAATTTATAATAAAGATAATTTTTCCTATAATGTGCTGTTGTTCCATCCTACTTGAAATGTTATTTTCTTTTTACTGTAGTGCACTAGGCAAATGAGGCAAGTGTTTAAATGTGTTAGATACACATTTAGTAGATCAAATACAGGATATACAACTAACTTTGAATTTAAAAAATTATAACATTTTTAGCATAAGTACATTCCAATACTTAGTATTACTTTTATGCTTCTCAGTTTGGCAGGTGAAGGAGAAACATGGGATAGGAAGATATTCCCATCAAAATGCTTTAAATGACTTTTGATCTAATGTTAAGTTCTTGGTTTGTATTCAAGATTGATGTTTTTCTTATTATTATCTGTTGTTGAGTTGCCTGCAACTCATAGCAACCCTATGCACAAAAGCTCCGCACTCTGTCCTATCCTGAGTCAATCTCACAGCTTCTGACACGTCTAACCCCATTACCCAATTCCTCTCCTACACGGTCTTCCTCTCTTGCACTGTCCACCTACCCTTCCAAGCATGATGTCCTTCTCAAAAGACTGTTCTCTCCTGGCAACTTGTCCAAAGTATGTTAGATGGAGCTTCAAAATCCTTGCCTCAGAGAAGCAATATGATTTTACATTCTCTAGGACAAACCTGTTTGTTCTTTTGGCAATCCATGAAATATTCAAGACTCCTCCAGCACCACAACTCAAAGACATAAACCCTTCTGTCATCTTTAGTCATTGTCCAGTTAAATGGCATCTTACTATATACCTCAAAACTAAATTTTTAATGTTTACCTTTTATTGAAGAAAGCATGCAACAACTTGGAAATTGTGACTAGGAAAAGCTATTCTTTCTCACCCTCATGATTCTTTTGCCTTACTGAGTTTTTCCTTTTTTTTTTTTTTTAACTTACAAGGAAATAAAAACTAACAAAGGATGATATGTAGTACTTATGTTAACTTAAGTTCACAAGAAAATGAACCTGTCTTCATTAATATTAAATCTTTGATATTCCTTTATAAACTATTACATGTACCTTTGTTTTAAATTATCCTGAATCTTTCCTAGAATTATCCGTAGTTTAATTATAAACAAAATTTGAATGTTTTCAATATTTTATATATTATTTACAATTGTTGCTGTTGTGTACCATGGAGTTGGAACTGACCCATAGCTATCCCTCCAGTGGGCTTTCAGAAGCAGTAAATCACTCAGGAGATTGCCTATCCTTCTCCTGTGGAGCAGCTAATGAATTCCAGTCTCGCTTGCCTTCAGAATTGGAGCACAGCTTCTTGCCACTAGGCCAAAGTTACATAGGCTGTAATGTTGTTAGGTGCCCTTGAGTCAAGTTCAGTCTGTAGTGACCCTATGAACAGCAGCTCTGAACCCCATCCTATCCTGTGTCATCCTCACACTTCCTGACACACGAGAGCCCATTGAGGCAGTCACCGTGTCAATCCACCTGGTTGAGGGCCTTCTCCTTTGCTAACACTCTACCTTTCTGAGCACCATGTCCCTCTCCAAGGAATAACCCACCTAGTAACATGCCCACAGTAAATGAGGTGAAGTCTCATTATCTTTGCCTCCGAAGAACACTCTGGTTGCCCCCTCCTTAAGACAGTTGTTCTTTTGGATGTCCATGGAATGTTCAGCACTCTTCTCCACCACCACAGCTCAAAGACATCAATTCTTCTTCTGTCATCCTTATTTATTGTGCAGCTCTCAGATACACAGCAAGAGCAGAAAGACCAGAGTCTGAATCAGATGCACCTTCGTCCTCAAACTGACATGATTACTCCTCAATAATTTGGAAAGGTCCCTAACTGCAGACTTGTTGCAACATGTTGGCTGTAGTGACACTCTGGCAATAAAGATTTCCTGGGAATCCCAGCAATGAAATCTACTTGCAATTATTTAGGACTGTGACACTATTAAGTGTGACATTTGTAATACAACTTATATACTTTTCCAGTGTAAAATTATCTTGTCTTTTATAATATGGAAAAAGTTCTAGTAGCATAGTCAGTAGGGAATTGGGCTGCTATGCCTAAGGTCATGCCTCTTGGGCTATTCAAATCCAACAGCAGCTCTGCTGGAGAAAGAAAGGCAATCTGCCCTGTGATTTACAGCCTTGGAAAAGCCCACCACAAGGTCAGTTATGTATAATTCGATTCCAACTTAATAATAAGTTGAGAATGTCACTATACTGTGGTTATATGTTGTTGAATGGGAACTGACTCCTAGCTAATTCTCCAGTGGGCTTTCAGAGGCTGTAAATCTGCATGGGAGGTGATGGTCCATCTTTCTGCTCTGGAGAAGCTAGTGGATTCAAACCCCTTGTCTTTAGGTTGTTAATGCAGCTCCGTACCACTTAGCCACCAGAACTTCTTGTTTTAAGGAAAAATGTTGTCAAGGAATTGTCATAGAAGCAATTACAACTTCGTCAAAGCAAGTATATTTTTCAAATACTGTTATTTCTCAATTTCACCAGGTTTCTTATTTTTATTTCAGGAAAGCAAACGTAAGGATAACAAACATCATATGAAGAAATTTGGTGATATCTGGGAGGCTCAAATAACCTCAATTTCCAATGACATCTTTCAGAAACTGTAGTAAAGGAAATCCACAATTATCTGGAAGACAGGAAAAAAAAACCCACAAAAAAAACAACAACAACCCACCCAAGAACCAAGCAACGAACTTAAAAGTATTAAACTACCTCCTATGTCAAGGAGGGGAAATAAAAGAGAAACGTTTACTTAGGCTGTTCATACCCTTAATGTTATAATTTCATTTAATAATATGATAATTCTTTTGTTAAGAAATACATTTTGTTGGTTTGGATATTGAATATTCTTACTTAATCTCAATAAATTGCAAAATATTCAGAAACTTCCTGTCTCTGGCTGTACAACAATATCTTCTTGTCATTTTAATGAATGAAGTGAAAGCTATAAACTTGGTGTCACTTAAGCTGATTACTAAACACTATAAATTATCTTGATGAATGTATGTGCTTATAGTTTCATTTCCTTGTTAATTCATTTATGTCTACAAATGTGATTTCTCCTAATGATACTAATTTTTCCACAGTTTATTCCTTTCTAATTACATTGTTAAAGAACTTTATCAATGTGATATCTGAGAATTATTGAGAATATTTCTGATGAATATAAATTTAAGAAGACTGTATAATCTCTGCTCATTTTAAGATTTGTTGCTTTAATTTTAAAAAGATACTGCTTTTGTGTTTCTATTAGATAAATTCCTTTTTATTGTGTTCAAACTTCTAAACTCTTAATAATTTTATCTACTAGGATTATGTCAAAATCTCCTAGTATTATTGGTTATTCTATTAATTTTTTTCTATATTGTAAGCTTTAATACTGAGTGAACCAGAGAAACGTTTTCTTTTTCAAATAAATAGGAATATTTTCGCTTCATACTGCTGTTGTAGCATTGGTGTTTCAGTGGTAGAATGCTCGCCTGCCATACTGCTGTTGCGTTATCCTCATGGGCGAACTTTTACATATTTACCTTTACTATGAAATGAATCACCTACTAATGTACAGAACACATGTAAAAAATGAACTAGTTATGTATGTCCACTTCACTCTTCACTTCTAGAAGAAAGCACTATATGTATGTTACATGGATTTGCAATTTAATTTGAAATATGGACTTTTAAAATTAAATCTGCAAGATTATATTCCAAGTCAACAGGAAGAATTCATCTTCTTTTAATTTCTGGAAATTTCCAGCAGCTATGTTTATCCTGACATTCTCAAAATTTCTTAGATATAGAGGAACAGGATTCAGAAGATTTATCCTGCATATCATTTTAATCTAAAGATAATATCTTTCTTAGATTTTAGGACATCTTTTCCTACCATTACTCTGATTAGTGTTGTTATTGTACACCATCGAGTAAGAACTGACCCACAGGTGATAGTGGGTTTTCAAAGGCAGTAAATCTCACTGGAGGAGACTGTCCATCCTTCTTCTGCAGAGCAGCTGGTGGGTTCAAACCACAGGCCTTTGAGATTGCAGCGCAGCTACTTAGCTGTAGGCCACCAGAACTCCCACCTCTTAAAAGTTCTTATTAAGTATGCTAGAGTCGGAACCCACCCATAGCTGACCCTCCAGCGGGTTTTCAGAGGCAGTTGTTAATCAATCACACAGGAGGAGCGCCTTAATATTTTTTCTTCTTCTCCAGGAATTTCTCCTAAGTTGATCCAGGATTTCTCCATGTTTCCTGCTTTTGTTTGTTGTTTGTTTTTAAATTTCATGTGTGTTTGACTGTCTTCCACTGTATTGGGAGGATTTTTCAGCTCTATTTTTTAGTCTTCAAGTGATCTTCAGCCATATTCATCTGGTACGGAATGATTTTAAGAATAATGGGGTTTTTTTTCTTTTTTTTTAAAATAATTTTAATGAACTTTTACAGAGAATTTGGATTTCCATTCATGCATTGCTGCACTTCTCTCCCCGCTCAGCCCTTTCCCCGCTGCCCCCCACTTCGCTCCTCTCTTTCAAAAGTAAAAGAAAGACTCCCTCCCTGGTACACAATGCCCCCCCCCCCAAGAATAATGGTTTTAAAGTTTTGTAATCTTTAATCCTTATTAAAGACCCTATGTGTCCATGCATTTCTTTAAAGACATAATTAGGCGCAGGTGTGGAAGTTGCCTAAGGAGGCCTTCAGCACTACCCACTCTGGCCTTGTTTGCTGAGATCCGCCCCAGGCTAGGGACCCTTGAGAGCAAATGGAGACATCAAGCTAAATGCTGGTGGGAGGGTCTTGATAGGAGGGTCTGCAGCCGTCATTCTAGAGTCATATACAGCTTCATATCACTCTGTGGAAGAACTTGCATTGAGAAGGAACAGCTCAAATCCTTTATTCATGTGAAAATAGCTACAACATTTTGGTATAAAATAGAAATGCAAGCAAACAAAAGTAGGAAATTGGAGACAATAAAATTGGAGGCAGTCAGGAGATAGAAAAGAACGTGAATTAGACTTCTGTTATATTTGTTTAAGCAGGCTTTTTGAATTTTTACTAAAAAGTATGATTACTGTTTATTCACAATGTGTTCTTCATTAGCTACAATTAACAAAGCAGCCTTGAGATGCTACTTGCTGCTATTCTTGACACACTTGAGAAAATAACTTAAAATTAGGTATGAAAATGTGATCAAGTTTCACGAGAATTTTCCATTTTTTATATTTTGAGCATTTCTTTTTTCATTTTTGAGAAATACAAGCATTATTATTATTTCAAGTATTTGTGCAATTTTAGACATTGGGTGCTATGATTAGTTCCAACTCACAATGAATGTATGTACAACAGACCTGATTTTAATGGTTATCCAGTACCATGGGCTACTTATCTTTAAAAATAAAGTATTTAATAAGTGTTATGCTTTATTTTGAGATTTTTCTAATAGGAATCTTAGATTCATAACTGAATGAAGTATTTTATTCTCTACAATATATTTTAAATATACCAAATTCATGTTCCAAGATTTACTATAAAAATACATATTAAAAGCTGTATGATCCAACGTCAAAGGGGTAAAGAATCTGTGACTGAATACTGTGTTTATGTTGTATTTTTAGAGTATTGCTTAAGACTATTAAAAAAAAAAAGTAGGTACTGTTTCTAAGAGAAAATAAACTATATTTGAATTCTATTTCCAATATCTGCCAGTTGTAAGATGTCAGACAAGTTAATTTTCATTTCTTCACCTAGATTGTGTGAAGATTGAGACAAAGACCATAAAGTGAGAACAATAACTATTAGCAATAATTATGCTAACAACTCAGTAATATTGTCAGGAAGAAAACAAAATTGAAAAAGGAAACTGTTGCTTTTAAGTAGATCCCAACTCATGCTGACTTCATGTGTGTTACAGAATGGAACTGTAATATTAATGAGAGTAGATTGCCAGGTTTCTAACTGTACTTGCTGAAAAGTGCACTAAATCTCCAACCTGTTGCCGTAAAACCGTGTGCACTACCTAAGAATCTGTCAGGGGTTCCTATTAGTGAGGAGAATTTAAACACACACACACACACACACACACACACACACACACACACTGTCACAGAATGTATAATGTCACAAATATATAATGTATTTATTGTTTATATTGTATATTATATATTGCCTTGGAGTGGATTCCTACTCCTAAGAACTCTAAGGAGATAGAAGTTTCCAGAATGTTTCCAAGTCTTTTAACAGAGGCAGAGTGCTACATCTTGCTTCCTTGGAGCATCTAGTAGATTAAAACTACTGACCTTTTGGGTTTCTCTTTCTACACACTTAATACATTCTATACCTGCAGAGTGGCTGGTGGGTTCAGCTTCTTACTACTAGGTCACCTACTAGTCATCAATAGAAGGATAGATAGATGGAGGTAGGGAGAGAAGGAGGAGGAAGAGGAGGAAAGAGAGAATGAGAATGTATATATGTTGTTATGTACCATCAATCAGCACCAACTCATAGCTGACCTTCCAGGGGTTTTAGAAGCAGTTAATCGCACTGGAGGATATTGCTCATCCTCCTCTCGCGAATATACAGAGATGCGTATTTATGGGTTTGTGTGTTCTGGTGACCTAGTGGTAAAAAGCTGTACTGCAATTTTAAAGACAAGTGGTTTAAATCTACCAGACGCTCTTCTAAAGAAAAAGAAGCAATTTCCAACACGATTTAAAGGCCCTGAAAACCCACTTAGAAAACCCTAAAGACTCAGCAAGAAAACTATTGGACACAGTGGACCTATTTAGCAAAGTGTCAGGATACAAGATCAACATACAAAAATCAGTTGGATTTCTCTACAGTGACAAAGAGAATACAGAGCAGGAGCTAAGAAAAACAATACCCTTCACAATAGCTAATCACAAGATTAAATACTTGGGAATAAATTTAACAAGAAGCACAAAGGATCTATTCAAAGAAAATTACAAAACA
>NW_006399803.1:15569504-15573534 GCF_000299155.1 Elephantulus edwardii
GGGAGGGTTGGGATGGGAGAAAAGTGCAACAATGAATGAATGGAAATAAAAAAAAATTTAAAAAAAAAAAAAGATCAATGCAGGGGAAAAGGAGGCTCAGGAAAAAAAAGAAAAGCAAGCAGGAGGACCTGTGAAGAGGGCTCATTTTCTGATGGCTCCGCCACTTTGGACTCGCGACAGAGCGCCCCTCTGTGGCAGTTGAGCCTCCCCACTGCAGGTGCGCGCTGCAAGTCTCGCTCGCCACCGCCTCTTCCCCGCCCGCGGCCGCACGCGCATGCGCCGTTAGCACTCGCTGCTGCGCGGCCAGCGGCGGGATTGGCTTGGGGAGTCTCCGGGACCAAGTGGTGGCAGCGACTCGGACATCTGAGCTGCCACTGCCGAAAACGGGCCCGCTGAACAGGTGCGTGAGCTGTCAGCCACCTTCCCGCTGCCCTTTGCCCTTGAGCTGATGTGAGGCGTCCGACTCGTGTGGCTCCCCCCCCGGGCGGGGTTTCCTAGGCCGAGGCCAGGTGAGGGAATGGCGCTGAGTTCAGGAGATGCGGCTTGTGGGCTTCCGCGAAGGAGGCTCTGGAGGTGGACTCCTGCGGCATCCTGGGCGGCGGGACTCGATGCCCCGCGACTCCCTTGGGTCCTGCGGCCCCGCTGTGCCCACCTGCTGCGATGGACCGAGTGTGGGGGGCAGCCCGGCGCCCCCTGAGCCTGCCGCGCCTGCAGCCACGGCGCCGAGGCCGTTACCCCAGCGGTTACCACCGCAGTGCAGTTCACGCGCCAGACCGGGAGGGCGCTCGGGGCCCGGGAGCGGGGCCCGGGGCGCATCCGGAGCCGCTCACTCCGCCCGCTGCTCCCCTCAAAAAAGGCAGACAGAACCAAAAAAGGCTCAGTTTACGCAGTCCCCACTGATGTGCCGCCGAAGGGATCCAGTCATCACTGCGGAGGTGGCCTGGGACTCCGGACCGCTCCCTTGATGCGCTGCCTGGAGACCGAGGTGCGCCGCCGGGGAGGGGCGGGGAGGTTTGGGTAGAACCCAGAGAAGCCTTAATTACGAGAGATTCATTATCGCCTAGAGCCTGTTTATGATCAGTCGGACTCTGTAGCTGTTTTATTTATAGACTGTGCCCCAAGCAACGACGGCAGGCATTTGTTTAGATTTAGTGGCAAATGGCATCAAACTAATACACCGGGAAAGCCCAGAGAAGAGGAAAGTAAATCACGTCGCCTTTGGAAGAAATCTAGGATTAGGGGAGTTCATTTGTATTGAAACTTTTTGATGCAGAAAGTGAGCAAGAAACCTGAGTTAGTGTGGTTTTGTTTGCTTTTACTTTTTAAATACACACACACACACACACACACACACACACACAATCACTCTAGGCAAACCCTCCATTTCTGAGTTCTAATTGTGACCTCAGTTTTACAGTTTCGCCTCCAAATCTGTCTAATCCAATCACATGTAGACATCTCCAAATCCTTAGAGCAAAATATACAGTATTGTTGATCTTATTTATTTAATGGACATGGTTAATTTTGGATGAGTGATGTATGTTAATGGTCTATAAACATTGAGCAGTACTGTAAATTACTCTTCCTAATAGGGAATTCTGGTGGCCTTCTCCTTGGGAATTGTGCCGCTGACCCAGAGGCCTCACCTCTCTGGTTGTTCCAGGCCATAGAAAGATGGGCAGTTTCTTGCCATGTGATTTACAGGCTCCAAAAACCTACTAGAGGGTCAGCTGTGCCTCGTTTCTAAGTGGACAGCAGTGAGTTTGACTTGTGTTTGAGTTTTCAGTACCCAGTAAATTTTACCATTCTTAGAAACTAAGCTGGGCTCTATGAGGAGAAGTGTGGCGTTAGGACTGGTGGAAGATCTATCAACAATCTGCATTATGCAGATGACACAACCCTGCTCGCTGAAACTGAGGAGGACCTCATGCACTTACTGCAGAGGGTCAAGGACTGCTGCAGCCTTCAGTATGGACTGAGGCTCAATGTCAAGAAGACAAAAATTCTCACCACTGGACCAATCGGTAGCATCAGGATGGATGGTGAAGAGATTGAGATTGTTCACAGCTTCAGTTTGCTTGGCTCCACAGTCAACACTCTTGGCACCAGCAGCCAGGAAATAAAAAAACGTATTGCGATGGGAAAGTCTGCTGTTAGGGACCTCTCTAAAGTACTCAAGAGCAACATTGTCTCTCTGGAGACTAAGGTGCGCCTGATACAATCACTTGTTATGCATCAGAGAGTTAGACAATGACTAGGGAGGATAGAAGGAGAATTGACGCCTTTGAGCTGTGGTGCTGGAGAAGAGTATTGAATGTTCCATGGACTGCCAAGAAAACAAACAGATCCATCCTAGAGAGGGTTAAACCAGGCTACTCCTTGGAGGCAAGGATTCTGGGGCTTCGTCTGACATACTTTGGACATGTTGTAAGGAGGGACAGGTCCTTGGAGAGGGACATCATGCTTGGTAGGGTAGAGGGACAGCACAGGAGGGGAAGACCCTCTATGAGGTGGATTGATTCAGTGACTGGGGTAATCGGGATGGGTGTGTCAGAGGCAATGCGGTTGGCACAGGGTAGAGCAGGGTTTAGGGCTGTTGTACATACGGTCACTATGAGTTGCAAATGACTCCATGGCACATAACAACAACAACAGTTAGAAACACTTGGGTCCCTAACTTAGGTACTAACAGGAATTGGAACCCACCAGCCCCTTGCTCAAAGAAAGATGTATCTGATCTATTTCTGTAAAGGTTTGTTGTTATGTCTCATTGAGTTGGAACCAACTCAGTTAACTAACCCTCCAGCAGGTTTTTAGAGGCAGTAAATTGCTTAGGAGGAGACTTCCCATCCTTCTGCCACAGAACATTTATTGGATATGAACCATATTCTTTTGGGTTGGCAGTACAACTTCTTACCACTGAGGCACTAGAGTTCCCTAAGGCAGCAAAAAGACAGACTGCAGTTGTCATAGATTGAATTGTGTCTCCAGAAATATGTGTCAGCTGTAAGGTTTTCCACAATCAACACTCTTGGCCTCAGCAGTCAGGAAATCAAAAGACAAACTGCATTGGGAAAACCTGCTATCAGGACCTCTCCAGAGTAATGAGAAACAACGATGAAAGTCTAGAGACTTAAGGTACACCCGATCCACGCCATGATCTTCGAAATTACTTGCTATGCATCAGAGAGCAGGACAATGAATAAGGATGACAGGAGGAGGATCGATGCCTTTGAGCTGTGGTTGCTAGAGAAGAGTGTTGAACATTCCATGGAATGCCAAGAGAACAAACAGGTTTGTTCTGGAGAGGGTGAAACCAAGTAATCCGTTAGAGGCAAGGATTTTGAGGCTCCGTCACATATACTTTGGGCACGTGGCCAGGAGGTACCAGGTAGGACATCATGCTTGGGAGGATGGAGGGACATTGCAGGAGAGGAAGACCCTGGATGAGATGGTTTGATACAGTAACTGGCATAATGGAGGTTAGATGTATTGGAGTCAGTGACATTAGCTCAGGGCAGGCTTCAGAGCAGTTAAACATAGGGTCAGTATGAGTTGCAGGTGACTCGACAGCACATAACAACAACATAAAAGATTTATTGACATCTTTGCAAAATCTATAGAGCATTTCTCCTCTGGTCTGTAAGGTCACTATAAATCCAATCCACCACATTTTGGTTGCTCTTAGAGCTTGTTGAAAGGAATTAGGCATTTGAAGCTGTACTGTACATTTGAGTTTTGCCTCTTCTATTTACTAGTTGTGTAAACTTACTGAAAGTTTGTTATCTCCATGAATCTCATTTTACTCTGCATAAAATAAGTCATGTAGTTATACTTTGGACTTGTCAGGAGGGGCCAATTATTGGAAAAGGACATCATGTTAGGCAAGATGGAGGGTTAGAGAAAGAGAGGAAAGAGCCTCAACAAGAGGCATTGACACAGTGACTATAACAGTAGGCTTGAGCATGTCAGAGATTGTGAGGACGGCGCTGGTTAGGGCATAGTTCAGATCTGTTGTTCTTTTTTTTTT
>NW_006399803.1:15574564-15604864 GCF_000299155.1 Elephantulus edwardii
GCTGACTCTCACCAGTGGCTATGGATGAAGTCACAGGCGATTTTCAGCCAGCGCCGGAGATCTGTTGTTCTTAGGGTTGCTCAGGCTTGTAGTCAACTGGATGGCACCTAACAGCAACTGTAATAACACATGCTCATAAAATATCCAAAACGAAAACTGATTTGTAGCAACCCTGTAGGCCTGAATAGATCTGCCCATGGGCTTTCTAAGGCTTTGCGTCTTCTCAGGGAAGCATCTGGTAGTTTCCAAGCACTGATCATTTTGTTGGCAACCAAATG
This sequence comes from Elephantulus edwardii, assembly GCF_000299155.1. Taxonomy (NCBI): domain Eukaryota; kingdom Metazoa; phylum Chordata; class Mammalia; order Macroscelidea; family Macroscelididae; genus Elephantulus; species Elephantulus edwardii. The sequence continues at coordinate 15,574,843 of NW_006399803.1, forward strand.
CTTACCCATGGTGCCACCATGGTTACAGGCTCCTTAGAGCCCTATAAAGATTGAAGTTAAGATGCCTTGAAAATCACAAATACTCATAAACAGCCATCCTTTTTCTTTTTTACTTTACTTTCTTCCTTTTACTTCCTTCATCAAATGATGTTGCTTTTGCCTCTACCCTTTGTACAAAGGAATGAATTCTGTTTATCCTTCACATAGGAGCCCTGATGGTAGATTGGGGATTTCTCAAGATCCTCTTGAGAAAGATGAGGCAGTGTGCTTCCATAAAGATGTACATACACCCTGGGAAACAGAAAGGAGCTGTTCTGTACATCTTGCAGGATCACTATATGAGTCCTGATTGCTCAACAGTAGTAAATTAGGTTTTTGGTATCCTTCGTATTTCACTTAAAATGTTGCCTTCTCAAAGAGGATGATCCTAAAGTTTCCTTTATTAATGTAAACTCAGCTTCCCAGTGATTGTCTAACTTTCTTGGCTTCTTTCACTTACTGTAGTTTACATATTATACCTGGAATGTTTGTTTACATCTGACTTATGTCCTGTGCCCTTAAACTCTCTGAGACTATTTGTTCAGTCTTGCCAGTTACTATAAGCAGTGTCTGGCACATAATTGAAAATTATAAATTTTTTCAATTAATTACTGGATGATGAATTTTATTATTCCCTGTCACACCATCCTTGAATTTCTTGGAAGAAAGTGGGAAGGTGTTTCTATTTAGAAAGATACATCTTGCTGCTTTATGACAGAATCCAGATTTGGTTAACAGTATAAGTTAAGAGAATGCTAGCTGATCAGATAGAAAATTTAAGACTCAGAGGCTTAACACAGCGGTTTCTAATGTTCCTAATAAGTGGAGGACAATCCTCTGAGTAGTTATTGAGGGTCCTAGCCTCTTCCTAACTTGTAATTCCACTCTCTTCACTTCAGCATTAGCTCTCAAAATTGCCTGCATCAAACTAGAAGTTGGGAGGAAAGATCATGGAAAGTTTTTTATAATCTTTTTACATTTTATTGGCTATAACAGTCACATTTTGTTGTTATTGTGTACTGTACAGTGGAACTGACTCATAGCTAACCCTCCAGTTGGTTGTCAGAAGCAGTTGATGATACAGGAGGACATTGCCCATCTTCTTCCATGGAGCAGCTAGGAGAGGCCTTGAACTGCCTCCCTTCAGGATTGCACTGTAGCTTCTTGCCACTAGGCCACCAGAGCGCCTTCTAACAGTCACATAGTCATGCCTAATTAAAAAGGAAATAGGGTATAGCACTGTCCCCTTGTTGGGGCAGGGGTAGGCAGGAGGGTCAGCTATGGGTCGGTTCTGACTCTACAGTATACAACAACAACAGTACGATAGGAGGAAGCTCTGATGGCCTAGTGGTAAAGAATTACACATCAGTCCAAAGGCATATGGTTTGAATCCACCAGCTTCTCCACAGAAGAAAATGGGCATTCTCCTCCCTTAGGATTTATAGCCTCTGAAAACCTGCTAGAGGTTTGGCTATGAGTTGGTTCCAACTCCATAGCACATATCAACAAAAGAAGTGTAATGGTATGGCTGTTGTTGAGAAAATATCTATATACTAATACACTTCTACTACTATTGGCCTAAATCTTGAAAATTTCTAAAATGTTTATAAACATACCTTGTTACGAATTTTGTGGATTTTTTTGTGTTATTTTTTAACAAGCATATAATAAAGCAGTGAAGAAAGAGAACATGGAACATAGAAGAAAAGTTCTGGATTCTAATTACACTCATCACATTTGCAGTTACATGCCTTTGAGCAAGTTTTTTAAATGTTCCAAATTTCCTTTTGAAAAGTTATAATAATAATTCCTGTCATATATATTTTCAGATGTAGGGATTAAATTAGCTGGTTCTTTTGACTAAATTAGTAAAACTGTTTGGGGCAGTTTTGCATCTTATCGAGTCCCTATGAGTTGAAGTTGACTTGACAGCAGTGGCTTTGGTAGTTTTATGTTTTTGGTTTTTCTTTTGGATATGTAGGTAGGCGAGGGTGTTTAAACAACTGTCATCTGTTTTCCAAATCTGTCACAAAATTTCATATTCTCATGTTGTATATCGGTTCTAATGTCTTCACATCTTCTCAGCATTTTGTGATTCAGTTCTTTTTAATTATAGTTATTCTGGGAGATGTAAAGCACTATCTCATTTTGAATGTACTATAGACCTGTTCTTGATGGTCTAAGAGTTCTTTCATATTTTATTCTCTCAATTTTCATATCAGTATAATTTTATTAAAAAGTAATGCATCTATTTTCTGGACCACCTGAATGACCAGCCACTTTGTTAACATCTAAAAGTGCAACATTTTCTCAGTGCCTATATTTACTGTGTACTTAAAGTACATGTTGTTTTCCTGTCAGGCTGGAACCAATCCATAGCTGACCCCCACAGTGAGTTTTCAGAGGCAGTAAATCACTGCAGGAGAAGATTGCCCATCCTTCTCCTGTGGAACAGCTGGTGGATTTGATCTGCACCTGCTTTTGGGATTGTAGCACTGCTTTCTAACATAAACAGAAAGAAATAAATTTGCATATTTAATGTACTAATGGAGATAATTGATGTTAGCCACTGTTGAGTGAAGGATGTAATTATATAAATCATGTGTTTCTGTCAAGAGATACTTGATAAGTCATAAGGAACACAAATTTTGAAGTATTTATATAGAGAGAAACATCTTGAGTAATCATAGTGTAAGAATGATGCATTGCTTTCTCTATAGTTAGCCACCTGATCAAATTACTATTTAGTAGTGATTCTCAGCAATAGCTTATGTTAAATTTGAGGGTTTCCCCTTTAGCTTCCTTTGTCTCCTAGAGCTATTATAACAAAATGCCACCAATTGAGCTGCTCAGAAAAATAGAATTTATCTCACAGTTTTGAAAGTTGTGTGGCTGAGTTCAGCATGTTGGCAGGACCATGCTGTCTCTGAAGATTCTAGATCTTCTTTCCCCCAACATTTGGTAGTAGCTCTGTGACTCTGATCACATATTTTTTCCCTACTCTATATCTCTTTTCATTTTACTAGATTAGGACGTATCCTGTTCTTTGTATGACCTCATCTTAATTAGTAACATCTTCAGAAGCCTTCTTCCTAAACAGAGTCACTCACATTCATAAGTACCAGAAGTTGGTATTTTGACATAACTTTTTTTAGTACACAATTTAATCCATGGCAATGGCATATGTATATATATATTTCATATTACTTGAGGCCTACAACTATAGAATTTGTTTCTGTTTAGATGTGAAACTTTTATTTTCACTTGTTTAAAACATAGTTCATGTAATTTTGTTATTTGCTTTAAAGGCCACCTTAAAATATAGGAGCTTAAGAGTAAGTTATTTTAAGATACATTTATATGAATTTATCAGAACTTTATTTTTACTGTCTACTCTTAATTTCACAGATAATCAATATGCATTTTCAAGGCTTTAGGCTATGTTTGGGTCTTCTGCTCATCTCAGTTAATGCAGAATTTATGGATGATGGTGCTGAGATGGAAGATTTTGATGAAAATTCAGAAGAGATTGATATTGATGAAAATGAACTTTCTTCAAAGGTAAGATTCCTGAGAAACAAATTATAAATGATTACTATATATGATATACAGGCATAACTACCTTCTTAAGATTTATTACAGTTCTAATAATTTTTGTTTTCGAAATGTTGATAGTTGTTGTTAGGTGCTGTTGAGTTGAGTATGACTCATAGCAATCCTACAAACAACAGATCTGAACTCTGTCCCATCCTGTACTATCCTCACACTTCCTGACATACTAGAGCCCATTTCGGCAGTCACTGTGTCAATCTACCTGGTCTGTGGTCTTCCTCTCCTTTGCCAACCCTTCACCCTTCCCAGCATCATGGCCTTCTCTAAGGAATACCCCTCCTAGCATCATGCCCAAAGTATGTGAAGCAAAGACTATCATTTTTACCTCCAGAGAACATTCTGGCTACACCCTCCCTGACATATCTTTTTATCCTTTTGGCTGTCCATTGATGTTCAGAGCTCTTCTTTAGCTGCAGTTCAGAGGCATCAGTTCTTCTTCTGTTATCCTTATTCATTGTCTGGTTCTCAGATGCATAGCAAGTAATCAGAAAGACCATGGCCTGAAACAGATGCACCTTCATCCTCAAACTGACATCATTACTCCTCAGTAATTTGGAGAGGTTTCTAACGGCAGATTTTCCCAGTGCAGTGCATCTCCTTATTTCCTGACTGCTTATACCAAGGATGTTAATTGTGGATCCAAGTAAGATGAAGCTGACAGTTGACAGTTTCAAATTTTTCTCCACCCATCATGAGGTTGTCTATCGGGCCAGTGCTAAGGATTTTTGTTTTCTTGACATTGAGATGTGATCCATCACAAGGGCTGCATTCTTTAATCAACAAATGCTTCAAACCCTCTTCGCTTTCAGTAAGAAGATTGTGTCATCTGCATAACACTAGTTATTGATGAGTCCCCCTCATTCCTGATGCCACATTCCTTCTCCATCTTCTTGAATAATTTGCTCAGCATATAGATTAAATAGGTACATAGAGAGAAAACAGTCCTTACACACTCCCTTTTAAATTTTAAACCATGCAGTTTTCTAAGTAGAACAATATTGTTTTCCCCTAACTATCTTATTGTTATGTTTTTTTAGTTTGTCCAGATACTACAAAAATTCTTATTTTTGTGCATGACATTTAGTGTAGTTTTATTACAAAACTATGTTGGTCAAAACAAGTATGAGATACCATCTCACCCCAGTAAGAATAGCAAAATTCAACAGAGCAGCAAACAACAAATGCTGGTGAAGTTGTGGAGAACCTGGAACCCCTATTCCCTGTTGGTGGAAGTGTAAAATGGTGTAACCACTATGGAAGGCAGTATGGCACTTTTTCAAACAGTTAGAAATAGAAATACCATTTGACCCAGCAATCCCACTACTGGGAATATACCCTAAAGAAACCAGAACTGCCACCCAAGCAGATATATACACACTCATGTTTATTGCTGCTTTGTTCATGATAGCAAAAAGTTGGAAACAACCCAAGTTCTCAACAAATGAATGGATAGAGAAGCTGTGCTATATTTACACAATGGAATATCATTGAAAAACAAAGAATTGATGAAATATTATACAAAATGGATGACCCTGCAGGATATTATGCTGAGTGAAATAACTCATTCACAAAAAGATAAATACTGCATAATGCCACTGTTATAAAACAGGGGGGTTGGGGAAAAACTAAGAAAAGAGGGGATAAATGATGTGCATGACGTTGAAACAGATAAGGGAGAGAACTGTATAAAAGGAATCTATGCTTAGGTGTTATTGGTAAGACTAGAGTCCAGAAAAAGAACTGTGTAGTAAAGTGGTCTGGGGGGTATTGTATAACAATGAAAGAACTTTTTTTCCCCAAAGAAAAAAGCGAACTGGAGGGGAGGGGAGGCAGGGATGAAAATATGTAACAATGAAGGATTGGAAATCCATGTTCTTTATAAACTTGGATTAAAATCTCAATGAAAAAATATGTTGGGAAGTTTGTAGTATCAAAATAGAAGTTCAGCTGATTAAAACCCATTGCCATGTTGACTGTGATGCGTAGAATGCCGTGTGTGTCTTAGTAGAACCGTGCTCTGTAAGGCATGGTTTTAGCAGTTGAGTTTTTGGAAGTAGATTAGCAGGTCTTCCTTCAAAAGCACTTTTTATTTATTTACTTTTGTACCGTGTAAATCTATTGTTTTTCTAAAAAGCTTTTTATTGTGTGAAGATTTAGAAATCATATTGGGTTTTCATACACTGATAAAACATTTGTTCTATAACATTAATCATTATTGATTAATGTAATTATGATGCCTCATCAACCCATTATTGTCTGTTGCCTTTCTCATCACCTAATTTATCTACTTAATAATTTTTACTTCTCTTGCTCTCCTTTCTCAACACTATTATTCCCCCAGGATTGATTTTGTGTGTAAACCTTCCCTTAGTTTTTGTAACAATTGCCTTATACATAATTGTCTCTGTGGCTGGCATATGTCACATAGCATAATTTGTTCTAGAGCCATCCATACATGCAGCATTTCACAAGTTCTTGATCACTTTTTAGTGATGCATTAATACTCCATTGTGTGAATATATTATAGTTTCTTAGCCATTCATCCACTGATGAATGCTTAGGCTTTTTTGTAACTTTGCTGTTATAAATAATGTTGCAATAAACATGGAGGTGGGTATGTTAATTGGCATCATAGGTATTAGTTCTTTGGGATATATACCTAGTAGTGGGATTGCTGGATCAAATGGTATTTCTGGATTTCTAAAGAAGGGCCAAACTGCTGAGAAGACTTAGTTGGACTTGAACTTTTAACCTTTCACTATCAGTCAAACATGTTAACCCTTTGCACCAACGAGGGACTCTTTATAACTGGTTAAGAAGAGACTAAGTATTTTAGCTAAGAGAAGGTTTTATTTATGACACTACCAGCTGTTTTCACATGAATGAAAAAATAATTGGAAGTTACTCTAGAAGGAAAGTCAGCAGTGTCTAATTGTTAACAAGGATAATGAATTTGAGAATATTGACCCTAGTTTCTGTCTTAGCATTTTAAGATGTGTGTTTGAAGTTGTATCTAGTAGAAGTCTGGCAGAGAGAATTCTGTATGCTACAAGATACCATAAGTGCCTTCACATTGAAGAATATTCACAACTAATAATATGATAATCAGAAAATTTTTTGATAGTGAGACTGTGCTTTGTTGTTGTTGTTTTCATGAGTTGTTGAGTTGACTGCAGTTCATCTTGTCCAGGACTAAATACTGCACCACCCTCACAAACCTTGCTGTGTTGGAGCCTCATTGGTAAAGCCATTAAGTCAGTCAGTCTTACTGAGGACTATCCTCTTCTCTGACTTCCTACTTTATGTCCTGCAGGAGTTGACAGAATACCAACTGATGTGTTTTGACAGACAAATGGAACATAAGAAGTGCTTACTTCTTACCTGTCTATGCCAAGAAATTTGGAACATAGCTACATAGTTAACTTATCAAAAGTAATCTCTTATTTGTACTTATTCCAAAGAAAGGTGATTCAACAGAATGTGGAAATACATAATATGCTCAAGTAAAATATTACTTAAAAATGATTAAAAAGTAGTTGCAGCAGTATACTGGGAGGGAACTTTCAAAAATTCAGACCAGATTTAGAAGATGTGCTATAATGGATGTAATTTCTGTTATCAGGTGGATCTTGACTAAAAGCAGAGGAAATAAAAAAGATACTGACCATGCCAGAGGGATTCAGCCTTGTGGCTCATAACAAACATAGTTAACATTGTAAAGAATGAAAATTCAGTACACTTAACTGTGGAACTTTCACATAATTGTTTTTGTTATGTGCCCTCGAGTCGACTGATCCATCCTGACCCTGTGAATAACAGATAAAACCTTCGCCTGTGCTACTCTATCATCATGATCTCAGGCATGCTTGAGTTCATTGTTGTGGTCACTATATCTGTCCCTTTCATTGTAGTCTTCCTCTCTTTCACTGACTCTCAGCCTTTCCCAGCATGAAGTCTTTTTTCCCAGGGACTGGCTTTCTGACAAGATACTCAAAGTATGTAAGAGGAAGTTTCATTATTATTACCTCCACAAAGAGTAAGAGGCAATAGTTTGAACAAAACAGGGGAATAGTATGTGACTTAAAATAAAAGTATGTACCAGGATTGTATTCTTTGACTGTTCATGTTCAGTCTGTATATGATACAAAAAGTCTGAGAACATGTACTCCCTGGTGAAGAGCCTATCATCAGGATTAGAGAAAGACTCTTTAACAATCTGCAGTGTGAAAATGGTACTACATTGCTATTTATAATGAAGAGAGTATAAACTATTTCCTGATGCAGATCAAAGACCAGACATTAGTATGGATTACACCTCAACATAAAAAACCCAATGTTTCTCACAACTAGACCAGTAAACAGTATCATGATAAATGGAGAAAATATTGAAATTGTCAAGGAATTGAATTTTACTTAAGTCTACTATCAACCAAAATGGAAGGAATGAAGCAATGACGTAGTCAAATGATGTATTGCATCTGCTGCAAAAGAGAACTTAAAAATCAAGTATTTCACTTTGAGTATTGCGGTATACCTGACCTAAATAATATTATTTCCAGGCTCATATGCATGATGCCTTTGAATTAGGTGTTGACAGAAAAAAAAAAAGGAATATACTGTTAACTTCTAGAAGAATGAACACAACTGTCTGTGGAAATGTGCTGCGAGAAAACATTTGGAAGCAAAGATGATGAGACTCTGTCCCTCAAACTTTGGACATGTTATGAAGAGCCATTTCTTAGAGACAGACAACATCTTAGGTAAAGTTGAAGGTCAGCCAAAAAGAGGAAGATCCCCAGTGAAATGGATTTATACAATAGCTACAATAGTGGTAGCTCAGACATATCATGGATTCTGAGGATGGCACAAGACTAGATATCTTTCGTTTTATTGTATTTAGAATCTCTGAGTTAGAATCAACCCATTCCACCTGCCAAAACCAATAACACTTTAAACATCAAAATTGGGTTAGATGATTTAAAAGCCAGAAAGAATGCTATTTGGTACTTTGAGGGAGTTGCACTGCTAACCCAAAGGCCATCTCTCTCCCAAGGTTCAAATCTACTGGCCACTGTGAGGTAAAAAGATGGACAGTCTCCTCTCATTCTATTTACAGTCTTGGAAACCTACTGGAGGGTCAGTTTGAATCAGTTCAGACTCAATAACAATGAATTTTTGTTTTGTTTACAGTTTAATTTTATAGTAATAAGGCACATAATCTAGACATAAAATAGAAAATAGAAGAGAAAAATACAACTACAATTTACCAAGTCATAAAAATACAGAGAGCAGTAGTTTTATAATTCATTAAACTTTGTAGAAGATTGGCAATTTTGTTAGGTGAATTTTGATCCTGTCAGTAGGTAATTAGGGATCTCTGGTGACTTCTAACTCTTATGTACCATCAAGTTGTAACTAACCCATAACTGACTCTCCATTGAATTTTCAGAGGCAATAAATTGCTTGGAAGGAGATAGGCCCATTCTCTTGCAGAACAGCTCATGGATGTGAACCATCTATCTTTGGGTTGGCCGTGTACCTCTTTACCATTATACTTTGTGGCTTAGTGGTAAGAAACTGTACTGCCAACAAAAAGGCGAACAGTTCAAATCCACCAGCTGCTCTATAGGGGAAAGATGGACAATTTCCTCCTGTGCGATTTAAAGTCTCTCCAAATCTGCCATAGGAGAAGCTGAAAAGCTATGAGTTGATTCCAGCTTAACAGAACAAAATCCCATATGTTAGCTATGTGAAGTTTTATTAACTATTATTGTTCTCTCTTAAAAGAAACAGGGAATGTTGCTTTATCAGGATGGGTGAGTAAAGTGAGATGAAAAAAAAAATTTCTGCATACTTTTCTGGGAAAAAAGCCCAATTCCGAAAGAACTGGATTGATCTATCCTTTTAAGAAAATCTTCATTCATCATCAATTCGGATTGTCAAGATAATCTTCTAGCCAACCCTGTAGTACATAATATTGTAGTCCAGTGGTTGTGTGTATAAAATTTGGAGCTAGACAATCTGGGTTAATTTTTAATTCCTAAAATGTCTTAGTAGGCAAGTTCTTTTGCCTGTCGGCCACAGTTGCATCATGTGTAAAATGGAAGGATAGTAATACTTTCTTTAGAGAAGTATTGATAATTAAAGGAACCATAGCCACCACCAGCACCACCATCATCATAGCCCATAGGCATTTACATAATTCTTGCATTACTTGCCATGTAAAAAGTTGTTAGTTGTTGTGATTATGTTCCATTGAGTTGAGTTTAACCCATAGTGAGTCTGAAAGCAACAGATTGGAACCCTCTCCTATCCTATGCCGTCCTCACACACCAAGAGCCCATTGTGGCAGTCACCATGTCAGTCCACTTTGTCAAAAGCTGCCTTCTCCTTCTCTGACCCTCTACCTTTTAAAGAATAATGGCTCTCTCCAAGGAATAGCCCCTCCTAGCAACATGCCCCAAGTATGTGAGGTGAAGCCTCATCATCTTTGCCTTCAAAGAGCACTCTAGATGCACCCTCTCCAACACATATTTGTTTGTTCTTTTGGCAGTGCATGAGATGTTCAGCATTATTCTCCAACACCACAGTTCAAAGGCATCAAAAATTCTTCTGTCATCCTTATTTATTGTTTAGCTCTCAGATGAATAGCAAGAGATGAGTAAGACCATGGCCTGAGTCAGATGCACATTAGTTCTCAAATTGATACCATTACTTCTCAATAATTTAGAGAGGTCTCTAACTGCAAACTTTCCCAGTACAATATATCTCCTGATTTTCTCACTGTTGGCACTAAGGGTATTATGGATCCAGGCAAGATAAAGTTGTTGACAGCTTCAATCTTTTCTCTATCATGAGGTTGCTTGTTGGTCCAGTGATAATAATCTTTGTTTTCTTGACATTGAGGTGCAATCCATATTGAAGGCTGTATTATTTTGATTATCTACAACAAGTGCTTCAAATCCTCACTTTCAGGACGCAAGGTTTTACTGTCTGCAAAATGCAGGTTATTGATGCACCTGATTGCCAGTTTGTTGTGTTTGAGGAGAACATTGTTCTAAGTTGTACAGCATTCGTCTGTCAGTTTGCTATATTGAGATACCTTGTGTGGGTTTCTGTGGTACTGGAAGCTGAACCACTTGTGTGTCAAATGCCACACCATTGGTGTGCCAAATGCCACAAGGGTTACTCATGGTGGATAGATTTTAGTAAAGCTCCCAGATTAAGACAGACTAGCAAGGCAGGATTGACCATCCACCTCTTAAAATAACAGGCTTCTGAAAACCCTATGAACAGTAGAGAAATGTGGCTAGTTATAGTAGTAGTGGTAGAGCCCAAATTGAATGTCATCCATAATGAGAAAAATAATGGCAAACAATCTTTAGTAAGTGGAACATGGATTATACATAGCTTGAATGCTGGAAAACTGGAAATTATGAATAAAGTGAATGCATGAACATCAACATATTAGGCATTAGTAAGACAAGGTGGACTAGCTTTGGCCACTTTGAATCAGATAATCATATGGTATACTATGCTGGGAATAAAAAACAGAAGAATGATTGTTGCATTCATAGTTAAAAGGTAAGGTTCAAGTGTGATCCTGAAATACAGTGTTGTGAGTGATAGGATATTATCCATATGTGTATAGGGAAGATCCATTAATATGACTGTTATTCAGGTATATGCTCCTGCATCTAGAGCCCAGGAGGAAGAAATTGAGAATTTTGACCAAATCTTAACAGTCTGAAATTGACCAAACGTGCAGTCAGAATGCATTAATGATAATTGGTGTCTGGGATGCAAAGGTTGGAAGCAGTGAAGAGGGGATAGTAGTTGAAAAATATGGGCATGGTCAGAGAAAGGAGGCTGGAAATAGAATGATCAAATTTTTATTTCCAATGATTTATTAATTTCCAATGTTGTTGTTATGTGCCATTGAGTTGCTTGCGACTCATAGTGACCCTGTTTACAAGAGCCCTAAATGCTGTTCTGTCCTGTACTAACCTCGCCATCTGCAATGCACTCATTCCCACCACTCCAGTCACAGAATTGATCTATCTCATCAAAGGTCTTCCTTTCCTGCACTGTCCCTCCACTCTGCGAGATATGATGTCCCTCTTCCAGGACCAGTCCCTCCTTGCAACATGCTCAGAGTATGCCAGACGAAGCTTCAGAATGCTTGACTCCAGGGAGCATTCCAGCTTCACCTTCTCCAGGACAAACCTGTTCTCCTAGCAGTCCATGGTATATTCAACACTCTTCTCCAGCACCACAGCTTAAAGGCATCAATTCTCTATCATCCCTCTTCACTGTCCAACTCTCTGATGCGTAGCACGTAATTGTGAAGACTATAGCCCGGATCAGGCGCACCTTAGTCTCCAGCCTGATGTCGTTGCTCTTCATTACTCTTGAGAGGTCCCTCACAGATGACTTTCCCAATGCAATTTGTTGCTTGATTTCCTGGCTGCTGTTACCAAGAGTGTTGACTGAGGAACCAAGTAAACTAAAACTGTTAACCTTTTTGAAAACACAAAAATAGCGACTTTAGACATAGATATTACCTGATGGGCTGCATAGGAATCAGATTGACTACATCTGTTGAAGGCATCATTGGAGAACCTCAATATCAGTAGTCACAACTCAGCCAGAAGCCAACTGTGGGTCAGATCATCAGTTTCTCATGTGCAAGTTTAAATTGACGCTGAAGAAAAAGAAAATAAGTGCATGACAACCAAAATATGATCATGAATACATTCCATCTGAATTTCAAAATAATCTTAAAAGGTTTGAAGCAATAAACACCACTGATTGAAGACTAGATGAGTTGTGGGAGAATATCAAATGATACCATCTGTGAAGAAAGCAAAAGGTCATTACAAAGACAGAAGAGAAAGAAAAAACTGAAATGTATGTCAAAAGAGACTAAAAATTGCACTAGAGCATCGAGAAGCTGAACAAAGGGGGTAAAAAACCATCCAGAAGTAAAAGAGTTGAAAAGAAAGGGCAGCTCAAGAAGACAAAATAAAGTATTGTAATGGAATTTGCAGAGAGCTGAGATTTGACAATAAAAGGAAAGAACTTGCCCTGTATTTCTTAAGCTGAAAAAGCTAAAAAACAGTTTTAAGCCTTGAGTTGTAATATTTAAAAAATGCTATGAACATTATATTGAATGACCTAGAAAGCATCAGAAGAAGATGGGGGAGTACACAGAATCACTGTACCACAAAGAACTGACACTGAAAAATTTTAGGAAGTACTATAATGAGTAGGAACGAGTGGTAATGAAGAAGACAGTGGAAGCTGCATTGAAGGCACTGGTAAAAAAAATAAGATTCCCTTGGAATCTATGGGATACCACTGACTTGTTTTAACTAACAAATACAGCCTTGGATGCGCTCATTTGGATTTGAGGAAGATTTGGAGGTCAGCTCTCTGGCCAATGGATTTGAAGAGGTCCGTATTTGATCCCATTCCCAAGAAGGGTGATCCAGCAGAGTGTGGAAACTATTGAATTAATATCATTAATGTCACATGCAAGCAAAATACTGCTGAAGATAATTGAAAAATGGCTAGAATAGTACATAGATAAAAAACTGCCTGAAGTTCAGCAGGATTTAGAAGAGGCTGTGCAACAGTGAATGAATGAAAATTCTGACTTTTCTGTAAGCTGTCATTAAAATCACAATTAAAATGAAAAAAATAAATTTAGTGCTTTTTTTAAGAAAAAGAAGAGGAGACCAGGCCTCAGCTGGCCATTGCTGATATCAGGTGGGTCTTGGCTGAAAGTAAAGAGTACCAGACGAACGTCTGTTTGTGCTTTATTGACTATGCAAAGACATTTGACTGTGGATCATAACAAGTTATAGCTAAAATTGAGAGGAATGGGAATCCAAGAGCACTTAATTGTGCTCATGTGAAACCAATAACTAGACCAAGAGGTTATTGTGGAACACTGCAAGCAAGGGAATAGTGTTGTTGCTGTTGTTATGTGCCGTCGAGTGGTTTGCGACTCATAGCGACCCTATGTACAACAGCCCTAAACCCTGCTCTATCCTGTGCCAATCGCACTGCCTCTGACACACCCATCCCGATTACCTCAGTCAATCAGTCCATCTCATGGAGGGTCTTCCCCTCTTGCGCCATCCCTCTATCCTCCCAAGCATGATGCCCCTCTCCAAGGACCTGTCTCTCCTTGCAACATGCCCAAAGTATGTCAGACGAAGCCCCAGAATCCTTGCCTCCAAGGAGTTGCTTGGTTTAACCCTCTCCAGGATGAATCTTTTTGTTTCCTTGGCAGTTCATTGTACATTCAACACTCTTCTCCAGCACCACAGCTCAAAGGCATCAATTCTCCTTCTGTCCTCCCTAGTCACTGTCCAACTCTCTGATGCATAACAAGTGATTACAAAGACCATGGCCTGTATCAGGCTCATCTTAGTCTGCAGAGAGACACCGTTGCTCTTGAGTACTTTAGATAGGTCCCTAACAGCAGACTTTCTCATCGCAATACGTTTTTTTATTTCCTGACTGCTGGTGCCAAGAGTGTTGACCGTGGAGCTGAGCAAACTGAAGCTGTGAACAATCTCAATCTCTTTGCCATCCATCCTGAAGCTACCAATTGGTCCAGTGGTGAGAATCTTTGTCTTCTTGACATTGAGCCTCAGTCCATACTGAAGGCTGCAGTCCTTGACCCTTCACAGCAAGTGCATGAGGTCCTCCTCAGTTTCAGCAAGCAGGGTTGTGTCATCTGCATAACGCAGATTGATAATAGATCTTCCACCAATCCTGATGCCACAATTCTCCTCATAGAGCCCCGCCTCTCGGATATCTGCTCTGCATACAGGTAGAAAAGGTATGGAGACAGGACACATCTCTGGCATACACCCTTCCCAATTTTGAACCATGCAGTGTTACCTTGCTCTGTTCTGACAACTGCCTCTTGGTCCAAGTGTAGGTTTCTCATTAGCACAATTAAATGTTCTGGGATTCCCATTCTTCTCAGAGTCAGCCACAGTTTGTTATGATCCACACCGTCAAACGCCTTTGCATAATCAATGAAACACAGATACATGGTTTAAATTAGGAAGGGAATGTGTCAGGGTTGTATTCTGTCTTCTTACCTATTCAATCTGTATGCTGAGCAAAATATTTGAGAAGCTAGACTTCGTGGAGAGGAATGCTGCATCGGTATCAGAGGGAGACTCGTCACTCATCAAATAAAAATTATTCAGAAAATATTAGTTTTTGCTGCTTACAAGTGCCTATCATAGATTTTCTTTCCATACCATCTTTTTTCCTTCACCCCTGGATTCCTAATTTTCTAAGTCTTCTTGTTACCTCAGTGTGATATTGAAGAGGTAGTTTCTAACTGTCCTACATACTTATTGAGCTTTTTATTAGAAGTACTTTACCCCTTTTTTTAGTGATTTTGATCCTCAAATGTTATTTGTTAAAATCTTTTTTTCAAGGCAAGGTCAAATGTGTCAGAAGACCATCTCTAATAGTGTTTCTTATAGTTTCTTGTGTCTTACCACTACTAGAATACAAAGGATTGAAATCAGAGGCTGTGCCTCATAATATCTGCATTACTTATCTGTCCATTGCACATCCGGATTTTAGTTCATTATATTAATTTAAATATTTTAAAAGATAATAACCTTAGATGTTTTAAAATCTAATTTATATTTAATCCATTTTCTAGATTAAATATAAGACACCTCAACCTATAGGTGAAGCATATTTTACAGAAACCTTTGATTCTGGAAGGTTGACTGGGTGAGTTCAAGAAAGTGTTTTCCTTGATTTGATTAGCTTTTTGAAGTTATTGGTTATTGACCTATGAAAATTACCTCTACTAAGGAACTATGAAATTTTTAAAAGTATTTTACTTATTGGCATTATAAACTAGCATCTTAACATATTTTTGTTAATGATGTCTTTCTCATTGCCATTAAGTCAGAATGACTCATAAAGGACTTTCCACTAGGGTTTTCAAGCTAGGACTCTCACAGGAGGAGATTGCCTGTCATTCTCCCATGACTCAGTTGGTGGATTCAAACCACCTTGGTGTTAGCAGCACAAATTTCCTGTAGACTACACAACAAGAGTTCTTTTTGTCAATATTGTTGTTAGGTGCCGTCAAGTCAAATACAACTCAGTGACCTTATGAACAGCAGATTTGAACTCTGACTTGCCTTGCACCGTCCTCAACATCTCTGACACACTTGAGCCCATTGCAGCAGTCAGTCCTTAAGGGTCTTCTCTCTCTTTCACTTTCAAAGCAGGATGTCCCTTTCCAAGGACTAGTCTTCCCTAACAACATGCCTAAAGTATGTGAGACGAAGCTTTGTCATCTTTGCCTCCAAGGAGTACTCTGGTGGAGAGGGTGTACCTCTCTAAGCCATGTTTAATTCAAATATTTATTCGTTTGCTCAATGAAAATATGTAAGTTAATTTTGAATATAAAAAAAGTATATTCTCTAGGACATTACCAGTACAATTTCCATGACAATTTTGAGTTACAATAGCATCGTAAATATTGGTAAAAAGAATTAAAGTTAATATTTACTTCATATTATGCTAGACACCCTCCTAACTAGTTAGATAAGTACTCTCTCCTTTTTGTGTACCTATCGGGACTGGTGTTTAGTATGCCTTGTCTGTGATCATACAGCTAGCAAATGGAAGATTTCAGATTTTATTTGACTCTACCTTTGAAGAATATGTATAGCTATTCTTACTTAGCCTCTAAATAATGAGAAAAATAAATATTCGGTAATATTATTAGGTAGTATTAGGTAATCTTTTGTTGTGCTTCTAATATTCATGTATCTATAAATTACTAGATTTCTTTTTTAATGGCATGCATTTGATTTTACCTTTCTTTACAGGTGGGTCTTATCAAAGGCAAAGAAAGATGACACAGATGCAGAGATTTCTATATATGACGGTAAAATATTTATTTAAACATTAGACATAACCAGTGTGACCCAGAAGTCAGCACTCTTGAAGATGATTTATCCATTTAGTCGTATTTGGCTGAAGTCCCATCCTGCTTCACAAGAGAATATTCATTCTTTTATCCTGTCCCTTCTTCAGTATTTCTGGAAATCCTCAAGTACTCTATGCTTTGCCGCATCTGTATTTCTGACTCTGAAGAGCTGAATTTATACTCCAGTGTTGTTAGTCTCTTGTGTTTCCTAAGTCAGTATTTTACAGGCTAATGCTGTTCTTTACAGTTTTATCTCTAACACTTGTACAGCTAGGCCAAATTCTAGCCTTCCTTCCTCAGCATCCCCTTTCATTCTTTCTCTCTCTGCTATCAAATCAGAAAACTGACTTACAGGTGACCCTCTGGCGGGTTTTCAGAGGCTGTGTCACAAGTGAGGAGCTTGCCCATCTTTGTCCCAAAGGAGCTACTGGTGAATTCAGATTACCTCCCTACACGTACGTTGGCAGTGCAATTCACTCAAACACCCGAGCTTGGTATGACAAGATTTTTGGCATGATCAAAGATAAAACAGAAAAATTTATGTTCTCATGTTTCCATGAAGTATACCGTGTCTCCATGACAGTATCATTAAACGTAGCTACAGAAATTACTTATAAACAAGAGTCAATTTTTTTTCCTCCATAAGAAAAGAATTACATCTTCCCTGTGGTACAAAGCTAGCATCTTCACTTACCACATCCAGAATCAAGATCAGCTGCTTCTCAAAATGACTGATAGTGGGGATGTCCTCTCAGAAGACCTTGTCTTAGCCTCAGACTCTTCAGACAGTTACATCAGAACAACACCAGATAGATACTACTGCTTGGTGGTGTTCTGAAAGTACCACTGTCTATTTCCTTTTATTAGTTTCTGTTTTAGTCTGAAATAAAGATAGGCCTGTACGTTTTTCTTTGTAGTCTTAACCATCTCAGAAAGTCCCCATTTTTATACCTCAAAATAGCATTATCATATATGCAGATCAAGCAACATTATATGCAGTCTCATTTCCATTTAGGGAAAGAATACTTTCTCTAAAGAAATAAAAAATCTTTAGGGAGCTCTGTTGGCCTAGTGGCAAGAAGCTGCACTGCAATCCCCAAGGCTCTTGTTTGGAATCCACTAAATGCTCCGCTGGAGAAGGAGGAGCAAACTTCCTCCTGTACCAGCTGGATCTGACTAACCGGTATAAAAAGGGGGAAGAAAACCTCAATTAAAATAAAAAGTTTTAAAAAGAATCATAATTTTTTTAAAAAAAAAACTTCAGAGGTACAGTGATGTCTGAATTATAGAGAAATAATACACTGTCAGTTGGAAGCAAGAGTGGCATCCACTTCCTATACAACTTTCCTCTGGAAACTCTCTGAACTTTGATAAACGACGATAGTTACAGAAAAGCTTTAGGCCTTTGTTCATAGGGTCACTGTGTGTTGTACTCGGCTAGACGGCAATCAACAACACCAAAAATACACTATCAAACAGGAAGTTTGGCTTTGAAATACCTGTGTTCCGGTAAGTTTACAGCTTTCTTCAAGAACTTTGAGTAGATACTAGTTTCACATTTGTGTTTTAGAAGAATGAATCAGTGGAGTATCCCTACAATTAAGATACAGTCTATCTTACAGATGAATTTAAATCTCTCTTCCTAGATAAAACTTTTCTTCTAGAATTTAATCTTTCTCTTACTTGAAGTTAAAAATCAAACTTCTTAGCATCCAAGTTCAGTATGCCATCTTAAATATCCAAGTAAATAATTCTCTAGCATATTAGTGTAACTGATTTATGACTGGCATTTTCATTTTTTAAAAGTAGTTTTACAGGATACAGATTTTATTAATTTCTACTTTCTTAAATGATGTTATTTTTGTACTGATAATAGCACTGCTGTATACATAGTGATTGATTGAGAGCAGTAGATTTTTTTAAAACTAATTTAGATGTCACAGTAATTAATCATGCCTATTAAGTACCACTTGAATTAAACTCATAAGTTTTCTCCTGAGTAACTAAATATGAGCCTAATAAGGGAGCGTTAATGTGCTTGGGTACAGGCAGTTTATATAATCGTGATTCCTCAAGAACTTCTTTAAGTAAAGTCTCAAAAAACCTCCAGACTCAAAAAAAAAAAAAACCCTCCAGACTCACTGCCTTTGGGTTAAATTAACCTCCTGTTAGATTTGTGAGGCTGTAAATCTGAATGAGAGGAGCCTGCCCATATTTCTCCCAGTGGAGGAAAGGCTAATACAACAGAATTAGAGGGGAAAGGGAACGTGGACACTTTAAGAAATAATATATTTAGAAGCTCAATAAATTTTAACATTGATAGGCAAAAATCCCTCAAACACTCTTGATTCATAGGTCCAGTATACCACTCTAAACCTAAGTGCATTTGTATTGTATATAGTCCATGACAACAACAACAAAGTCCATGATCTAATTTCACAAAGTTTCTGATCCTAAGTTGAAGCCTAGCAAGAGCATAACTCAGCTGTTCATTATTACAGTATTTTGAGTCTTTTTTGACCAAGAGTTTTTGAGAACTGATTGGTTTAGTTTGAGAAAGGGTGATGGTAATTTACATGATTTGAGTATAAAATATTCAAAATAAAATTTAAATTTCTACAGTGTGTACTGTGGAGTAGTAATGATATGTGATTAATACCACATGTTTAAAAATATGTTGACTGAGGCACTCTGCTCATTTTATATTAAGGATACCTTTTGTCTCATACATAATTTTTCACCATCTCACTTTAAATATGCAATAGTAATAGACTGTATGCAACAAATCATTCTTTTGTACTTCTATTGATTAGAAAATTTCTTAAAGAATATAAAACCAAACCAGATTTAGAAGCACCTTAGTCAGATATTATGGTGTATCTTATATGTTTTTAATATTTTTGCTAAGTGAATGAAACTGTTCTTCAATTGGAGAAATAAAAAAGCAGGCACTCTAGCAGTTGCAAATACATTATTTTCTAACTTAAAATTGTATTTAATTTTTGCTAAATTAGACTGATACATGATTTATAAATCAGTCTTTTCTGTTACCTTTCTATTTTAGGAAGATGGGAAATTGAAGAATTGAAAGAAAACCAAGTACCTGGGGACAGAGGCCTGGTATTAAAATCTAGAGCAAAGCATCATGCAATCTCTGCTGTATTAGCCAAACCCTTTATTTTTGCGGATAAACCTTTGATCGTTCAGTAAGTTTTACTGTTTCTGAATACTTTTCTACATTTTGTAACTTTTATATAATTTCATTCTTGAATACAACTTTATTTGTAAAATATGGACACTATTTTCCTTTCTAAGTTTCAAAACCAACTTGTAATCTAGTATGTTTTTGTGGAAATACCACAATTAGATGGCTTTGACCAATAGAAATTTGTTTTCTCACAGTTTAGACATCTAGAATTTGAATTCAGAGTGCTGGCTCAAAGAGAAAACTTTCTCTGTGTATGTATTTTGGTTAAATAAGTTTTCTAGCATAGGAATTTTGGGTCCAAAGGATGTGCTCCAATCCCAACTCTTCTTTCTTGGTGGTAGTAGGTCACTCTTAAGTCTGCTCACTTCTCTCCCCACTTCTTTCTTAGCCATACCCCGAGGAAACCCCTTACATGCGAGCAAGACTGATTATATCAGATCTTATCATAGAAAATTATTATATCATTATATAATTGCCACATTACACCATTATGTGCTTACCAGACCTCTTAAGAATCATGGCCCAGCTATGATTATGGGAAATATTTTGGGAAGATACAATTTAATCCATCACATGCACAGTCCCACTCGAAAATTTTGAGTGAGAGACACATTAATTGTATTATTGTTGTTAGGTCTTTCCTTGGAGTAAACAAAAACTCATATTGACCTTATCAACAACAGATGGGAATCTTGTCCTGTCCTGCACCCCCTCAACAGTTTCTACCCTGCCCAAGCCCTTTGTTGAGTCACTGTGTCCATCGATCTCATTGAGGGTCTTCATTTCTCTGGCTGACTCTCCACCTTTCCCAGCATGATGACTTTTCCCAGGGACTCGCCCCTCCTTATGTGAGGCAGAATATTACCATCCATGCTTCTAAGGAACACTTTGGTTGTACCTCCAACATAGATTTGTGTGCTCTTTTGTCATTCTATGCAATATTCAATACCATGTGTTCTCCAGCACCGTAATTCAAAGGCATTGATTTTTTGGTCTTCCTTATTCATTGCTCACTTTTCAGGTACATAAGAATTAATTGAAAATACTATGGCTTGGATCAGGCACACCTTAGTCTTCAAGTTGACATTTTTGCTCTTAAACACTTTAAATATGTTCTTGATGGTAGACTATATTTTGTAAAATTTGACTATCATAAACAATATCCTATGTTGTTCTTATGTGTCGTCAACTTGGAACAAACTTATACCTGACTTTCCAGCAAGTTTTCAAAGGCAGTAATATCAAAGCGGGATTGGAATGCATTTCCTAAACAATATGCCTCTGGAAACTTTCTGAACTTTGATAAAGGTCGATAGTTTTAGAAAGGCTTCAGGCCTTTTATTCATAGGGTTGCTGTGAGTCATGCTCGACTCAAAAGCAGTCAATAACAATATCAAGGGAAGAGTTTGACCATCTTTCTCCTGTGGAACTGCTGTGGCCTCCCTCTGCCTGCCTTAGGGGTTGGCAGTACAACTGCTTACCATTAGGTCACCAGAGCTCCCTTATAAACTACATAGTGTTTATGAAAATAGCCATTTTAACTATTTTCTAAAATTAATTGGGCCTTAGATATTTACCAGTCATAATATTTAAGAAGAAAATTTACTTCAAAAAGGAAATACAAAGGGCACTTTCTGTCTATCATGGTACCCTATTAAAAAACATGCATTTTCAGACATTCTTCTGTCCCAGGTATTAGCATCAGCTAGTTTTGTTCTGATAGTGCTTCATTGTTTACCTTCATTTTAAAAAAAAGCATATACTTTTTAAGTTTATTTCTCATACACTGCTGTAAAATTAAAACAGAACTATAAATTAAATACACGGTTAAAAGCCAATAAGATTCAGATTAAAAAACCAAAGCTAAAAGGAAAAATACAAACACTACTTTCTACCTTGTTGTTGTTATGTGCCATCGAGTTGCCTATGATTCATAACGACCCTATGTATAACAGCCCTAAACCCTGCTTTATCCCTTGCTAATCTTAATTGTTTCCAACACACCTATCCCCATTACACCAGTGACAGAAATCAATCCATCTCATCAAGGGTCTTCCTCTCCTACTGTGTCCCTCTACCCTCCCAAGCATGACGTCCCTCTCCAAGGACTGATCCTACCTTGCAGCATGTTCAAAGTATGTCAGACGGAGCTTCAGAATCCTTGCCTCCAAGGAGCAGCCAGACTTCACCCTCTCCAGGACGAACTTGTTTGTTTTCTAACAGACCGTGATATATTCAGTACTCCCAGCACCACAGCTCAAAGGCATCAATTCTTCTGTCATCCCTAGTCATTGTCCAGTTCTCTGATGCATAGCAAGTGATTGCAAAGACTATGGCCTATATCAGACTCACCTTAATGTCAAGAACCTCTGAGTTGTTAAAGCCCATGAAATGCTAGAACTATTTAATTGAACATATAACTGACTTAAAATGCTTTAGGTACAGTTGAATTGGAATGAAAATTAATAATGAATTGGATATGCAAGGTCATTAGCAGTTTCCTCGAGGTCTTTTTCTGTAGTTGTAGTCTATATTTATTTTTGTTTAGAGAGAATATTGTGTATAGTCTTTGGAGAGTCGTCTTACTGGAGAAAATTGAGAGTCAGCGAAAGAGAAAACCGTCAAGATGGATTGATACAGTGACTGAACCAATGGGCTCAAGCATGACAGATTGTGGTGCAGGATAGAGCAGAGTTCATATCTGTTGTTCACAGGGTTGTTATGACTCAGAATAAAGTCGATGACATCTAACAACAACTTTACCTGAATTTAAAGTTTCTTATTGTAGTTTTGGTCAAAGTATTTTCTACTTACTTAATTCGGTAGTTTGGGTTGAAAACAAAAAAAAAAATTCCAATAAATTGATTTTTAAAATTTATTTAAACATAACATTTTATAGTTAATATACAATATGTTGTAGTAGTAGAAAAAGTATGTAAATTGTGGATATTGAGTATATTATTTGTAATGCAAAACATTTAGTGTAAATTAATTGAAAATAATGCATTAAATTTTAGAGAACAATTAGTAATTTCTGTTTATCAGCAGCATAATTCTTTTCCCCCTTCATTTAGATATGAAGTAAATTTTCAGGATGGTATTGATTGTGGAGGTGCATACGTTAAACTCCTAGCAGACACTGATGATTTGGATCTGGTATGATATTTTAATATTTAAAAAAAATTTAAGTTAGTAAATAATTTTAAAGAGTATTCTATAAAACTGAAAATTTAACTTTCAAATAAATTGAAAAGACTTTGAAAGGTTTTTCTAATACCAATGTATATAGCTTTTTTTGTTTTCAAGATGACTGTAAATTTATGTCACTTGCTGTCATCAATTTCATAACCTTTAGTAATGTTAAAAAGTTTCCCAGTGACATGAGTAGGTAAATTTAAATTTAAAATTAGTTTAAAATTCTTTTCAAAATAAAAATCTTAAGTTTGTTCATAGAAGTAAAGTAAGTAGCAAAGCGGTGAAAGGAAATGAGCTAAGAAACAAATAAACTGGGTCTAGTTTAGGAATTGGCAGCCTACAAAAGATTCCAAAAATTCATTTAGCAGTCATTAAATAAAGTAGATTTATAAGTCTAAGAGCTTGCTTATGATACTTTAAGGCCAAGAACATTTCTAATAACATTTTCTTACAAGAGGCTATGTCAGGATTTCTACATATAACAGAAATAATAGAATCAACATATCAGTCAGTGAGTTACTGACAGCATATGTCTAAGTATAGGCTGTGAAACATGGAGTGTAGAGTTCAAGTACTATTATTAGGATCAGGTAAAGGAAATGTTTGTAGTATATGTTGCATTTCTTAGTAATTTTTAGGTGTTGATGACTTGAAAATACAGTGACAATAATAAAATTTACTACCAAGTACTTTCTAAGCTCTTAAATTAGTTCACATAATTCTAAGAGAAAGCTTGTAAGTTACTATTGCCTTCATAATACAGAGATGATCAAATAGAGATACAGAAAAGTCAAGAAATTTGTTCTCCTTTATATATAGTTAATAGGACTTGAGCCCAGATGTCAATGGCCGGACCCATACTGTTAACCGTGACGCCAAGACATACTTGTTACTGCTTAAAACGGAATATGTCTGTGTTGGTTTTGTAGCTGAATCTCTCTTCACTCTGTGCTCTGAAGAGTCCTCCTCTGGTATCTTCCTGTATGAAAATAATGAGTAATCACTGTAATCTTAAGGTCATAAATATGCTTTACTCTAATACTTATTTTTGTTAATAAAATTTTACCAATGTAGATATTCGTAAATATCAAATATCAGAAGTGGAAGTAACTTATGCTCTTTAAAGATTAGCATTATTTCAGATACAAGCTGTCATTTCCCCACATCTTTACTGTTACTTCTGTCATAGGAAGTTTTAGGAGAATTAATAGTATGTCTTTATGTTCTACACAATTAGAAAGAGTAGAAAATTTACTAAATACTCTGTAATTCTTGACTAATTTCAATACTCATCTCTCTTTGAAGGAAAACTTTTATGATAAAACTTCTTATACCATCATGTTTGGACCAGATAAATGTGGAGAAGATTATAAACTTCATTTTATCTTCAGACATAAGCATCCTAAAACTGGAGTTTTTGAAGAGAAACATGCCAAACCTCCAGATGTAGACCTTAAAAAGTTCTTTACAGACAGGAAGACACATCTTTATACCCTTGGTATTTCTTTTTAATTGACTCATTAGTTTAAAAATATTTGCTGACTATTGATACAACATGGCAAGTATTTTGGGAAAAACAAACATTGATCTTAAGGAACTTTTTGTGAGACTAGGGTATGCATGAATAATTATAGCACACAAGAGAAAGTAAAGTGGTAGCATATGAAAGATACCATTAACAGTACAAAACCAGAATTACAGCTTAAGACTCAGAGGAAACGTAGTAAAGGATATTTATTATACTTGAACTTAATCTTCACACACACACACACACACAAGACAGTTTGTGTTCTGTGAAATTAGTGCTAGTCTAAACAGGAAAACTAGAAAACAAGATTAAAAATTGAAAAGCCCTGATGCTGGATTAGGCTTTTTTTTCCACCATAGACGATTGTGATTTTTACTAAGTCAGGAGCGGCCAGTCCTTGGAAAGGACATCAAGCTTGGAAGGATAGAAGGTCAGGGTAAGAGAGCAAGACCTGGCTGAGATGGACCAACACAGTGACTGTGGCTGTGGAGTTAATGTGTCGGCCATTGTGAGGCTGGCTCAGGACAGGGCAAGGTTCACAGCCATTGTTCATAAGGGTTAGTATGAGTTGTTGATGACTTGGCAGTATGTAATGACAATCTTGTGGCACATATTTAAAATTTAAAAGGAAAACATTGAATATGGTTATTCAACATGTATATGAGATTTTGCCTGGACATTGGTATGTTAAAATGAGGTGATTTTCCCCTTACTCAGAAGTATACATACCTTTGGTCTACTTATGATTTCATAAAATCATAGCATGCCAGAATTTAGCAGGGCAATTTCTGATGCCGTGCTCAGTTTTCTTACTCTGTCTCAGCACCATCCATAACGACATGAATTTTATTCCCTTTCTCAAGACTGCAGTTACAGAAACATTGATTTTCATCTGTTAAGGCAGTGCCCAAATTTATCTTATTTGATGTCAGCAAGCATACCAAAGTTCTGTTCTTGAAAAAAATTTCAGTTTAATTCTGAACATTGTTGGGAACATAAAGTAAAAAGCTTATTGAAAGCAAATGTTATGCAGCTTTTTTCATCTTTCTTATTTTTTCCAGGATGTACATTTTACCCAGTGACATGCTGTCGTTACAGAAGAGGGAAGGGAGGTTTTTGTTGTTGTTAGGTGCTATAGAGTTGATTCTGACACATTGTGACAAACAGATAAAAACCTAGGCAAATGCTGTACCATCCTCACAATTTCCTCTGTGCTTAAGCTCATCAGTACAGTCACTATGTCAGCATATCTTTTGGGGACTCACTCTCCTTTGCTTAACTTGCTGCTTTTCCAAGCAGGATGTCAAAGTGTAGGTCCCTCCAGATAACATTCCCAAGGACATGACATGAAATCTCAGCATCCTTGCCTGTGAGGAGAACTCTGGATGCATCTGAAAATAAACATGCTGTTTAATGTCCATGTTAATATTTTAAATCATGCTTCAGATATTTTATACTATAGTGCATGAGTTCTTGATTTTTTTAAATGCTAATGATCTTTAAAGTTCTCTAGGAAATTGTTTTACCTCTTCCTTTGGTAAAAGGTTTAAATATATTTAAAGTCAAGAAATAACTAATAAATATCCTTGCTATGTTCCTTCCTTATATGAAAGACATATAAATTAATTTTAAAATATAATCTGTTTATTCTCTTGCTTTGTATTTTAAAAACAAAACACAGACTACTTGTTGAGTGATTTTGACTTGTAGATGCCTCGGGTGTGTTAGAATTGAACTATGCTCTAAAAGGATTTCAGTGACTGATTTTTTTCTAAGTAGACTGCCAGGTTGCCTCTGGGTAGACACTAACCTATCCAGTGTTATGATTATTAGCAGCTGAGCTATTAGCTCGTTCCCACAACCATCAATCCACATTACCTCTACATACACAGAGCTGTTAGGATTCCTGTGCAGTTGTGAGAAGGATTCACTGTAATAGTATAATTGGTAGGTTTCTATTGAGTATTCAAGGTGTAGCTGTTTTGAAGTAAAAAAAGTAAAAATATTTTATGTTGTCACTAATTAAATATCAATAAATAGTAATTGCTAAAAGTGGACTTTGAAAAAGCATAATTTTCAGAGAATTTTGTTAAATATTAATTCAGTACATATTAATATGGTCCTGTTATACATTATGTTTGAATAAAGTACAGTATACTTAAAAGAAGCATGTGGAAAGTAGAACATAACAACTAAAATCTGTATCTGACTACAAATTTAATCCTGATTGTAAAAGCATTATTTGAATAACTGGCAAAGCTTGAATGGGTTCTGAGGATTAGATGCTAATCATGTATCAGTGTTAATTTCTTAATGTTGGTGGTCAGATTGGCATTATATAGGAGAATGCCAATGACTTGTTTGTAGAAAATAAATGTACATTAAAGTGTTAAAGTGATTATGAGTAAGATTCGTAACTTACTCTTCAGTGGTTCAGGAAAAGCAATTTTCTGTAAGCTCAATATTGTTTTAAAAAAAGACTTTGAATTGCTGAAGAAAATTGGATTGTATTGTGCTACTGTAAAAGAATTAATATGACTAGGTAATGTGAGTCCTAAACTGAGCTGTCTAACTACTGGATATGCTTTTTAAAAAATATCCTAGGGAAGAAATATATTACTGTAAATAATTCATATTAAAGCAAAATAAAATCTTTAATGAGAAGTTCCATATAGTGATGAGCATACTTGGATCTGATACTTCTGGTTGGGAAAACCTTTACCTCTTTTGTTTATGTGGATGCTGTTAATTGTTAGATTATCTCTAAAATTTATCCAAGCTGATCTGTGTATATATTTAAATTCTTTCCAGTGATGAATCCAGATGATACATTTGAAGTGTTGATTGATCAGGTAGTGGTAAATAAAGGTAGCCTGTTAGAAGATGTGGATCCTCCAATTAATCCTCCCAAAGAAATTGAAGATCCCAGTGACAGCAAGCCTGATGAATGGGATGAAAGAGCCAAAATCCCTGATCCTTCTGCTGTCAAACCAGATGACTGGTAAGAAAAAAAATTGCAATCTGTAACAAATTTCATTTTTGTCATAGTTAAGAAACAGTACATAATATATCAGTGATGTTTCCTGTGTGACCTTTTATAGAATTTTAATTCATGCTTTTAAGGGTTTTTTTGAACTATTTAAATATTTTTATGTTGTGAGGAAAAATTCCATGAATCTGAAACACAGACACTTTAATTCCTGGTTTGATCTTCATCACAGTGTGTACGCAGCTTACTAGTTTCAGTCTTTCTTAGTTAAAATATTAACTTGACCTTAAATAGGACATATCTTCACCATCTTGTAAAACTATGTAGAATTTGCTTGTAAAAAATAGACTTGACTGCTTTTCTTTTTCTTCTCCTATCCCGTGATCGTGGTGTTTATTAGTGACCTAACAAGTAATGTGTTCAGAAAGTAATCAAGCTCCAGGTCTTCAGTCAGGAAATCCTCAGGCATCTTTGATTTAACAGGTTTTTTACTACATCATTATTTGTTGTTTTCTTTTTATTGTTAAATGCCATCAGGTCAAGTATTAGTCCTAGCAATCCTATGAACAGCAGATCTGAACCCTGTCCTAAATGCCGTCTCATCATCCCCAGCACTCTTGAGCCCATTGGCATAGACACTGCAAATCCATCTCATTGAGAGATGACTTCTGCTTCACTGATCCTCCACCTGTCCAAGCATGATGTCCTTTTCCAAGGATGAACCACCTCCTAACAACATGTGCAAAGTGTGTGAGATGAAGCTTCCCCATCCTTGTCTCCAAGGAGCACTCTGGTTGCACCTTCTCCAAGAATGTCTATTTGTTCTTTTGGCAGTCCACTGGATATTCAGCACTCTTCTCCAACACCACAACTCAAACGAGTTGATTCTTCTTCTGTTATCCTTACTCATTGTCCAATTCTTAGATGCATAGCAGGTGATTGGGAAGACTGTGGCTTAAATCAGGTGCATTTTAGTCTTTAAAGTGACACGATCTACGTAATGCAGTTTTTTTTTATGAATCTTCCTGCAGTCTGGTGCCACAGTCTTCTTCCTAAATGAAGTCCAGCTTCTTGAATGATTTGTTAAGTATACAGATTGAATAGATATGGAGAAGGGATACAGCCCTGACACACACCTTTACTAATTTTAAACCTTTCAGTGTTCTCTTGCTCTGTTTCTACAACAGCCTCTTGGTCTAGCATAGATTTCATAAATGTTCTGAAATTCCTAGTCTTCTCAATATTCGCCATAATTTGTTATAATCCACACAGTTAAATGCCTTTGCATAGTCAGTAAAACACATTCTCTGCTTTCAGCCAGGATCCATCTGACATCAACAATGATATCCCTGGGACCCTGGCCTCTTCTAAACCCAGTCAGAATTTCTGGAAGTTCTCTATAAATGTACTGTTGTCATTTTTAGATGATTCTTCACCAGTATTTTGCTTGCATATGGTATTGTTTGATAATGTACTATTGTTTGATAATTTCCACATTCTGTTGAATCACCTTTTTAGGGAATTGAAACAGATAATGGATCTCTCCCAGTTAGTTGCCAGATAGATGTCTTCCAAATTTTCTGACACAGACTAGTGAACAAGTCCAGGGCTTCTGTTGTTAGTTGAAACATGCGGGTAGGTATTCTATAAATTCCTGGGGTCTGCCTTTTTTTGCCAGTGCCTTCAGTGCAGCTTGAACGTCTGCCCTCATCACCTTTGGCTCTTTATCACATGCTACTTCCTGAAATTTTTTATTTCAACCAATTCTTTTCTGTACAGTGACTCCATGTATTCTCTCCCACTTCTTTTGATGCTTCCTGGATCATGTGGGATTTTCCCCATAGTGTCTCTTAGTATTACACTTTAGGCTTGAATTTGTTTTACAGTTTGAGAGATGCCAACCAATTTCTTTCATTTTCATTCTTTGACTCCAGCTCTTTGCACATTTTATTATAATACATTGTCTTCTTAAGCTACCCTTAGAAATCTTCTCTTTTTTTAATTTCAGCATCTCTTCCCTTTATTTGGCTTCTCAATATTCTATTGGAATTTTTCAGTCTATTCTGACATAAATTTTAAGTTTTTTCCTCCTCTGTTTTGTAATGACCATTTGTTTACTTTCATGGATGATACCTTTGATGTCAATCCACAGTTCATTTGGTCTTTGATCATTAGTGCTCAATGCCTTATGAACTTTGAGAAATGAGGATAATTATAAAAAGGTTTCAGGTCTTTTGTTCATAGAGTCACTATGAGTCATGCTCAACTCAAAGGCAATCAGCAATAACAACTTCAAAAGAAAGATAAAAATTACTTATTAGAAGAATTGGTAACTCTCCAGAAAAATTGAATACCTATTAGTAACCATTTTTAGTGATTATCATTTCCATATAATCCCAACGTAATTATATTTCTCTCTTTATTATTTTTTAATTTTTTTTTTTCAAATTTCAAGCT
>NW_006399803.1:15606603-15615032 GCF_000299155.1 Elephantulus edwardii
TTTTTTATGTTATGGCTAGGTTTGCTTATTTTTTCATTACTCACTTTTCTTTCCCCCCAAAATCGGGTATATTAATATTTTTCCAAAGCATAAATTCTCTATAAAATATTTGTTATATCTATGTATTAAATTTTATTTGCTTGACTTTGATAATTTTCCTTTTCCTGCTTTACTCTGCTTTTTGTTTTTTATATTCTCAGTATCACAATTTTGGTAATTGTTTTTATTGTTATCAACAAAGTTGATTCACCCCATTTATCCCAGATTGCTTTAAAATGTTATTCTGGTAATGTGTTTTATTTTTTTTTTTCTTTCTCTAGCTCAGGTATTCTTTTAAAAGGTTCTTAGTAATCTAATAGCTGATAATTATTCATTTATAACTAATTGTAAAAAAATTTTTTAGTGGCTTAATTGTTTAATACTTTTAATGTCCTTCTTCCTTCTGTCTTTTAAGGCCTTCCTTTCTTCCCACCTCTACTTTTTGCTTCTCTTTATTATATTTATAGAGATAACATCCAAGATTTTAGCTGCAATGCTTTACAAAAAAAGTCCTAAACTAATTCTGACTATATGGTAATAATGATTAATTTGTGTGTGATGGAAGGACTGTTCTACTTTTAAATTCTCTACCCACAATGGTTTATCCTCAATAATCAATATTTTATTATCAATAATCAATATCTAAAAACTTACTGGATGGTCAGCTATGATTTGACTCCAGCCTAACGGTAAACAGAAATAAGAATAATTTTAGGTGTGTTTTTACATAATACTGTCTTTGAAACTTCAGGTGATCTGTGAAATCTAAATGTAAAAACAACCTCAAGAACAGCTCTGAGGCCTTGAATACTAATGAATGAAGACAAGATGAGCTGTGAGATGATATGAAGAATGCAAAGATCATTAAAAAGACAGAGGAGGAGGAAGAAAAAACTGAGATGTATGTCAGAAGAGACTCTGTATACAGCACTAGAATGCTGAGAAGCCAAAACAAAGGAAACTATAAAGAATTGAACAGAATATTTTAAAGGGCATCTGATGAAGACAAAGCAAAGTTTTATAACCTTGCAATGTGTAAGAGCTGTAGTCTGAAAATCAAAAGGGATAAACTTACTGAGCATTTCTTAAGCTGAAGGATTTGAAGAACAAATTCAAGCCTCCAGTTGCAGTATTGAAAGATGCTGTGGGCATAATACCGAATAATCTAGAAGCATTTAAAAAAAAAAATGGAAGCCGTACACACACTATGCTAAAAAGAATTGGCTGATACAGAACAATTTTATGAAATAGAATATGATCAAGGAGCATTGGTAATAAAGGAGGAAGTTCAAACTGCTCTGAAGGAATTTTAAAAAATAAGGCTTCAGAAATTGATGGAATTGAAATATTTCAACAAACAAGTACAGACCTAGATATGCTCACCAGGTTATGCCACGAAGTCTTGAGGACAGCCACCTGGCCAACTGATTAGAAGAGATCTGTATTCATTTCCAATCTAAAAAACATTTATTCAGCAGAATGTGAAAATGATTGAGCAATATCAGTAATACCAGATACAAGCAAAATATTGGTGAAGATTATCGAAAAATGAAGTACATCGACAGAAAACTGTCAGAACTACAAGTTGCAGTTAGAAGAGGCTGTGGCACTGTTACTGCCAGATGGAACTTGGCTGAAATTGGAGTAGGAGAAGAATGTCTATTTGTCTTGTACTGACAATGCAAAGGCATTGACTGTGTGAATCAAAACAAATTGTGGTTAATATTGAGAAGAATGAGAATGCCACAATACTTGATTGTGCTTATATATTTTATAGCTAGACCAGGAAGCTATAATACAAACAAAGCAAAGGAACACTGCATGGTTTGAAATCAAGAAAGGAGTGATTTCAGTCTATTATGTGCAAGAAATTATAAGGGAGACGAAACTTCATGAAAAAGAATCAGGATTGGAGTAATACTCATCAACAGTTTATGTTACGCAGATGACACAACCTTGCTCACGGAAACTGAGGGTGACTTGAAACATTTGCTGCAGAAGGTCAAGGACTACAGTTTTCAATGTGGATTTAAGTTCAACATCAAGAAAACAGATGCATACCAACCAGTGGGCCAATTGGCAGTATCATGATTATGGTTGGTATGTGCCATCATGTCGCTTGTGACTCATAGTGACCCTATGTACAACAGCCCTAAACCCTGCTCTGTCCTGAGCCAATCTCACTGTCTCCAACACACCCCAGTCACTGAATCAATCCACCTCATAGAGGGTCTTCCCCTCCTGCACTCCTCTACCCTCCCAAGCATGGTGTCCCTCTACAAGGACTGGTCCCTCCTTGCAACATGTCCAAAGTATGTCAGACGAAGCCTCAGAATCCTTGCCTCCAAGGAGCAGCCCAGTTTAACCCTCTCTAGGATGAACCTATTTGTTTTCTTAGCAGTCCATGGTACATTCAATACTCTTCTCCAGCACCACAGCTCAAAGGCATCAATTCTCCAGAGTGACACTGTCCACTGCTCTTCAGTACTTTGGAGAGTCCCTAACAGCAGACTTTCCCATTCTAATACATCTTTTAATTTCCTGGCTGTTGGTGCCAAGAGTGTTGACTGTGGAGCCAAGTAAACTAAAACTGTGAACAATATCAATCTCTTTAGCATTCATTCTGATGCTGCCTATTGGTCCAGTGGTGAGAATCTTTGTCTTCTTGATATTAAGCCTCAATACATATTGAAGGCTGCAGTCTTTGACCCTCTGCAGCAAGTACTTCAGGTCCTCCTCAGTTTCAGCAAGCAGGGTTGTGTCATCTGCATAAAGCATATTGTTGATAGATCTTCCACCAATCCTGATGCCACATTTCTCCTCATAGAGCCCAGCCTCCTGCATAATCTGTTCTGCATATAGGTTAAAAAGGTATGGAGACAGGACACATCCCTGGCATACGCCCTTCCCAATTTTGAACCATGCAGTGTTTCCTTGCTCTGTTCTGACGACTGCCTCTTGGTCCAAGTATAGGTTTCGCATTAGCACAATTAAATGTTCTGGGATTCCCATTCTTCTCAGAGTAAGCCACAGTTTGTTATGATCCACACAGTCAAATGCCTTTGCATAATCATGGAACACAGAGAGACATTCTTCTGGTATTCCCTGTTTTCAGCTAAGATCCATCTAACATTAGCTACAATATCCCTAGTACTGCAACCCCTTCTGAACCCAGTTTGAACTTCTGGTAGTTCTTTGTTAATGTGCTATTCCAGTAGTTTTTTTATAATCTTCGGTAGAATCTTGCTTGCATGTGAAATAAAAAATACTGTTCTATAATTTTCACACTCTGTTGGGTAACCCTTTTTTGGAACGAGAATAGATGGAAAAAGATTGAAGTTGTTTATAATTTCATCTTACTTGGTTCCACAATCAACACTCTTTGGCACCAGCAGTCAAGCAATCAAATAATGAGTTGCTTTAGGAAAGTCTGCTTTCAGGGATCTCTCCAGGGTGCAAAAGAGCAGTGATGTCAGTCTAGAGAATAAAGTGCACTTGATCTAGGCAATGGTCTTCTCACTTGCTTGCTGTGCATCTGAGAACTGGACAGTGACTAAGGATGATAGAAGAAGAATCTATGCCTTTCATTTGTGGTGCTTAAGAAGAATATTGAATATACCATGGACTGCCACAAGAACAAACATGTCTGTTCTAGAAAGTGTAAAACCTGGTTTCATGTTGGGGACAGGGATTTTTAAATCTGTCTCACATACTTTAGGCATGTTGTCCTTAGAGAAGGACATTATGCTTGGAAGTATGGAGGGTAAATGTAGGAGAGGAAGACCTCAAATGAAATGGATTGACATATAGTGACTGTAGCAATGGGGTTGGGTGTGTCAGAGACAGTGAGATTGGCTCAGGATAGGGCACATTTCATAGTTCATAGGGTCGCTGTGAGTCAGAGTTAACAGCATACAACAACAACAACCCATAAAACTTAATTTTATATCACACTCACTGCCATCAAGTTGATTCCAACTCTGACTATTTAAACTTAAGATGATTACTGTAAACCCAAAGAACCTCTGAAACAAAGAATAAAAACTAATAAGCCAACAAAGAAAGATAATGGAACTAAAATAAAACCTAGGGAAATTTAGTAACCTTGTCCTTAGGAGTTGTTCTACTCACTTAAAAGCTAAGCTCCTTTTGGTACTTGGATTCCACCAATGGCTCCAAAAGAGAACAATGAGCAGTCTCCTCTTTTGCGATTTACAGCCTCTGAGAATGCACTGGAGGCTCGCTTCTGAGCCAGTTCTGATTTAGTGGCAATGAAAGAGCGAACAGAGCCCATTAGCTAAAGTTTTGCTGTCCAAATGTCCATCAACAAATGAATGGATTGAGAAATTACAGTGCACTCACACAGTGGAAAACAATGCAGCACTAAGGACCAACAATTTTTTTTTAATAGAACTTATTGGTTATTTATTGAACCATTTATTTTTAAAAAATAGTAATTTGAACAAAGAATTTACCAAAGATATTAGTTATTTATTCAACCACTCATACATATTTCTTAGAACAGTAATTATAATACTCACAAATATATCCCTGGTTGTGGCATCAGAGATATAATTGCTGATGTTAGAAGCATCTTGGCTGAAAGCAGAGAACACCAGAAGGATGTCTAGTTGTGTTTTTTTTCAACAATTTTATAAAATACGGTAACATGGAAAAGTCTAGAGAGCATGAAGACTATGCCACCATAGCTGTGTTCTGTTTGACAGTGAATATGGTGACATTCCTCTTCAATATGCCACTTCTGGCAAAGTAGGTTGTTTGGTTAATTCAAAATGATTAGTGCCGGTCTGTTTAACTCATTGCTGTATAGGATGTCAATCTTTATACATTAACTTACTTTTTTTTACAGCTTTTAGGTTTTTAGATTCATACTTCACACATTCAATATCCTGATTATAAATGGATATTAGCACCTACTTACCACATTTTGAGTCTTGTCATGACAACAAATCAAAGTCATTCATTGACTGAAATCTTTACTCTATCATGTCCTGAAGATCATCTCTGCTTGGAGACAACAACTCTTTACCAGTTCTACTTTGAATATCTTCTAGCCTGAGGAAGCACATCTTTTGGCACCATATCCATCAGTATTCTATTGCTATTCCTAGGTTTTTGGTACCAGTTATTTCAGAAGTAGATGATCAGTCCAGTTTCCTAATCTGTCGTAGTCAGAAAACTTCAGTGAAACCTGTCCACCATGGAGACTTGCTGTTGTTTTTTTTCTACTGGTGGCATAGCTTCTAGCATCACAGCAACATACAACTTGACAGACAAATGCTTAACCATGGATTATTGCATTTTTTGTAGCTTCCAGAGTCAGTTTTAGTAACTTCAATTTTCTTTTACTAGGAATATTTCATTTTGTTCAGGTGTTAAAATATATTAGTATGAAGTTTTTCATATTATTTTATATTTTTAATCTATACTTTATAAATCTTTTAAGTATCTTTCGTTTTTTGATACCTGTTTATTTGAAAGAACCAACTGTTAATATTTCATTCTATTTTATTCTTTTTCTCTAATTATGTTACTGATGTACATGTATTTTTAAGGATATATTCTGTTCTTTTTTTAGTTTCTTAATCCAAAGGCTTATTGCTTTAACTTTGTCCTTTTCCTTTTGTGATACAGGCACTGATTATTTTTTTTCTTTAAAAATTACCTATAAATTTTTTTACTGCCTTTCATAAATCCTATAGACTATAGAGACAGTCATAGGTGTAGCAAATGGTTTACTCTTGACAACTAATGTAAAGGTTGTTGTTTTGAATCACCAAGTATTGCTGCCAGATAAAGCCCTATTGCTGTGTTTTCATGTATATTACTGCCAAAAAAACTGAGAAGCAGTTTCACAGTGTAGCACAAGGGTCAGAAGTCTTAACTCAATTTCAGTAGGTTTTATTTGTTGTTATGAATTACCATCAAGTCAGTTTGGACTCATGGTGACCTTATTATAAACAGTAGATCTGAGTCTTGTTCTATTCTGGGTCATTCTCACAATCTCTGGTATGTTAGAGCCTGGTCGAGTTACTGTGGTGTTTTGTCTTGTTGAGGGTCTTTGTTCCTTTCTCTGACTCTCCTTCTGTCTTATCAGGGTTTCTTATTTTTCTTTCTTTTTTTTTCTATAATTATATTTTATTAATTTTCATAAACATTTACAGAGATTTTGGGTTTCCATTCATTCATTGTTGCACTATTCTCTCTACCCTCCTCCCAGTTTGTTCTTGTTCAAATGCCACAGTGCTTGTCAAAGCCAGTTCTGATTAATCTTCTTTGTCAGTGTGTCCTTTGCCATTCCCTATCACTCCTCCCTGAGAGAGACTTCACCCTGAGTCATAAGGAAAAGGGGATGGCGTATTCTCTTAGCTACTTCCTGCTGAAAAGGGACGCTGTGGGTTTCAGGGTGAAGATCTTCTCTCACTACTCTAAAGGGTCCCTTTGGCAGCAGGAAACACATAGACTATTATGGAGATTGATTTTGGAGTTTAGATGCACTCTTATTGATTGTGCTTGGCCGTACATGTTCATATCCTTGAAGATGTATCATGGGGGTGTTGCAACCTAGAAGACAAAAATTTGACTAACAAGTTATAAGTACATGAGTCCAAAAATTATGGAAAAGTAAAAGAAAAGATTCTTTCATTGTTTTACAAACCCTCCCCCAGGTCCGCTCCACCATGTAGCCCTCGCTCTCGTCTCCTGTGATGACAGAAATACCTAGTTATATATCTCTTTTAAACAGTTTTCTCCCTCCTCTGTTTCAGTGCAGTAAACATTATTGAACCCATCTTACTCAGTCTCTCCCCAACCCCAAGGACAGTCCCATTCTACAACAGTGGCATCATGTAATATTTGTCCTTTTGTGACTGGGATATTTCACTCAGCATAATGTTCTCCAGAGTCAACCATTTTGAATAATATTGCATGAGTTCCTTGTTTTTTGATGCAGCATAGTATTCCATTGTGCGAATATACCACAGCTTCTCTAGCCATTCGTTTGTTGATGGGCACTTAGGTTGTTTCCAACTCCTTGCTATTGTGAACAAAGCTGCAGTAAAAATGGGTGTGCATATATCTGCTTGGATGTCAGCTATGGTCTCTTCAGGGTATATTCCCAGTAGTGGAATTGCTGGGTCAAATGGTATCTCTGTTTGCAACTGTTTGAGAAAGCGCCATACTGCTTTCCACAGGGGTTGCACCATTTTACACTCCCACCAACAGTGAATCAGGGTTCCAGTTTCTCCACAACCTCGCCAGCATTTGTTGCTTGAGGGTTTCTTATTTTTCATGATGTATATAGCAGGAGACTCAATGGCACATGACAACAACAACAATATAGTTTTTTAAATATGTTTTTATAAATGTTTTAAATTTTCATATTGATTTCAACATTTATAATTTTTAAAATATTATTTCCACAGATGGAGTATTTTATATTGTCTAATAGCTTAGTTTTTAATGCATTGAAATGTGTCTGCTTTATGCCAATATCCTTCTTTGCTAGTTAGTAGTTTCTAATTATCCCATGTGCTTATGAACAATGTGAATTCCCTAATTAATTTGCAAAAGTGATTATATGTGTATGTGTGTGTATGTATGTATGTACGTGTCTAGTTACTTGTCTTGAAGATAATTCATACTCACGGCATCCCCGTGCATTACAGAACTGCTCCATAGGGTTTTCTTGGCTGTAATCTTAAGCTGATCACTAGGCCTCTTCTGCAGTTCTGCTGATAGGCTAGCATTGGAACGCAAACTCTTTCTACCTCTACAGGTATCATATAGTGAAGCTCTGGTGCCCTACTGCGCAATATGTAGTGCTGCTAACCAAAAGGTCGATACCAGCCACTCCACAGGGGAAAGATGGGCAGCCTCTTCTGATTAAGACTTATAGACTTGGAAATTCACTGAGCTTGGTTTTGTTTGTTTAAGAGTCATATATATGAGTAAGGGGAAAAAAACCCCTTCAAATCCAAAAACGCCAAAACCAACAACAAACTGTAAAAAACAAAACAAAATTTAAAAGAAAAACAAGCTTGGGAAAAAAAGGTGGATGAGGGCAGGGGGGATGGAGGAAATTTTACAACAATGAATGAATATTTTTAAGAAAAAAGAACTGGGTGGGAGGGTAGGAAGGAAACTGTATAACAATGAATGAATGGAAATCCAAGTGTTTTGTAAACTTTTATTACAATCACAATAAAAAGTATTTCTAAAAAAATTTTAATTCATATGATCATATAGCTGATAAAGGGCTTATTTATAAGTCTGGGGATAGAATGCTGCACAATCAATGCTTTAGTCCTAGAAAATACCTTTTATAAGAATTGTTTTTAATGTTTACCTTTATTTATTGACTACATAAT
>NW_006399803.1:15616414-15622014 GCF_000299155.1 Elephantulus edwardii
ATATGCACACCCATGTTTATTGTGGCTTTGTTCACAATAGCAAAGAGTTGGAAACAACCTAAGTGCCCATCAACAAATGAATGGATAGAGAAGCTCTGGTATATTCACACAATGGGATACTATGCAGCATTGAAAAACAAGGACCTCATGAAATGTTATGCAAAATAGATGACCCTGCAGGACATTATGCTGAGTGAAATATCTCATTCACAAAGGGACAGGTGCTGCCTGGTGCCACTACTGTGGAGTGGGACTGACATCAGGGCTGGGGTGAGACTAAGAAAAATTGGACAAATTATGTATACTGCATTGAAACAGATGAGGGAGAGAACTGTTTGAAAGCGATATATGGTTGGGTATTATGGTTATGACAAGAGTCCAGAATGAAGATTGCATAGTGGAGTGTACTCAGGGCAGGAGGCGGGATTCTATAACAATGAAATTGTTCTTTCACTCTTCAAAGAGAAGTGTGAACTGGGGGGAGGGGTGGGCAGGGAGAAAAATGCAACAACAAATGTATGGAAATCCAAAATCTCTGTAAATGTTCATTAAAATTAATTAAATAAAAATAACATTTATAAAAACCAAACCAAAAAAGAGCTCACTACAAAGATAGAGGAAGAAGACCAAAATGGATGTTAAAAGAGACTCAGAATATTGCACTAGTAAGCCGAAAAGCCAAAGCAAAAGGGAAGAAATTAAGGGGCTAATAGAAGATTTCCGAGGGCACCATGGGAAGAAAAAGTATGATAATGAATTGTGCAAAGAACTGGAATCTGAAAATCATAAGGGCTGAACTCGCTCAGCATTTCTTAAGCTGAAGATAAAGAACAAATTCAAGCCTCAAGTTGCAATACTTAAGGATGCTATGAGCAGAATATTGAATGATCCAGGAAACATTAAAAGAAGATGGAAGGGAGTATACAGAATCACTGTACCAAAAAGAATTGGCTAACACAGAAGAATTTCAAGAAACAGCATATGATAAGAGGCAGTGATGTTGAGGGAGGAAAGGCGGGCTGCTCTGAAGAACTTGGTAAAATTAAAGCCCCAGGAATTTATGGAATATCAGTTGACATATTTCAACAAATAGATGCTGCCCTCGATATGCTCACCAGGTTATGTCACGAAAACTGGAGGACAGCTGCCTGCTCAACAACTGGAAGAGATTCATATTTATTCCCATTCTAAATAAAGGTGACCCGTCAGAGTATAGACATTATTAAGCAATATGACTAATACCATACACAAGCAAAATCATGTTGATGATTATCCAAAAATTACTAGAACAGTACATTGACAGAGAAATACAAGTTGGATTTAGAAGTGGTTGTGGCACATGCACAAGAGACATTATCACATCACAAGTGTTAAATGGGTCTTGGCAGAAAGCAAAGAGTGACAGAGGAATATCTGTCTTATTTACTGCACAAAAGCATTTGACTGTGTGGATCATAACAAATTGTAGTTAACTTTGAGGAGAATGGGAATCCCACAACACTTGATTGTGCTTATGTGAAACCTATAGTTGGACTAGGAAGCAGTCCTCAGAACAGAGCAGGGAAGCACTGCATGGTTCAAAAATCAGGATGGGAACGCATCAGGGATGTGTCCTGTCTCCTTACTTTTTCAATCTATGCAGAACAGGTCATTTGGGAGGCTGGGCTGTATGAGGAGGAATGTGGCATCAGGATTGGAGGTAGACTCATCAACAACCTGTGTTACGCAAATGACACAACCTTGCTTGCTGAACTGAGGAGGACCTGAAGGGCTTG
The DNA here is from genome assembly GCF_000299155.1 of Elephantulus edwardii. Lineage (NCBI taxonomy): Eukaryota > Metazoa > Chordata > Mammalia > Macroscelidea > Macroscelididae > Elephantulus > Elephantulus edwardii. The sequence continues at coordinate 15,618,190 of NW_006399803.1, forward strand.
CTGAAGAAGGTTGAGAACTGTAGTCTTCAATATGAGTTGAAGCTTACCATCAAGACAAAGATTCTCACCACTGGGCCAATTGGTAGCACCATAATAGATGGAGAAGCAATTGAGGTTGTTAACAGTTACAGCTTGCTCACCTCCACAATCAACATTCTTGGCAACAGCAGTCAGAAAATTAAAAGATGAATTGCATTATGTAAATCTGCTGTCGGGGACCTCTCCAGAATACTGAGAAGCATTGTTGTCATTCTAGAGACTAAGGTGCACCTAATCCAGACCATGATCTTCACAGTTACTTGCTGTGCATCAGAAAGCATAAAGAGGAGACTAAGGATGACAGAAGCAATGCCCTTGAGTTGTAGTGCTGGAGAAGAGTCTGGAACATACCGTGGACTGCTAACAAAACAAATATATCTGTCTTGGAGAGGGTGTAACCAAGTCTCTCATTGAAGGCTAAGATTTTGACACTCTGTCTCACATACCTTGGGTATATGGCCAGGAAGGACCAATCCGGAGAAGGGACATCATGCTCAGAAGGATGCAGGGGCAGGGCAGGAGAGGATGACTCCAAATGAGATGGATTGATACAGTAACTAGGACAATGAGGGTAGTTGTGTCAGAGGCAGACTGGCTCAGGACAGGGCAGGCATCAGAGGTGTTGTACATAGGGTCGGTATGAGTTAAAGGCGACTCGATGGCATGTAACAACATGTATTATTTGAACACTGGTGGCCTAGAGGCAAGAAGCTGCATTGCAGTCCCAGAGCCATGTGATTTGAGGCCACTAGCTGTTCTGCAGAAGAATGGGCATTCTCCTCCCATGCAACTAACTGCCTCTGAAAACCCACCAGGGGGACAGCTGTGGGTCATTTGCAAGTGTATGGTACACAACAGCAACAAATAAGATGTATTACGTATGCGGTAAAATGTATATCAAAACTATAATGAGTTCCATTTTCACCTGTATTATTACTCTTTGCTGTCAAGTTGGAAGAGACTCATAACTGATTCTTCATTGGATTCCTGAAGCTTTAAAAACATGGGAGGAAATTTTCCATCTTTTTCCTTAGCAGCTTCTGTTGGATCCAGATTGCCAGAGTCAGCCTTTCAGCTGTGGCACATAGCTCTCTATGGATGACTAGATGGGCAAAAATGATGCATTTTAATAACACTGTATTGGCAAGAATGGGAAATAAAAATAAACACTGTCATACAGTGTTGGTAGGACTGGACATGGAGTTTAACCTTTATAGAATGTCATTTGGAAGACACTAAAAGTTTTAAATGCATTTACATATAAATATATTTCCTCAAGAAAGAAATGGCATATACGAAAAACTATTAAGTATAATTATATAAGGAACTCTGCTAGCCTAGTGGTAAGAAGCTCTGCTGCAATTCCAAAGGCACATGGTTCAAGTCCATGAGAAAAGGATGAGCAATCTCCTCCTGTGCAATTTACTGTCTCTGAAAAGTCTCTGGAGGGTCAGCTCTGGGCTGGTTTCAACCCTACAGTAATAAAATAACAACAACAACAAATTAATATGACAACAACCTTTTTATAATAGTGAGATTTGGGGAACAGTGAATGTCCTTCAAGAAGGAGCAATTAAACAAATTTATCCTAAGTCCACAAAGAACACTATGCAGCTGTTAAGAAAAATCAAAACAAACAGAAAACCAAACCCAAACCAAACCAAAAAAAACCCTCCAAACAACAAACACAAAACAGCTGTAGAAAATACATGTTTCTGATGGGGCTTCTAGAAAAATCCTGATGCATAAATACTTGTTGGTGAGTGGGTTTTTAATTGATCAAACTCTTGAACCTTAACTCCTTGCCCTTCTTTGAGTTGTAACTTCTGTTAGTTGACCCTCCAGTAGGTGGTCTGAGGCTGTAGTTCCCACTGGAGGAGATTGCCTGTCTTTCTCCCTTGGAGTGGCAGCTGGATTTGAACTGCAGCAGTGCTGCCTTTGGGTTAACAGCACAACTCCTTACACACACAGCCCCCTGGGCTCCCTATACTCCGTATACATTTTAGTAATTGACAAAAACAAGCTCCAGAATACTGTCTATAGAAGAACAAGCATGTGCATCTATACAGATAGAACAATAGCAAGTAGGGAATGGGGATAGATCGGAGGCAGAGAATTCAGAAAAGAGTAGGACATAGCTTTTTTATATCTTTTGAATTTTTTAACATGCCTTCCAAGTAATAATATAAAATACTGTACTTTTAGGGATGAAAATGAACCTGCCCAAATAGAAGATTCAAGTATTGTTAAGCCTGATGGCTGGCTTGATGATCAGCCGAAATTGATTCCAGATCCTAATGCTGAAAAACCTGCTGATTGGTAAATATTTTTCATCTTTAAATGCCAGTTTTAAAGATTTCTTACTTGCTTTTTTGCTCCTAATGTGTATGACTGGTAGAAGATACTTAAGGTTACCATTTTGCTTTGTTTTTTATGTACTAAGGAATGAAGACATGGATGGAGAATGGGAAGCACCTCAGATTCCTAATCCAGCATGTCAGGTTGGGTGTGGTGAGTGGAAACCTCCCATGATAGATAATCCTAAATTCAAAGGAATTTGGAAACCTCCGATGATTGACAATCCTAATTACCAGGTAACAGGCACTTGTTCTAATCACATGTATAAAATTTAAAAACAATACTAAAATACTTGTGCTGTGTTCTCTTATTTGTCTAATTATTGATAGGTTTATGTTAACTTCATTAAATTAAATTTTAGATTTTATGTTTTAAAATACACATTGAATGTTCATTGCCATTAAGTCAGAACCAACTTGAACCTGATGCTTGAGTTTCTGAGGCTGTAAGTCTCACAGAACATTGCTCATCTTCCTCCTGAGAAACTGTTGGTTATGAATGGTCAGCTAGGTGCAGGTTGGGGGTGAGACCACAGCCTCCTACCAATTGTGCACTTAGAGTTCCCTTTTAAAAGTTAAATATTCTTTCATTTTCTGAAGAGTATAAAAAAAAGCCTTGGAAATAGATTCTTTCACATTATCTTCCTCCCTATTAACCTAATGTTTAAAAGAAAGTTCTATTTTAGAAGTAAATTTAAGAAATGCATTCTGATCAAAAGGATTCACATTTTAGTAATTTATGCCCATACTTGCTTATAGGCTTATTGTTTTGTATTGTTGAAATAAGGATTCTTGTATTTACACATAAATACTAAGGGTACCTGGATTATGATATTTGTTGTTAGGTGTTGTTACGTCAGATGACTTAGAGCAGATCTGAACCTTTTCCTGTCTTGCTCCATGCTCACCACCTGTGATATGTTCAGGATGATTGTTATAATCATTGTATCAGTCCATCTTGTTGAGGGTCATCTTCTGTTTTCTGACCCTCCACCTTTCCCAAAATGATGCCTTTTTCAAAGGTTTGGTCCCATCTGACAAAATAAAGTGTTTCAGATGAAGTTTCACCATCCTTGCCGTTAAGAAGTGCTTTAGTGGGGAAGGGATGGGCAGGGAGAAAAATGCAACAATGAATGAATGGAAATAAAATATCTCTGTAAACGTTCATTAAAATTAATAAAATTTTTAAAAAGGAAGTACCCTAGTTACACCTCCTCCAAGACCGATCTGATCTTTTGGGAATGTATGAAATATTCAGTACTCTTCTCCTGTCATTGCCACTAAAAAACATGTTGTTGTTGTTCTTGTTGTTGTTATGTGCCGTCGAGTCGCCTGCCACTCATAGCGACCCTATGTACAACAGCCCTAAACTCCGCTCTGTCCTGTGCCAATCGCACTGTCTCTGACACTCCCATCCCGATTATCCCAG
>NW_006399803.1:15625164-15654460 GCF_000299155.1 Elephantulus edwardii
AATCATTGAACTACTAATTTAATTTTTCTGAATGATTCGTTAACTTTTCCTAGCTTTGTATTAGTTGTTGTTATATACCACTAAATTGAAACTGACTCATTTTTTGTTATATACCACTGAGTTGAAACTGACTCATAGCTGACCCTCCCTCCACTGAGTTTTCAGAAGCAGTCAGTGGCACTGGGAGAGATTTTCTGTATTTCTCTGTAGAGCAGCTGGTGGATTTGAACTACCAGAGAGGCACGGCTTTTAGATTAACAGCAAAACTACTTCTGGGCTCTACCACTAGAGTTGTTTGTATATGTAAGTTGTTTTTGTGCTCTCTAGTTGTAACTGACCCATGTCCGACCCTCCAGTGGATTTTCAGAAACAGTTAATCATGTGGAAGGAACCTGCCCATCTTTCTCCGGTGGAACTGGGCATTTAAACTGCATGCCTTTGAGATCACAGCACAGCTTCTTAACATTAGACCACCAGAGCTCCCTCAATATGAATAGAAACTATAGATGGATGGATGGCCACCAGAGTTCCCTCTATATATGAATAGAAAAGATGGATGGATGGACGGACGGATGGATGCTATAGATTCTAATTGTTCACTAGAGTTCCCCTTGTAGTATCAGTCACAAATACTATTAACTATTTATTTGTGTAGCTTACTTTAAAAAGTCAGCTTTCCTCATTATAGTTTGGTGGCCTATGGGTAAGGAATTGCACTGCCAACCCAAAGGGACACAGATCAAATCCATCAACTCCTCTGTGGGAGAAAGGTGGACACTCAGCTCTGATGTCATTTACTGCCTCTGAAAACCTGCTGGAGGGTTAGCTGTGAGTTAGCACCAACTTGACGGCACCTAACAATATCAGCACTGGCGTAATATCTGTCTTGATCATTTGTATCTCTAGAATCTGGCATAGTACCAGACACAGAATTGATAGATATCCTTATGGATAGAGTGAGTCAATAATTAAATAATAAATTATTTAATGTTTGATGAGATTGATAGTTTAATAACTTAGGATATAATGAATCTTTTCTGTTCTGAGGTGAAACCATAATTAACTACTGATACTTGCCATGGGTTTATATTAAAAGAAGTGCCATTTTTGCTGTGCATTTTGGTTTTTAAAATTTAGGCTATTTTAATGACATCTTGCCATGAATAACCTTAGTGAATCATAAAAAGTTTAAAATAATGCCTCTTCTGAAATTCTGTTACTCAACTTTTTGCATATATTGTTTTGACTTTTTGCAGAGTTTAAAGGCAGCATTATTTGTAAGGAATCACTGAATAAAATATTTGCAGTGAATTGCTATGAATTTATATATGGTTCAAGTTTTCTCTTTCTTCAGTTGCTGTTAGGTGCCATCAAGTTGATTACAACTCATAGCGACCCTCTGAACCTTGCTCTTTCCTGAGTCAGCCTCACTTTCTCTACACATCTGACACCATTGCCACAATCACTGTGTCAATCTGTATCATCCAGGGTCTTCCTTTCCTGTTCTGACCTTCTACCCTTCTAAACATGGTGTCCTTCTCCAGGAACTGGTCCCTCCTGCCACCATGCCCCAAATATGTGACACGGTTTGAAAATCCTTACCACTAAGAAGCAACCTGGTTTCCTTTTCTCCAGGAGAGACCTCTTGGCAATGCATGTTATGTTCAGTACTCTTCTCCAGCATCACAACTCAAAAGCAGTGATTCTTCTTCTGTTACCCTTATTCATTATGCAGCTCTTTGATGCATAGTAAGCAGTTGCGAATACCGTGGCCTGGATTAGGCACACTTTCATCTCTGTACTAATTTCCATTTTATCCAACAGTTAGTATTTATTGGATATCATTTATAGTTACTTTATTTAAAAATGTCTTCAATTACTTTTTCTTCTAGGGAATTTGGAGTCCTCGAAAAATTCCTAATCCTGATTATTTTGAGGATGATCATCCATTTCTTCTGACACCTTTCAGTGCTCTTGGTTTAGAGCTTTGGTCTATGACCTCTGACATCTACTTTGATAATTTTATTATCTGTTCAGAAAAAGAAGTAGCAAATCAGTGGGCTGAAGATGGTTGGGGCATGAAAACAATGGTAGCAAATGCTAATGAGGTATGTGTGACATTCACTATAGTGAAAGTAATGCAACTATGTCCTTCTCATAACACTGGATCCTTTTTTAAAGTAAACCTGCTAAAACTACTAATTACTAAGGAAATGTATTTGAAGAGATTTATGAACACTGAATATTTAGCTTTATTAACTATATTATGATACAAATTCATTATAAACTATGTAAGGAAACATTTAGGTCTTACTTTTATACATTAAATTATAATAGCTTTAGTTTAATCCTGTGTCTTACCTTGACACTTGTTGTAGCTGTTGATTTAAGAAATACTGCTTTTATAATTATCATCTTACCAGTTCAAGCCTAGGCAGTAACAGTAATAATCTGAATGATGTTGTTGTTATTGTTGTGTGCCATTGAGTTGGAACTGACTCATAGCTGACCATCTGGCAGGTTTTGTGAGGCAGTTAATCACATGGGAGGAGATTGCTTATCCTTCTCCCATGGAGTCGAACCTTGTGCTTCTATGCCACCAGCGCTCCTGCAAGTATTTTGATAACTTTTTTACTAAATGGAGTGCAGAGGGAAAGTAGATTTAGATTTTAAAATTGTGTCCATTTCCCCCAAAATTTATGTTATACACAATATATAAAGCCAAAATACCTTAACACAATTCATCTTTGAGAATGTGTCTTTAAGATTATATAAAGAAAAATCTATACTTCATATTTGCTGTTATGGAAAGGTAGAAAAGAATCGCATTTTGAAACTCTTGGAAGTGAAATATTTAAGGATTTGGGATTTCAGCTTAAGTATAAAATTAATTTTAAATTTAGAAAACTTTATTCTGAGGTATAATTTTATTAACAAATACTTTAAAACTAAAGAATAGGTTATCAGAGAAATTTATACTTAAATGAACCAGGTACATCCATAAAGAATAATTCTATTCTGAGAGTTACTAAAAAAATTAAAATTATCTTTGTTTTACTGGTAGTATTTCTATTAAAAGGGAGCTCTGGTGGTCTAGTGGTGAGAAGCTGCGCTGCAGTCCCCAAAACACACGGTTAGAAGCCATTAGCTCCATGGGAGAAGCATGGACAGTCTCCTCCTGTGCAGTTAACTGTCTCTGAAAACCCACCGGAGGGTCAGCTATGGGTCGGTACACAACAGTAAGAACAACATTTCTATTAACGTAGGTTATTCTCTGCTACAGAGTCTTACTCAGTAATGTATAAGGCATATTGACAATTAAAAAGTTTAGAGTTTTCAAAGTGTAAGATACAAAGAAGGAATGCATCTTTTTATAAGTTTACTTATTGATGTGAAGTTTTAACGTAATATAAGTTGTTGTTTTGGTAGGCTGTATTTCCCAGTTGAGGTTATAAAATCTGAATTGCCTTTTTCTACTTATTTGTTTTGTAGCCTGGTGTGTTTAAACAGTTAGTGACAGCTGCTGAAGAGCGCCCATGGCTTTGGCTCATTTATCTGGTAACAGCAGGGTTGCCAGTTATATTAATTATTTCATTTTGTTGGCCAAGAAAAGCAAAGGTAAGAAAATTAATTTCCTTCAACTTTTAAAATTTATTCTTTCCTAGTGTTTAGAGGTTTTATGAACCATGAAGGTGATTCTTAGAAGTAACAAAGTAAGGGGAGCTCTGGTGGCCTAGTGGTAAGGAGCTGCAACTACAATCCCAAGGCACACGGTTCAAATCCACCAGATGCTCTGCTGGGGAAGGAGGGACAATCTCCTCCTGTACCAGTCAGATCTGATTTGATGGTACACTCACACAAAAATAATAAAATAAAATTAAAAAAAAAGAAGTAACAAAATAAGCAAACAGCAACAAGACAAACCAACCAATAAAAAATGGGTAAAGTACACTAACAGATACTTCACCAAGAAAACATTCATGCAGCTAACACATAACAGGATGTTTACGAAACAGATCTAAATTACAGTGGCTTATCATCTCATCCCTGTAAAAACGCTAATAATAAAAACAATTAGAAAACATCAGATACTGGTGCTCCTGTGGGAGAGGGGAACTGTTACATGCTGCTAGTGGGATTGATTGTAAGATGGAACAACCACTCTGAAAAATGGTATGGTGCTTCCTCAGGAAGCTAGAAATATAAATGATCCCACAATCCTTTTCCTACGTATTGTTGTTGTTGTTTACTGTTGAGTTGGAACCAAACATAACTGACCTTCAGGTGGGTTTTTAGAGACAGTTAATCATACAGGAGTAGATTTCCTGTCCTTCTTCTGCAAACCTGCTAGTGGATTCAAATGGCACATTTTTGGGTTGGCAGTGTGATTTCCTACCCCTAAAGCCAGGAGAGCTCCCTTTTGAGGTATATATCACAGAAAAAGAAGAGCACTGACCTGCATAGATGTATGCACATTCATGTTCATTACAGTATTTTTCATTGTAGCATAAAGATAACCACGTATCTCAACAGATGAATGAACAAACAAACTGTGGTACACACCTAGTGAATATGTTGTATAGGTGCATCAAGTCAACTACCACTCATAGCAACTCAGTGAAGAGCAGAGATGAACCTTGCCCTGTCCTGCACCACCCTCACAATCTCTGTCATGCTCAGGCCCATTAGGGTAGCCAGTGTGTCGGTTCATTTCCTTGAGGCCCTTTCTCACTTTAGTTGACTTTTATCTTTCCCAGTGTGATGACATTTTCCAAGGACCAGTGTCTCCTACAAACATGCTCAAAATATGTTTCACCATCTTTACCTCTGAGGAGCACACTAGCTGCACTTAAGACAAATATGTTTTTTGGGTTTTTTTTTTGCAGTGTCTCACTTTCAAAATAACAGTCCTTTGAAAACCCTATATACAATAGAGCACATTTAGAATAGACTAGCAGATAGGACAACTGAGATTGAGGCCTCAGATAGGGAAACACAAAGGAGGAGCAGACACTAGTGACTGGAATGTGGAATGTGAGAAACTTGAATGTAGGAAAAGTGGACATAGTTAAAAAAGAAACGGAATGCATGAATATTAACATCCTAGGTATTGGCGAAATGAGATGGATTGGCATGATGCATTTTGAATCAGACAGTCATATGATCCTGCTATGCCAGAGATGAAAAGGTGAGGAAAAATGGAGTAGTTTTCATAGTTAAAAAGTTTTTTCTAGATCCATCTTGAAATATGTGAATGACAGGATAATATCCATACAGGGAAGCCTGATGTCATTCACAACTATACACCAACAGTCAGTCAAAGAGGAAGAAATAGATTATTTTTACCAACTATTGCAGTCAGAAACTGATTGAACATGAAGTCAAGATGCATTATTAATAATGGGTGACTGGAATGCAAAAGTTGGTTGGGAACCAGGAAGAAAGGTCAGTATTCAGAAAACATGGACTTGATGATAGAAATGAGGCTGGAGATAGAATGATAGAATTCTGTACCATCAATGATTTATTCTTTCCAAATACCTTTTATAAGAAACATAAATACAGACTAAATACTTGGATTTCACTTGATATTTTCAAATGGAGGAAATTCAAACTGCTCTGAATGAATTGCTGTGAAAAACAAGGCTCTGTGAATTGAAGGCATAGCCATTGACATATTTCAACAAACAGATGTGCTGGCCTGGATGTGTTCACCAGATTGTGCCAAGATTTCTAAAGGACAACTACCTGACCAACTAACTGGAAGAGATATACATATTTATTCCTATCCCAAAAAAAGGTGATCCAGCAGAGTGTAGAAATTAACAAACAGTGTCACTGATATTACACACAAGCAAAATCCTGCTGAAGATTATCCAAAACCAATGGGAACCGTACAGTAACAGAACTAACAAAAATATAAGCTGGATTAGAAGATGCCATGGCACTAGAGACATCAACAGTGTCATATAGATCTTGGCTGAAAGCAGAGAGTATCAGAGCAATGTCTGTGTTTCATTGAATACGCAAAGACATTTGACTGTGTAAGTCACAACAAATTGTGGCTAACCTTGAGAAGAATGAGAGTCCCAGAACACTTGACTATGCTCATATGAAACCTATACTTAGGCCAGGAGGCAGTCATCAGAACAGAACAGGGAAACACACTGCATGATTCAGAATCAGGAAAATAGTATGTCAGGGATGCATCCTGGCTCGATACTTTTCAGTCTTTATATGGACAGATAATTTGAGAGCCTGGACTTTATGAGGAGAAGTGTGGCATCAGAATTGGAGGAAAACACATCAACAATGCAGGTGATATGACCTTACTTGCCAAAACTGAGGAGGACCTGAAGCATTTGCTAAAGAAGGTCAAAGACTATAGTCTTCAATATGACTTGAAGCATAACATCAAGAAGACAAAGATTCTCACCACTGGGCCACTTGGCAGCACCATGGTAGAAGGAGAAAAGATTGAGGTTGTTAAGAACTTCAGCTTGCTCATCTCCACAGTCAGCACTCTTGGCACCAGCAGTCAGGAGAACAAAAGATGAATTGCATTGGGGAAGTCTGCTGTCAGGGACCTCTCCAGTGAGGAGCACTGATGTCAGTCTAGAAATTAAGGTACCCCTAATCCAGGCCATGGTGTTTGCAGTTATTTGTTATACATCAGAGAGCTAAGGATTTCAGAAGAACTATTTATGCCTTTGAGTTATGGTGCTAGAGAAGAGTACTGAACATACTATAGACCAAACAAATTATAGAACAAATAGGCCTGTCTTGGAGAGGGTGAAACCCAGTCTTTCCTTGGAGGCTAGGGTTTTGAAGCTCTGTCTCACATACTTTGGGCACATGAGCAGGAGGGACCAGTCCTTGGAGAAGGATATCATATTTGGAAGGGTGGAGGGACAGCACAGAGAAGAAGACCCTGGATGAGATGAATAGACACGATAACTGGAGCAGTGGGATTAGGTGTTTTGGAGTCAGTGAGACTGGCTCAGCATAGGGCAGGGTTCAGAGGCGTTGTATATAAAGATACTATGAGTCTCAGGTGACTCAACGGCACATAACAACTACTCATGTTCAATATTCTTTGCCAACCTCACTATTCAAAAGGCATTGTTCTTCAGTCTTCTTATTCATTGTCCAGCTTTCATAACCATAGAAAGTAATTAAAAACACCATGGATTGGATCAAGCACACCTTGGACTTTAAACTGATGTCCTTGCTCTTCATAGTGAGTATTTAACAACAATAAAGAATAATTTTTGGTGAACAAAATATTACATGGTTGAATCAGGAGGATATGCCACTGAGTGACCTCAGTCACAAAAAAGCAAACATTGTCAGATACCACTTTAATACAAAGTCAAGGAGGGGTTTGTACACTAAAAGCAACAGCCTTTGATAGCTCCCAGGGATAAGGTAAGGATTAGGGAACGAATCACTTGCTAAATAGTAGAGATGTTATTGGTTTTGGTGAATAGAAAGGAAATGTACAGTATGGGTAATGTGAGCCCTTGACAGTATGACCAAGGTGCATGAAGAGACACTGAGAGAGATATAAGTGATGTAAGACTACAGGACCATTATGATAAATCATACAGCATACACAGTTCTGCAACAGCAGTAATAGCACATCAAAATTTGTGAGTCGTCACATAAGTAGGTATGCATATAAATGCACATAAGTGTGGAGGAGCACATGGAGTTGCAGGGGCATCAGTGTGCAAGTATAGTTATGAACATTTGTATATACATATTTATATGTGTACATATATAAATATAAAATAGAAATAATTTTTTTAAGTTATTGCTAATAGTTCACTATGTTATTACAGAAAACTATTTTTAAAATAGTGCTTTGTTTTTAGTAAAAATAGCTTATGTTAACCACCACAGAAAAAATATGAAGATGCAGAGTATAAAAAGACTGACATATGTAAACCACAAACAAAAGCATCCCTAGAACAAGAAGTGAAGGAAGAGAAACCAGCCCTGGAGAAACCAGTAGACGTAGAAGAGGAAAAAAAGCAGAGTGATGGTGAAATTCTTAAAAAAGGTAGGATGATCATTTATAGTGAGGATACTGGGCATGCTTATGAAACAGCATACAGTTGACAGTTAGACCACATGAGGTTGAGGTGCCACCTTCTGCCATATAAAGGAAATCTGTGTGTAACTTACAGTTTCCCCTCAAATACAGGTTTGAAATGTATGGACTGACATTGGTTTGTATAAACAGCACATGGGTTTGCATGGCACAGACCCACATGGTGTGACGGGCCATTTAAAATGCCACGTGAAGCTAATCATCTGTACATAAACAGTTCATCTCTTCCCTGGAGAGTTGATTAGCAGTGTTTAACAACACCACAGTTGCAGCAGGGAAAAAGGAAACAAACCCACATATAAGTGGGTCCTCAGAGCCCAAACAACTCTGTAAAATCAAGGGTTAACTGTGTTATATGGTAAACATAAGTTGTTACACTTATGTATTGCCAAATTTATACCATCTTAAACTTCAGGAATGCAGGACTATGGCAAAGCTGTGCTGTAATTCCTGGGTGGGTGTCATACCCTGAGTAGGTTACACACCCTTGAGTAGGTGTCATGCCTGAGCAGTCAATCTAACTATATAATTTCTTTCTCAAAAAAATAAAAAATTACAAACAATCTCCAGGTAACAGACCAGATCTTCTCCACACTGTGGGATGAGTGTTTGTGTGTGACAGAGAAAAAGCTAGGCTTGAGTGAAAGTTTACAGAGCAAACTGATTTTCCATTCAACCATTTATATATTTATTGTTTTGTACTAATTACAATACCCCCAAGGTAACTCCTCACTCTCTTGCTTTCTTTGATTCTCATTTCCATTAATTCTGTCATCCTATCCCTTTTGCCTTCTGAGCTTCATGGTGCCTTTTGGTCTTATATGGTTGATTGTTCTAAGGAATGGCTTTTCCTGTTTCTATTCACTGTATAGGCCTATCTGTTGTTTGAGTGACTTGAGGAACAGGATGAGTTTTGCTTCAGGTTCTGAAAGGGGTACGTAGAGCCATAGATTTAAGGGTTCCATCAGTCTCTACATCAGACTAATACCTGACCATTTTTATGTCCTTGGGTTTTGTTAGGCATTTTACACACTCTGTCTAGGACCATGTGCTGTGATCCCTCTTAGGACAGTTGGCAGTGGCAGCCAGGCACCATTTAATGTCTCTGGTCTCTGGGTCATGGATATTAAGTTTTACTTGGTTCATGAGTCTGTCCTTGGGACTAATTGTTCTCTGTCCCTGCTTTTGTCTTTAATGTTTTTAAGTCTTCTGAAGAAGTGTGTAGGTGAGTTGGAATAGGTGCAAATGGTTCTTATTTAGCCTTTCCTTGATGTATGAAGACCAGTGGGGCACAACGATTGAAATGCTTGACTTCTAACAAAAAAGTCAATGGTTTGGATTCACAAGTATAGGAGATAGAAGTGGCATAGTCCGTCAGTGAAGATATAAAGTGTTAAAAACCCTACGAGTGCAATTCTCCTTTGCCCTCTAGGGTGTTGCATGTTGAAATCAACTGTAATAGTAGTGGCTTTGACTTGGAGTTACGGATTAATTAGTGCAGGGCTCCAAGCCTTTTCAATGTTTTTAAAAAGCTGCACATAAACAGGAAGTGAAAGTCATTTTGATAAAAAATTTCATGTAAGAGATACTTGTTTCTGAGGGAGGACAAATATACATAACATTAAAATTGTTAAAGCAAGTAGTTGTCCATACATCTGATATAACCAGGGAATGAGTTCAGAGCAGAGCAATTACGAATTTCACATGCTGTAGTTTTTGACAGGAACTTCTCTCACTTCTGAGAATGTTAAAGATGAAGTGAAAGGTGGGGTCAAGATTGGTGGACGATTTATCAATAATCTGCGTTATGCGGATGACACAACCCTGCTTGCTGAAACTGAGGAGGACCTGAAGCGCCTGCTGCAGAGTGTCAAGGACTGCAGCCTACAATATGGATTGAGGCTCAATGTCAAGAAGACAAAGATTCTCACCACTGGACCAATTGGCAGCCTCAGGATGGATGGTGAAGAGATTGAGATTATGCACAGCTTTAGTTTACTTTGCTCCATAGTCAACAGTCTTGGCACCAGCAGCCAGGAAATTAAAAGGCGCATTGCCATGGGAAAGTCTGCTGTTAGGGACCTCTCCAAAGTGCTGAAGAGCAATGGTATCTCTTTGGAGACTAAGGTGCGTCTGATACAGGCCATGGTCTTCGCAATCACCTGTTATGCATCAGAGAGTTGGACAATGACCAAGGAGGATAGAAGGAGAATTGATGCCTTTGAGCTGTGGTGCTGGAGAAGAGTATTGAGAATACCATGGACTGATAGGAAAACAAACAGATTTGTCCTGGAAAGGGTTAAACCGGGTGGCTCCTTGGAGACAAGGATTCTGAGGCTCCGTCTAACATACTTTGGACATGTTGTGAGGAGAAACCGGTCCTTAGAGAGGGACATCATGCTTGGGAGGGTGGAGGGACAGTGCAGGAGAGGAAGGCCCTCTATGAGGTGGATTGATTCAGTGACTGGGATAATTGGGATGGGAGTGTCAGAGACAGTGCGATTGGCACAGGACAGAGCGGAGTTTAGGGCTGTTGTACATAGGGTCGCTATGAGTCGCAGGCGACTCGACAGCACATAACAACAACAATAAGAACAATAATTATAAGGAATTGGTTGCAGCAGCCAAATCAATACCCAGTCTTCAATGGCTAGTTTTTTTATAAATATTTCATGTCTTGAAAAGATTACTGATCTTGTATCCTCTTGCAGTCTATACTAAAAATCTTAAAGGTATTGAAAGTGAAAGCTGAGGGTTTTTGATGGCTCACAGTTGAGAGTTCCTTATGTATGTGTAGAAAGAAATACTATTGTTAAGTGCCTTCAAGTTGCTTGCCACTCATAGCAACCCTATGTACAACAACTCTAAACCCTGCTCTATTTTGTGCCAGCCTTATTGTCTCTCGTCTCTAAACACCTACCTCCATTGCCCCAGTCACTGAATCAATCCATTTCCTCGAGGGTCTTCCTCTCTTGCACTGTCCCTCTACCCTCCCAAGCATGATGTCCCTCTCCAAGGACTGGTCCCTCCCTGCAACCTGCCCATAGTATGTCACAGAAAGCTTCAGAATCCTTGCCTCCAAGGAGCAGCCTGGTTTCACTCTCTTTAGGATGAACGTGCTTGTTCTCCTAGCAGTTCAGTACTCTTCTCCAGCACCAAAGCTTAAAGGCATCAATTCTCATTCTATTATCCCTAGTCATTGTCCACCTTTCTGACACATAGCAAGTTATTACAAATACTATGGCCTGGATCAGGCACATCTTCGTCTCCAAACTGATAATGTTGTTCTTCAGTACTCTGGAGATGTCCTTTACTGCAGACTTTGCCATTGCAATTCATCATTTAATTTCTTGGCTGCTAGTACCATGAGTGTTGATTGTGGAACCAAAAAAACTAAAGCTGTTAACAATCTCTGTCTCTTCACCATCCATCATGATGCTGCCATTTGGCTCGGTGGTGAGAATCTTTGTTTACCTGATGTTGAGTGTCAATCCATATTTAAGCCTGCAGTCCTTGACCTTCTGCAGCAAGTGCCTCAGGTCCTCAGTTGCAGCAAGCAAGGTTGTGTCATCTGCATGATACAGATGTTGATGGAAAGTGATCATAATTGCTAATGTAAATTGTAGCCCAAACCAAGCTCCAGATTGAAATTGTTTACAATGTAAATTCTACTTGAAGCATTCATTTTGTTAGTAGATGGTGAAACAGTTCATTGCAAAACCCACTCAAAACTCACTGCCATAGATTCAAACCAATTCATAGTTAACTCTCCATTGAGTTTCTGAGACTTTAAATTGCATGAGAGGTGATTGCCCATCTTTCTTTCACAGATGGATTGGTGGATTTCAACCACCAGAGGTACAGCCTTTGAGTTATCAGTGCAGCACCCTACAGACTAGGCCACAAGAGCTGACTCCCAAAGGAAAAAGTGTGTGCATATAAACACATGCATATGTACATACATCTGTATACACACATATGTGTGTGTGTTGGGATATCTAAAACAACACATTCCTTAAGCTGTTCTTAGGTTATTAGTTGTTTTTAAAGCTTTATATTTGTCTTACTGCTTAGTAAATTGATAATACTAATTAGAAGGCATTTATATAAAACTTATTGGTATTAGAATATCAAAAGGACCTTTTTATAGCGTTTTCTCATGTAACCAAATGGCTCCACATTATAATGAGTGGTGCACAGGAAATGTAAAGTTGATTTATCTGTGTCCTTTCACAACCCCACCCTTTATACCTTATCTGATTGTGTGCAGTGGTGATGTCACTGACCTCATCATGCATAATGGATGCAGATTGGATTGTTGTAATTCTTGGTGTTTTCACTGGCTGATTTTTGGAACTAGATGACCACACCTTTCTTTCTTGTCTGTTTTATTTGTTCAGCAACAGAACAATGCCTAAGACTTCAGAGGTGATGACTGCATTAAGCTGGCAGTCAAACCTAGGTCTCCCTTTTGAAAGCCAAGAATTCTACTGTTACAAACGAATTATACCTTTTAGATAGCTTCTGTTTTTGTTAACTGTCATTGAGTTAGACCCTGACATATGGTGAACCTATAAGTAATGGGATCAGACCACTATAAGTCAGTAGGATTTTTATTGTCTGATTATTTGGCACTTTTGCCAGGCCTTTCTTCCTAGGCTGTCTTAGTTTGGAAGCTTTGCTGAAACATGAACCCAATGGGTGACCATTCATTCTCACATGTGAAATAGCAGCAGCCTAGGTTTGCGCATCACAGTAGCATGCAAACTGCCACAGTCCAGCTTAAGCGACAAATGATGGTATATTGCTCCTGTTGTTACTGTGTACCATCAAGTCAGAACTAATTCCTAGCTGACCCTCTCGCAGAGATTTCCCATCTTTCTTCTCTGGAGCATCTGGAGGACTCGAACCTCATGCTTTTGAGATTGTAGCACATTTTCTTGGCATTAGGCTTTGGTAATAATAGTGACAGTTGAAGAGTGGGATAAATGGAATTCAAAGAAAGGTCAGTAATTGAAAGAAAAAAATGGTTAATGTACACGGAGAAATAAATAGTATGTTGAAGAATAAAATATCAGATTAAAACATGCAGTACAATTTATGAATGTGGGAATCATGGTATATTCTTTGGTTTTCATATGCCCTAGAATTTTTTTTCTGTACATATGCTTTGTTTTATACAATCATTCATATTCATTGTGTTTTATTTGTGTGCATCATTTTATACTATCATTCTTATGGATTATGTTTTATATAATTATCATTGATCTATGCATATTAGCCCTCTATCTTTTCAAGTCCTCATTGACCTTTCCCATTTCTTCTGCCATAGTTTGAACTTAATAGGTCCTAATCAAATTTGATGACTTAACTATAAAATGTGGAATAGTGAGTACTTGTAATTGTTTTTTAAACTCAAATTTTATTTAAATACTGGAAATATAAATAAGTCTTCTTATATTTAATAATTTTCAATAGCAAAACTTGAACTCATTGAATTCTTGCTTTTAATAAAATCCTAGAAGAGGAAGGAGAACCTGAGGAAAAGCGTGAAGAAGAAACAGAAATCATCGAAGGGCAAGAAGATGGTAATAAATCAAATACTTCTGGATCAGAAGATGAGGTAAAGCAATGTTTTAGTAGATATTTGTGATACATAAAAAATTAATTATGTAATTATCACAATCTTTTTTGGGCCAGATTTTCCCCAACTTTCATAAACTACATATTCCATAAGCCTAATAATGTATTGTTAAATATATTCATAAAACCAAAGCAAGAAAATACTATAACTTAGGATTTGAATTATTGCACTGAATCAAATTCAGAGAAAAGACTGACTGGAGAACTCTGGTGGCCTAATGGTAAGGAGCTGCACTGCCAACCCAAGGGCATGCAGGTTGAGTTCATCAGCTTTTCTGCGGGAGAAGACAGGCAGTGTCCTCCCGTGCCATTTACGGCCTCTGAAAACCCGCTGGAGGTTTATCTAGAGATGGGTCAGGTCCACCGCCACAGTATCCACCAATCCCATACTATTGTAATACACAGTGAAATAGATTGTAGTTTCTGAAAGCCAAACTGAGCCTTAGATGTAAAAATGACAATTTTATCATTAAAATACTCCATTGGAAGATGTAAGAAAGAGATTTAAATATTTAAAAGGATAGTTTCCTTTACAGCTGTTGTTAAAAAAATGATTATTTTCTAAATATTTTGTCACATTTTTAAATATTCATTGGTTAGTGCCTTTTGAAATTTTTAATTAATTTTTATCCGTGACTTGGTATGTTTACTTTTTTTCACAGCATGATATATAATGAAACTTTCCAAAATGCCCTCTTTCAGTCAATTATTAGGCAACCAGAAAACATTTAGGATATAATTCAGAAGCAACACTCTCTTTTCTTTTTATCCAACATATCCTTAATTCCTGTTTTCTATATTTTTCTGTTGTTACTATTAGATATCCCAAGTTAATTTTCTATTAATAATGAACCCACATGATGGAGTAGAGCTTCCCCCCCACAGTTTTCTGGTCAGCTGGAGAGAGGGAAACCATCAGTCTTCCAGCTAGCAGCAGAGGAATTTTATTTATTTTTTTAAAAAATTTATATATATTTTAAAAACTTTTATTAAGATTCTAATAAAAGTTTACAGAAAGACTGGGTTTTCTGTTGGAACCACCAACAGAAAACTGTGCTGTATATTTCTCTGGATTGTTGTCATCTGGTGGTTATGCTCCACCAAGTCAGAACCAACTTACAGCTGACCCTCTAGCAGATTTTCAGGGACAGTAAATTGTATGGGAGGAGGCGTCCATCTTTTTCCTGTGGAGCAACTGGTGTTTTGAACTGCATGCCTTTGAATTTGCAGCCCAGCAACTTACCCACCAACCCAGCAGAGTCCCTCTGTTTTTCTAAATAGAGCAGCTTTTTAAGAATCTCTATCCTAATCAGTCTAACTACTTAGTGTGAGGTAGGATAGAAGAGCAGTTATGTGTGTGATAAAATAAACTACCTTTCTTTCTCTGCCTAGTTTATTATTTTTCAATTGCTTTCTACACGTTATTCAGTGGGCATATTGTCCACTGGAGTTAACTGCCCTGTGTGTGTGCTTTTAAGGAGGCTCTGGCAGTTTTATTTGTCTGACTAGCCATATTACGGGGAGCCAAGAGAGGATTATCCTGCAGCAGAGCTTTATTAAATAGTACTCGCTTCACTGGTCAATCTTTTAATACTTGAAAGTATCTTAATTCCATGGTCTAGTCTTTTAGCGAGAGTCACTGTAATAAATCAGTTCTTTTATACAATATAGCCTTGAAAAAGAATTATAACTTTTTTATGTATAATATGTTATTCAGTATTTTGTTTTGTTACATGAGTATAAAAGAAATTATATATATAAGCTTCTTATTCTAGGGAAATAAGGGAAAAGTCACCATTGAGCTTAATTCTGATTTATAGTGACATGTAGGAGAGAACAGAACTGTCCCATAGGGTTCCCCGGTTATAAATCATTACAGAAGCAGACTGCTATAGCCTTCCATCCTGTGCTTATCCACTGTATGACCAGGACCTATCTCATCTATCACCTTCCAATCCTGAATTCTTTGTCAATTTGATCAGTGAGGAATTTCTTTTTCACTACTTGGGCAGGCGAGCAGCACTGCCTCCTTCCTTCCATCCATAAAAGAACTAGCACCAGCTTCCTTGTCAACTCAGTTCTTTAGTATATTATATTGTATGGGCTTTTTATGAAAACAAATATTTTATAGTTTGCATGGTACTATTTTCCAGAAAGGACACTTTTCAGAGCATCTACACTATAGAGCCCAGAACAACTTCACTTTGTGGCTTTAAATTGTACTAAGATTTTATATGCCAATTTCCCCACTAAGTTTTCTCCTTTCAAATGGGTCTCTTAGAAGCTCATCTAGTGGCTTCCGGTTTTTGCCGAGTCTGCGCGGCTTTGTTCCCACAGTTCCAATACTAAAAGTTTCGACAAAAAAAATGATTCAATTCCTATTGTCCACGCTGCACCTCAGACCCTCCAGGTTTTAGTGGGCTCAAGAGAATTCAGCCGATTTCCCCACTAACCTTTTTCCTTTCAGGTGAGTCTCAATGCAGCTCAGCTCAGTTAGTGGATTCCAGCTTTTGCTGGGTCCGCGATGGGACCCCCTGCGGGACCGCTGCAGGGCAGGCAGGCAGGGCTCCGGTTTTTAAAGCTTCTAAAATAATGTATTAGCACAAGTTCTGATTCAAAATCCTACTGTTTGCGTCATGCTGTGATGGTCAGTCTCTGTGGAGCGTAAAGTACTCTCTGGTATCCTTTCTACGCTGCTATCCCTCTGGCTCTTTACACTGTGCTCTCCACCTCCGGCATCTTCCCCTCCTCTAAATTGCACTAGGATTTTAACAGCATCTCATTTTCTAGCATGGTAGTAACATACCTCCTCAGAGAGCAAGAGTGCCCTTGTCTATACCTACCAGAATGTTCTCTTGACACTTCATGTTGTCTCTTCTTAGCCTTTTTTTGTACATATTTTTTTTATAAAAAAAAGTTATCACAAAATGTAAAAAATAAAAATGTCACAGTTGATGTTTATTTTTCCTGTCTCCTAATTTTGAGGAAATGTCATGTATTATCCAAAAAGAATTTTGTAAAACTAATACAGCATTTTTGTAAAAAACATTTTTATTGTGATTTGAGTCAAAGTTTACAAAGCAGATGTCTTTCTGTTCATACAATTCAGATATATTTTATTTTTTATTGCCATCTCCCCAGTATGGCAGTATTCTCCCAACTTCCTCCATGTGCTTTTCCCATTCCATTCATCTTTCTTGTCTCTTCCTGCCTTCTCAGTTTTATTGTAGGTTAAATTTAGCCTTTTGATTTTATATGGTTGACTATTCTAAGGAGTGTATATGTTGTTGTTAAGTGCTGTCGAGTCATAGACGACTCATAGCGACCCTATGAACAAAAGACCTGAACATTTGTATAACTTTTTTGTTTCTCCAAGTTCCTAAAGTTTTCGGAGGCAAGCTATTTGAGAAGTGGATGCCACTCCTGCTTCCAAGCTTGCTTTGATCAGGAAGTTCCACCAAACACTGTCCACCATGGGTAACCATTATCGCATTTGACACATCGGGGTCACAGTGTTTGGCATCACAGCAACCATGAGTTACCTCTGTACAGCAAATGGACAGACCAGTGCTATACCACTTAGAAGAATGCTTGACCAAAATAAATTAAAACCAGGCCGAGGGCCGCAGATTAAAATCACCCACCTTTGGATTGGTAGCATAACTTTCTATCCACTAGGCCAACAGAGCTCTCTTGGTTGTTGTTGTTACTGTTAAGAAGGAGTGTATATACTCTTTGGAATTATTACTCACTTTATAATTCTGTCTTGTTGGGCTCAACAGTTATAATGCACACATATCTCATTTTGTAAATGATGATATTATGTAACCAGTCATTAATTATGACAATAAGATGATAAACATAAGCCCTAGAATTGACTTGTTAATAATATTCCTTATCAGCTGCTTATTTGTTAATCATGGTTATTCTAAAAAACAATAGTCTTGTCAAAAGGACAAAGGAAAGCACATCAGTTTATGCATACATTTATGTTGGTCTCTATGAAATCAAGAAATACATGTAACACAACATTTGATTGTTAGAACATAATTTGGAAAGATTAGATATATTCACTGGGAAAATCTGCTGTCATTGACCTCTCCAGAGTGCTAAAGAGCAACAGTGTCAGTCTAGATACAAAGGTGCGCCTAATCCAGGCCTTGGTCTTCTCAGTTATACTTGTTATACTTCAGAGAGTTGGACAGTGACTAAGGAAGACAGAAGAAGAATAGATACCTTTGAGTTGTGGTGCTAGAGAAGAGTCTTGAACATATCATGGACTGCCAAGAAAACAAAGAGGTCTGTCTTAGAAGCTAGGATTTTGAAGCTCTGCCTCACTTTGGGCACGTGGCCAGGAGAGATCAGTCCTTGGAGAAGGACATCATGCTTGGAAAGGTGGACAGACAGTGCAGGAAAGAGAGCCCCGGATGAGGTGGATTGATATAGTAACTGGGGTGATAGGGCTTAGTGTGTTGGAATTAGTGAGTCTGACTCAGGACAGGGAAGGTTCAGAGCTGCTGTACATACAGAGTTGCTATACATCGCAGGCAACTCAATAGCTCATAACAACAATAACATACTATGACAGGTTTGGAAGCAGGAGTGGCATCCACTTCCTAAACAGTATGCTTCCAGAAACTCTATGAATTTTGACAAAGGTCTGTAGTTATAGAGAGGCTTCAGGCTTCCTGTTCATAGGGTTGCTATGAGTTGTGCTCGACTCGAAGGCAATCAACAACAAAAATAACTCTACTAGTTCCCCAGTGTTGTTGTTAGGTGCCGTCGAGTAAAGCACAATGCATAGTGACCCTGTGAACAAAAGATCTGAACCCTGTTCTCTCCTGTGCCATTCTTACACTTCCTGAGACACATGAGCCCATTACAGCAGTCAATGTATCAATCCACCTGTTTAGGGTCTTCCTCTCCATCACCGACCCTCCCAACATCATGTCCTTCTCCAAAGAATAGAATTTCCTAGCAGCATGCCCAAAGTATGTGAGGCAAAGCCTGCCTCATCATTCTTGCCTCCAAAGAGCACTCTGGCTGCACCGGCTCCAAGACATACCTGTTTGTTCTCTTGACAGTCCATGGGATGTTCAATGCGCTTCTCCAACACCACTACTTAAAGGCATCAGTTCTTTTTCTGTCATCCCTACTCATTGTCCAGCTCTCAGATGCATAGCTAGTAATTGGAAAGACTATGGCCTGAATCAGATGCACCTTAGTAACCATTTTTCTCATTCTTTTTCCTAGATGAAGGAAGCAGATGAGAGCACAGAGTCTGGAGATGGGCTGGAAAAGTCAGTACGAAAACGAAGAGTACGAAAGGACTAAACTATTTCCAAGTATTTTTAGCTGAGGGGATATTTGGCATTCTAAGAATCAGTGTGCCACAACTGAACTTGAATCATTCTTCATGTCTGCTTTCTAATATCCAACATTATTATTCTTTCATATACTTATTTTAGGCTTTCTTTTCAAGGAAAAATAAACTAACTCTGAAGTTACTTGGTCTTTTCACTTAGAATAAAAGAAGAATGGCAAGTTTCATAACAGCCTTAAGAGATTAATATCATTAGAATATCATTAAAGTTTTAGTAGTTTGGAGTTAGTTTTGGTTTATACAGAGCAAAATACTATGCAGTAGTAGCTTGAGTCCTATTGGAAAAATAATTTTTGGAATTTCCACTTTCAATTTGCTATAGTACAACACAACTGGCAATTCTCTAGGAAGCTCAAAGAGTTTTCTGTTGTACAGAGCTAAATGCAATAAAGTTTATATATGGTTATTTGACTATAAATAATTCAAAGTGTTGTATGTAACCCACCACTTCAGTGTCACATTATATAAATGGTAGATTGGTCACGTGAAATAAATTATAGATTCCTTTAAATAGGTGTATTTCTGGCTTATAAGCAACAGAATCGAAATGTCTATGAGTCATTCATAGAATCACCAGCTAATAGTGCAGCATGTTCTGTCTTTTAATGCAAAAAATAATAGACTTATCAAAACGAAATGCGGTATAGACTTCATTTTTCAAACTTTTACAATTGTTTTATGACAATGGCTTAGCCAATTCACTTCATGGCCTATCTGTATATTGCTTTTGAACGTAACTACATATTTCCCCCTTTAAATTATACATTCAACAGAAGTGGCTTTAAATTGTTTTGTTTGATCATTAAGTTGTGAATTGACTCCAACTTGCTGTAACCCCTACGGGTCAGAGGAGCAGAGTGCTACATTGACTTTTCAATAGTTGATCTTTCAGAAGTAGATCATCAGGCTGAGGGATCCCTGGGTCGACTTGAACCTTCAAATTTCTGGTTAACTGCTGAGCACTTAGACATTTATACCATCCAGGGCTAATAGATTCTCATAGCTAATAGGTATCAGTCTTTGTGCTTTGTAATTTATCTTGCTGGTAAGAGCTAAACATATTTTAAGTCTATTATCTCATTTAGTATCACAGTTGTCTCTAAGATGGATTAGAGTAAATGCCACTGGTTTTTTGAAATAGTTATCAAAAAGTCATAAGACTAATTTATAATGGAGCTATGCAGTTTCATTTTAAAAATGTAAAGAAATTTTCATGTTTGATTAGCAGGTTGAGACCCCAATTTATGTCTTTTAGGCCACAAAAAATAATTTTAATATTATTTATTTAGAATTGCACACTGTTGGGTATGATTTTTTATTATAGACAGTTGATTCCCATTCTTGGGTAGCTTCAACTAAGCTTCTCTATAACGCCCTCCTATACCAGTAAAGTGACGAAAATGTTAATCTGTAGCTTCTTTCTTTATTCAAGGGAGGAAAACAGCCAGGAACACTATCCAGCCCTTAGAGATTTTATTGAAAATAAAATGAAATGCTTTACTTCATTACTGTATTTTCAGCTTTCACAAATTAACAGGGCAATTCTTGATTCATAGTTTTAGCTGTAAGTTTGTATTTACTTACAGAGACAACATATTTTGTATTTAGAATGTTCAAATTGACAACAGACATAATCATTCTATATGAGAATGTTTGTGAAGGCAAATCCTTTAGGAGCTAAATAATCTAATTTGACAAAAATCTTGACTGTGTTTTCGGACATTTTTTCCTAAATTTTTTTAATCCTCTCCATTCCCTTGGTTACAGATTTATTTTAACATTATCAAACTTAGTGAGCTTTCATTGGTAATAATTGAGCAGTCAGTTTCTTCACATCACTGTTATTGCTCCATTGTGGATCTGTCATGGCTGGCAGGTTAACTAAAGCATAAACTCTACTAAATAATGTGGACTGGATCAGTGAAGTAGAGAAAACCTGGGAGACATTATCCATATACATATGTCTCCGTTTACCTTCTTAAGGTATAATATTTTAATGATGAAATTACTTTTTCCCACAACAAACTGGACTCTGAGAAGAATGGGAATCCCAGAACACCTGATTGTACTTAGCGAAACCTATACCTAGACCAAGAGACAGTTGTCAGAACAGAGCGAGGAAACACTGCATGGATCAAAATTGGGAAGGGTGTGCATCAAGGATGTGTCCTATCTCCATATCTTTTCAAGCTATATGCAAAACGGATTAGTCAGGCGGCTGGACTCTGTGAGAATTGTGGCATCAGGAATGGAGGTAAACTCATCAGCAATCTGCACTATGCACAACCCTGCTTGCTGAAACTGAGGAGGACCTGAAGTGCTTGCTGCAGAAGGTCAAGGACTACAGCCTGCAATATGGATTGAAGCTCAACATCAAGAAAACAAAGATTCTCACCATTCGGCCAATTGGTAGCATCATGATGGATGAGAGATTGAGATTGTTGACAGCTTCAGTTTGTTTGCTTGACTCTAATTAAAAGACAAATTGCATTGGGGGAAGTCTGCTGTAAGACACCTCTCCAATGTACTCAAGATCAATGGTGCCTTTCTGGAGATTAAGGTGATCTGATACAGACCATGGTCTTTGCAATCGCTTGTTATGCATTAGAGAGTTGGACAATGACTAGGGAGGATAGAAGGAGAATTGATGCCTTTGAGCTGTGGTGCTGGAGAAGAGTATTGAGGGTACCATTGACTGGTAGGAAAACAAACAGATTCATCCTGGAGAGGGTGAAGCCAGGCTGCTCCTTGGAGGCAAGTATTCCGAAGCTCCGTCTGACATACCTTGGACATGCTGCAAGGCGGGATCAGTCCTTGGAGAGGGATGTCATGCTTGGGAGGATAGAGGGACAATGCAGGAGAGGAAGACACTCAATGAGATGGAGTGACTCAGTCACTGGGGTAATAGGGATAGGCATGTTGAAGACAATAAGATTGGCAAGGGATTGAGCAAGGTTTAGGGCTGTTGTACATAGGGTCACCATGAGTTGCAGGTGACTCGATGGCACATAACAACAATCATATTTGGAAGGGTGGAGGGAAAGCACAAGAGAGGAAAGACTCTTGAGATGGATTGATTCAATGACTGGGGTAATGGTGTAGGTGTGTGGGAAACAATAAGAGTGGCACAGGACAGGCCAGGGTTCAGGGCTGTTGTACACAGGGTCTCTATGAGTTAACAAGCAACTCTACAGCACATAACAATATCCTGATCTAACTTCCTTGTTTAAAATTATTTAAATTTTATTCTTTTCTCTAATAAAGGAGGAAAATAAGTATATTTTGTTTTTATTTCAGTTGGCCTTTATTGACTTTTAACTTGACCAGGCTAAAAGAACTTACTTTTCCTTCTAGAAGTAGCCCTTATTACTTGTAAGATTTCTCTAGAAAGAGACTATCTTCAGGAGAGAAGATGTCACTGGGTGGATGTTCCACCAGCGCTGTGCTTGAACACCGTCATCACAGGGGAGTGTGAGAGGTGGTTAGAGGTGGGTGGAGGTCTGAGCCTTCAAACTAAGATTGGTTAGGCCAAGGGGTGCGAGGTGCTGGAGGGGCAAAGAGAGGGAACTGAGCTGTATGGTAGCAGAGCGGGTGTGGGAGTTGGGGGAAAGACACATGCACCTAAGGGGGTGGTGGGCAGTACCAACACCTGATCCATTACCTAAATAATGAGAACGGTCTCCTACCTGCTCCTTTGGGCAAAATTCTTGTCTGTCAAATAGTGCTTTAGAGCTGAGAATCAAAATTAAGACAGATTCTTGCCATTGGGCCAGTTGGCAGCACCAGGATGGATGGAGAGGAGACTGAGGTTGTTAACCGTTACAGTGAGCTCAGCTCCACAGTCAACACTCACAGCACCAGCAGTCAGAAAATGAAAAGATTAATTACATTAGCTAAATCTGTCAGGGACTTTTCCCAAGTACTGAGAATAAATGATGTCAGTCTAAAGACTAAGGTGTACGTGATCCAATCCATGGTCTTCAAATTACTTTCTATGCATCAGAGAGCTGTTTAATGACTAAGAATAATAGAAGAATTGATACCTTAGAGTTCTTTGTGCTTTAGAAGAGTCTGAAGCATACCATTGACCTCCAAAAAAACAAATAGGTCAGTCTTGGAGAGGATGAAACCAAATTTCTCCTTGGAGGCTAGGATTTTGAAGCTCCATCTCACATACTTTGGGCACATGGCCAGGAGAGACCAGTCCTTGGAGAAGTACAACATGCTCAGAAGGGTAGAGGGACAGTGCAGGAGAGGAAGATCCTAGATGAGATAGATTGATACAGTGAGTAGGGCAAAGGGGGTGGGTGTGTCAGAGTAATTGAGACTGGTTCAGAGCAGGCTTCAGAGCCTATAGTGCCTATAGGGTCACTATAAGTCACTGGTGACTTGACTGCATATAACAGCAGAGAGAAGGATCCACTCCTAAAATAACAGGCCTCAGAAAACGCTATGTACAATACAGCACACGTAGAGTAGATTGGTACATATGGCACCACAGGCAGAACCTTCTTACTGGGAATCACAGAGGAGGAGGAACAGTTGCAAACACACTACTGGCACATACCAAGGAGGGACCAGTCCTTTTAGAGGGACCTTATGCTTGAAAGGGTGGAGCGACAGCGCAGGAGAGGAAAAACAAGGATGAGAAAGATTGACTCAGTGCTGAGAGAAAAGGATTAGGTCTGTTGAAAGTAAGATTGGCTCATAGTAGGGCATGGTTCAGAGCTAATGTACCCAGGGTCACTGAGTTGCAGGTTACTTGATGGCTCATAACAATGTACTTTAAAATTTAGAATAACTCACAATTTTCTGCCCAGTTTTTTTTTTTTGTTTGTTTTTTTTAATTTAGGTTGTTTATTTTTCATTTCAATGAACATCTACAGAGATTTGGGGATTCCATTCATTCATTGTTGCACCCTTCTCCCCGCACAAACCCCTCCCCCCCTTTGCTCCTCTCCTTGAAAAGCAAAAGAAAAACTCCCTCACTGGTACACAATGCCCCCCCCCGCACCTCCCCAAACCCCACCCCCTACCCCCAAATACAATCCACTCTGCAACCCTCTGCCCAGTTTTTCATGAAAGCTTTACAAATAGGGGAGGAAAAATCTATTTAAGAGTCGTCTACAACTAGATAGCACTTAACAATATTGACTAAATGTTTTTTGCTTTAACAGGATTTAGAGATAAAAAATCTTAAATGATTAAAGAATAACGGTATGTCTTCATATATTGAAAAGATTAATTTTCTCATTATAGCTCGATTGTATTTCTATAGTTTGGCACATTTGAAGAATTTAGGAAATTGAGCTCTTTCTCACCTAATAGGGACATTGTTGTTAGGTGCCATCGAGTAATTTGCAACTCACAATGACCCTATGTATAATAACCTTGAAACCTGCTCTATCCTGTGTCAATCTTACCATCTCTGACACACCTACCCTCATTACCCCAGTCATTGAATCAATCCATCTCATCTAGAGTCTTTCTCTCCTGCTGTGTCCCTCCATCCTCCCAAGCATGACGTCCCTCTCCAAGGACTGATCTCGCCTTGCAACATGTCCAAAATTTGTCTTACAAATTTAAAATGGTATAACTACACAGTTGGTTGCAGTGTATTACCATAGCTGCTTCATTCCTCCATACCTCTATTAACCAATTTTAAGGCAAATCAGGTCTTAAGACCAACTAAGGGCCCTGGTGGTGCAGTGGTTAAATGCTGGACAGCTCACCAAAGGTTGATGGCTTATAAGCTGATCACTGGGAGAAAGATTTGGCAGTCTGCTTTAGTAAAGATTACAGCTGGCAAACACTTTGGGGAAATGCTGTGCTGTCCTCTGCTGTCACTATTAGAATTGACAGCAGTAATGGTAGAAGGTCAATACAATCCAAGTCTTTAATTTGCCTTTAAATAGCAATTTATATTATTTACATGAAAGAAACTAGATTGTGTTTCTGATAGAGTAGCAATTGCTGTTGTGTACCATCAGGTTGGAATCAACCTATAGCTGACCTTCCAGTGGGTTTTATAATTGGCACTCAATTGTATGGGAGGAGATTTCCCATCCTTCTCCTGCAGAGTAGCAATTAGACAATTATTTTCATTCTTAAACAACCTTTTTATAAGTGGTTTTAACAACTAATCTTTCAGTCTTCACTGGGAATAATTTTGAATATGTCAGTATTGAAGAAATACCTGAAGATAACAACATTATTGGGGTAAGAAAATAGTCCAAAGAATCAAAATAAATATGTTTTGCTTTGAATTACAAAATTCACTTGAAATGTTATAATTTATTTCTTATGAACACAATTATTATAAACTTCTTGGAACTACGTACATGATTTTGGTTACTTTTTTTACAACATTTTTGTTGAGAAAAGTCTAAATATATAAGTATAAATGTATTTTGTTTACAGTATTATAAAATGTTCTGAAAATGGAAAGCTTTTTCTCATTAGTTTAGCACCATAACTCTTTGGTCAGCCAAACCTGACCTCACCTGACAGACTGATAGTTTTATCCCCTTAATATTCTTTTGAGGCAGAAATATTAATGTCTTTAATTCTAGGTATTGCCTCAAACCATACGTGAGTCATTATTTTATCATTTGAAAATTCCGGATTCTGAAATATCAAGGCATAAGAGCTCCACACAAGGGATTTTATACCTACAGTTTTTATAAATTTCAAAGGAATGAGGATAGAAATCACAGTGGGTGTTGGTATTGATTACTGCTGGGAAAGCTTGAACAAGGTGATTTTTCCTGCCAGTCAGCATTCTTCCAGCATTTAGAGCTAAGAAACTTGACATAGTTTTTGTGTGGGCCATTTATGGTCTATGTTTAGTAGAGTTTAATATACAGAAATGAGGTGCTCACAAAAACTAACAGTGTGGCATTAGCATTAACATGGCCTGTGGGTGAGGCATTTTGTCATTTACTTCTAGGGGTAGCAGTTGCAAAGAAAAAAAGAGGTTGGTTATTCCTTGATGCTTTTAGATGAGCCTTTGTAGCATAGCTGGTTGAGCACTCATTTGCTAACTTAAAGGTCATCAGTTTGATCCCATCAGCTATTTCATGAGAAAAATGCTGTAAGCCAATAAAAACGGAGCCCAGCCCTAAAACAGTAATGTGGGCAGAGACTCTCCTATGCAGTCATTTTACAATTTGCCTCTTTTTAGGTTTCCATTTTTAAAACAGAGAGATGGGGCCTTGTGAAGAATAGTTCAGGAATTGGGGCTAGAAAAGATCTTGGTTGTAGTACTAGCACATGGAACTAGAAACATAGAGAGCCCAAATTTCGAGGTAACTTTGCTGCCAAAGAAACAGGAGTTTTTCTCTTGAATCAGTAACACATGAATTATTTGTATAATTTGCATGGATGGAACACTCTCCAGCTTTAACTTCCTGTGTATTCACTAAGAAAAATTCCCAGAGAGGCACTGAGGGCAGTGAGCAAGGAAGTCCCTGCCAGAAATCTGAATCTGGATCTAATCTGGAACTTCTCCACTGTTAGGGGACAGAATATTCCCAAGGCTGCTCAAGGAATATTACAATTTCTTTGAATCATTGTTTCATTTTCATCCATTTTCCTAATTGAACATTGTTATATGCTTATCTCGTGTGTGTGTGTGTGTGTGTGTGTGTGTGTGTGTGTGTGTGATGGGCCATCAAGTCGCCTGTGACTCAATAGCAACCCTATGTACAACAGGCCTAAACCCTTCTCTATCCTGTGTCAATCTCACTGTCTGACACACCTACCCTCATTACTCCAGTCACTGAATCAGTCCATCTCATAGAGGGTCTTCCTTTCCTGCTCTGTCCCTCCACCCTCCCCCAAAGTATGTCAGACAAAGCCTCGGAATAGCAACCCTATATACTGTAGCTCTGAACCCTTCTCTATCCTGAGTCAATCGATCAGCAGTAATGTCTTGCATGTGACGTTAATGATATTGATAGTTTCCACATTCGGTTCAATCATTTTTCTTGGGAATAGGAACAAATATGTACCTCTTCCAATCTGTTGGCCAGACAGATGTCCTCCAAATTTCCTGGCATAGACTGGTGAGCGCCATCAGGTCTGCATCTGTTAGTTGAAACAATCAACTGGTATCCCATCAATTCCTGGGGCCTTATTTTTTGCCAGTGCCTTTAAAGTAGCTTCAACTTCCTCATTTTCATTGGCTCCTGCTCATATGGTACTTCCTGACATTTTTCCATGTTTATCAGTTCTTTTTGGTACAGTCACCTGTGTATTCCCTCTATCTTTTGATGCTTCCTGAGTCATTTAACATACTATCCATAGCATATTTTAATAGTGCAACTTGAGGCTCAAATTTCTTTTTTAATTCTTTCACCTTCAGAAATGCAGAACGTGTTTTGCCCTTTTGATTCTCCAGTTCCAGCTCTCTGAACCTGCCTTATAATGGTTTTTGAAATGGATCAACCAGAGTGGTTTTGTGTGTGGAATGTTGTGTACAAATACTTAGCAAGAGGCTACCTGAAGCTTTGAGGCTGCTCGTTAGGTGCCATCTAGTCGATGACAACTCAGTGACCTTGTGAACCATCCTCACCCTCTCTGACCCACCACCCTTTTCAAAGCATGATGCTCCTTTGCAAGGAATAGCCTCTCAGTTGCCATTAAATCCTTTTATCTTCTTCTGTAGCTTTCAAGTTTTAAGTGGAATATTGCTGTCCAGCGTAAGCATTACCTTACTCTTCCTTTCCCCTAAATCTAATTGAGTCCCCTCACTTGCAAAGACTAGATGGACCATTTCCAAGTCTAGCTCCAAAAGCCTCACACATGAGCACTTCCATTTATGATTTTGTTATTGACTATAACTCAAGGAGACCCAAGTGGGCAGAGGACCACAATTTTCAAGGTGTGACCTTTCAAAAGCAGATCATAAGGCCTTACTTGTGACTCTTGGTGTGTCTGAACTGCTAACCTTTGTTTAGAAGCTGCAACTCCTGCATATTAGAATGGCAATGACTTGTGATCTGACGGCCATGTATTGAAAATGGCAGAACCACCCTCATCCCAAATCCCAGTGGATGACTGCTTGGAAGAAAAACTATCAGTTGACAGTGCTCACCTTGGAACCATCAGTTGGAAGAGAAGCCAAAAGATACTATTTATCACTGTATTGTTACAGCAGCTTGTTGGATAATAAGTCAATTCTGACTCAGAGTGACCTTACAGGGAAAGCAGAACTGCCCCATAGAATTTTTGGGCTATCTTTCTGGGAACAGATTGCCAGGCCTTTTCCTCTCAGGTGTCACTAGAATGTCTGAACTGCCACCTTTGAGTTGGCATATAGTGTACTGGACCATTGAGCCACCATGACTCTTTACAGTAGTCTAGCATAATCCAAAAGAGCTAATCTTTTTTCCTGGAGATCCTAGATTCCTTTGTTTTAAAATTAATTTGCTTTATTCAATAATATTTGGGGTTTTAAAAAACACTATTTGTTTTCCTAAAAATTGTATCTTCCCAAACAGAGCAGTAAGATTATTTAAGAAAGGTTATTTATCTTGTGGCACACACAATCCTGGGCATACTACTGTCTATTCCTATTACCTGTTGTGTACTGGACCCTCCAGTGGGTTTTTAGAGGCAGTTAACCATACAAGAGGAGACTGCCCATACTTCTCCCGCAGAGCAGCCGGTGGCCTTGAACTGCATGCCTTTGGGATTGCAGCACAGCTTCTTGCCACTAGGTCACCAGAGCCCCTTAGCCCTGTTACCTAGTCAGTCATATCAATACACAGACACGTACACATAGAATCTTTGAAACAGCTTTTTATTAAACAGCAAAACAGAACTGCAACATATTTAAATATTTTAAAATTAAGTCACAAATGAGATGAAAATGCTTTCATTTCAGTATTCTATTATGTATTTATACAAATAAAGTTATTTAACAAATTATACTTACACCAAGACACTCATAAGATTATTCCATGATTAAAAGTTGCCCAAATCTAATAACCAAAAACTGTATTAGTGGCTCTCTCTTCCTATTATAATTTACATTTTAACAATACTTCTGATAGATTCCTTTTTAAAATGGAACCTACAACTGAATTTTTAAACATGTTTAGTAAACGGAGGCCTAAAATTCTAAACCAAAGCAGTAAACTTAGAAAAAA
>NW_006399803.1:15654955-15695670 GCF_000299155.1 Elephantulus edwardii
TAACAGGTCTTAGCAGAGAAAAATTATTTTTACTTAAGTCTCAACAATGAATTCAAGTTATTCTCAAAATGATCAGTCATTAAAATTACAAATGTGGAACCAACTCCCTCGCCCAAATCTCGAGAGAAAGGAAATGGGATGAAAGAGGCAAGTGGAAAAGAGGCACACGATGGTGGACAGGGTACATACAAAGCTGTGCATTCGATACATGATTTGGTCACTTGTCACAACATAGTAGTTAGTCTCTTTTATTATGCCTAGAATAAAAGTGCTAAACCTAAAAAAAGCAAACTTGATAACATTCATTTGTTAAGTTTTCATAAATATATGCAATTCTAATCATATAAAGTCTCTACATGTTCACATTTTCTTAGACTAACATAATACACAAACTCATAGAAGTCTCCTATTAAGCTTAATTTTGCCTAGATCTGCCATTTTCTTCATAAATATGCAATGACCCCACAAACAAAATACTGTAACTTTAGGAATCTATCCAAGTCTTAAAGGGGGGAACCCCAAAACAAAAAAAGCCCCAGCAGCAATTTGATAAAAGAGACTAGTAAACTTTTACTTTCTTTTGCTCTTTGTGTCAGTTGTTTGGAAAACACTAGATGCGGACATGAGGTTTTCAATATATTGTCCAAGAACTTGGTTCTCTGACTTTAGCTTCAGATTTTCTTCCTTAACTGCATCTACTCTTGCAGAAAGATCTGCATTAAAAAACAAACAAAACTCTTAATAAATTATGACAATGATGTGACATAATCAAATATCTTTTAAGGCTTATTCTTAAAGGAGATATCCTTAAATTTTGTTTTTCAGTTGACTCCTTTAGAGGAGTTAAAGTCAAGTGAACACAAATGAGACAGTAATTTCAAAGAACATATTTGGCAAGTTGAATATACTTCACATTAAGTATTAAAATATTTGTAAATAACAGTAAGTTAAGTAACTTACAACAGAAACCCTGTTTTAAAAAGAACTCCTTTTTAACTTATTTTAATGAAAGTTACAGATACTTTGTATTTTCATTCATTCATTCATTGTTTCACTTTTCTCCCTGTCCACCCCTCCCATGCCAATTCACTTTTCTTTTTGAAAAGTAAAAGAAAAAATTGTTTCATTGTTACTCAATCCCTCCCTCCCCCCAAGTTCACTCTACTATGCAACCTTCCTTCTGGACTTCTGTCACAACAATAATATCTTTTTTAAACAGTTCTCTCCCTCATCTGTTTCAATGCTGTGTACATTTATCCCATCTTCCTCAGTCTCTCCCAACCTCGATGTCAGTCCCCTTTTATAACAGTGGCATTATGCCATATTTGTCTTTTTGTGACTGAGATATTTCACTCAGCCTAATGTCCTCCAGGGCCACCCATTTTGTGTAATATTTCATGAGTTCTTGTTTTTCAGTTCTAGTTCATGTCCCAACAAAAGAACTTTAGTAATAAATGTTTAAGAGAATGTACTAAGTGATCACAACTGATTTCATATACCGGATGGAGGTAGGCAGCTTCTGAGCAACAGAATGAGAAAGAGCCACAGTTCTTGATGATTACACTTAAAAAACTACCTCCATCCATTCATTTACCAAATCCATACCGGGTATCTAAAAGAGTCAGGCCCTGTTATAGATGTGGAAGGTGCAATGATGAACAAAAAGGAAAGGACTCAACAGGGCTTACATTCTGATAGCAGTGTATGCATGACAGGGGACAGAATGGGAGTCAGGAACAGGCATGGCATGCTATGATTATGATGGTCCATCTGGAGAAAGGAAAGCAGGGTAAGAGGGACAATGGAAAGGGTGTGGTTTTAAAAACAGTACAGTTGGGTCTTTTTTTAATAAGGGGAAATTGACCATAGACCTAAATATATGAGAAAATGAAGTCACATGGATATGCAAATAATCAAGGGAAGAAAATTCAGGCAGAGGGAACTGCAACTGCTAGGGTCCCAAACAGAAGCATTCTGGACACACAACACAGCGAGGAAGTAGGGGTGGTCTGAAGTGGAGTTTATGAGGCACCGAGTGACAAGACTGAATTATAACAGAGATGGCCTAGCTGTCAACCCTGGGAAAGACTTTAGCTGTTAATAACTCTGTAAGCAAACAACAAATGCTGGCGAGGTTGTGGAGAAATTGGAACCCTTATTCACTGCTGATAGGAGGGTAAAATGGTGCAACCACTATGGAAGGCAGTATGGTGCTTTCCCCAAAAGTTGGAAATGGAAATAACATTTGACCCAGCAAATCCACTACTTGGAATATACCCTAAAGAAACCATAACTGCCACCCAAGCAGATATATGCACACCTATGTTTATTGCTGCATTGTTCACAACAGCAAAGAGATGGAAGTAACCCAAATGCCCGTCAACAAAGGAATGGATAGAGAAGCTGTGGTACATTCACACAACAGACTACTACACAGCACTGGAACTCATAAAATATACAAAATGGGTGACCCTGGAGGACATTATGCTGAGTGAAATATCTCAGTAACAAAAGGACAAATAACTGCATGGTGCCACTGTTAAAACATATGTTTGACATGGGAGTTGTGGGGGATAAAAAATGAACACTGCATTGAAACAGATGAGGGAAAGAACTGTTTAAAAGGAATACAGAATTAGGAATTATTTGCATGACAACAGTTCAGAATAAGGTGCACAGCAAAGTGGACTTGGGGGGGGAGAGGGACGGGAGGAAATTGTGCAACAGTTAAAGAATATTTTTAAGGATAAAAGCAAACTGGAGGGGGTTAGGGAGGAGAATGTGCAACAATGAATGAATGAATGGAAATCCAAGTTTTCTGTAAACTTGTTAAAATATCAAAAAATATTTTAAAAAGTAAAGCATGCAAAAAAAAAAAAAACAAAAAAAACCCCAACAAACAAACAAACCAAAAACCACACACCAAAAATCAACCAAAAACCCCCAAACACTATAAAATGGAAGTCGGGCAATTCTGAGCAACATGATATGCTCACACTGGCTCAATTCTTCTCCTAATCACCATCAAAGCCTTTAATTTCATTAAAAAAACACAAGATGTTTCACTGAAATTATTTTTTTATTTAGAAAATGATGATAAAACTTCAGACCAATTCCTTTTTAGTCACTATAATGTTAATAGATTATTTTAAAATACAAGCTTTATTAAAGTTGACTTTAGTAACAATATGCAGAAGTTTAAAAACAGGCTCTTGTGTATAACAGTATTCTTGGTAAAGAGATCTTAAAGAGAAAGCACAGCACGATCTGACCTTTTGAACCATGTTTCTTCATTAAAACAAATACTACATTGTTGAAAATGTGCAACAATGAATGAATGGAAATCCAAATTCTTTATAAACTTAAAATCTCCATTAAAACAAAAACAAAAACCATACTACAGACAGGAGAAATGCTATTGAAATGAACTTAAATTGATACTTGTAAAAATTAAGTGCAATAACATAAAATTTGGCAACATAAATGCTTATTCCAGTTAACAGGCTGTCATCAAGAAAACCCAAAAATGCAAGCTCACCTTCCAGTGTATGTTGGAGTTCTAATACTTGATTAATCAGTCGTGTTTTTTCCTCCAGTTCCACCTGATTTTCAGCATCAACTGCTGTTATAAAAAGGTTAATATTTACTATTCATCGACATTAGGTGGCATTTGTGTCTTTTAGTGCCTAAGAAGCTACATAACATTCATGATCTTACACAAATACTCTGTGGATGAAAAATGTATATCCTCCCTATATTGCAGATGAGAACAAAATAGAAATGAAATCCAAAATAACAGCTAAGTAATAGGAAAGATGCCTCAGATCCTTTCTAAAACTAAATGAAATATAAACAAATAACTTGGTCAAGAGTCAAGCCTTCTAATCATTCCTTCTCTATCCTTTCCATAGCCAATAAAGCAAAATCCAGGAATGCACAACAAAGAAAATGAAAAAAAATATACCATCCATGTCAGCATTCATCATCTTCGGTAACAAACTTTTGGACTTTGAATATAAAATCCTTGATGAATGGTCTGCAATCAGAAAAAGTTAGAAGTATAAACACATAAGGCAACACATACTTTTTCAAGAGATGATTTAACTAAATCCTGGGACTCAACAGGCTTTATATCATGTGTTTTCTTGTCTTTAAAGATAAGATTAGTATTCAATAACAAAGTTTACATATAAATAATTTACAAAGAGGTATGCTATTAAACAATAGAATATATTTAGTTCCTTGGTAATAACTTCCTCACCCCCCCCCAATAATAAAATCAGATGTCACTGTAAATCTACTAAGGAGCCCTGGCAGTGCAGTGCATGTGCTTCTGACTGAAAGGCTGGCACTTAGACTCAGTCAGTCTATGGGAGAAAAATGGGCAGGTTCCTCCCATAGAGATTGTCAGCTTCAGAAACTCAATGGGAGTGGCTGAGAGTCAGAAAGGACCTGACAGTAGGAACGGATGGGTGTAGCTATTAAAGTTTTTTTTAAAAAGAGAAGAGAATGATAAATACTAGTAAGTAGTGATCACACAAATACAGGACATATAATTAAAATGTGTTTCCACTCTGGAAAGCAGTACAGTAAGATTCTTTAAAACTTTCAAATCTTTTTTACTAAGTAATTTTACTCTTGGAAATTTACCCTAAGGGCAATTACAATAAAGGAAAGAGTTAAATAAAAATATTCAAACTTATTTACAAACCAAAAATATGCGCATACCTGTCCATTTGTTGTTGTTATTAAGTACTATTCAGCTTTGACTCAGAGAGACCCTATGGACAACAGAAGTAAATCCTGTCCAGTCCTTCCTCATCATCTTTGCTGGGCTTAAGCCCATGGCCACAGCCGTTACATCAATCCATCATTAAGTCATCTTTCTAGCTAAACCTTTTTATGAAGCATGATGTCTTTGTTCAGGAATTGGGCCCTCCTGATAACATGCCCAGATTACATGAGACAAAAGTCCTACTGTTGCTTCTAAGGGGTATTCTGACTACACTTCTTCACAGTACCTTCCACAGTCTTCACCAATACCACAATGCAAGGACACCAATTCATTAACAATCTTCTTTATTCATTGTTCAACTTAGACATGCATATGCACTCACTCATTGCTATGAAGAGGAAGTGAGTCACTGCTGACCTTTCATTGAGTTTCCAAGGCTGAAAAATGCATGGGACAAGACTGTCCATCTTTCTCCTACGGAGTCACTGGTGAATTTGAACCAACAGAAAGGCACAGCCTTTGGGTAAGCTTCACAACTTCCTACCCTGAGGACTAGACCACCAGAGTTCCCAATACACAGAAGGTGCTCTCCAGGTGCATATGAGATGACTGAAGACACCACAGCTTGGATTAAAGCATCACAGTGACACTTTCCTCCTAAGCACTTTACAGAGGTCCTTGGCAGCAGTTTGCCATTGTAGTATGTCCCTTAGTTGCAGGACTGCTGCTTTCTTTGGTCTTGACTGTGGATGCAAGTAAAATGAAATCTTTGGCCACTTCAATCTTTACATGATGTTGTTTATAGGTCTAGTTGGGAGAATTTTTGTTTCCTTGAGTTTGAAGTGTAATTTATACTTACAAGCTAAGATCTTTAAGCTTCATCAGTAAGTTCTTCAAGTCTTCTTCATTTTCTTTAAGCAAGGTTGTGCCATCTGTGTATCACAGGTTGGTAAGTCTTCCTTCAAGCCTGATGCTACTGCATTCTTCTTATAGCCAAGCTTCTTGGATTATTTGCTCAGTAGAGCAGACAGATAGAGTGAAATGACAAAACCCTGACACAAACCTTTAATGATTTTTTAAACCATGCAATACTCCCTTGTTCTGTTTGAATAACTGCTTCTAGGTCTGTATACTGATTCTACATTAAAACAGTTAAGGGTTCTGGAAATCTCATTCTTCTTGATGCTAGGCATAATTGTTTATGAACCACACAGTTAATGAAATATGCCATTGCAAAGCCAATACAATACAAGTAACATCTTTCAGATCATCTCTGCTTTCAGTCAAGATCCTTATCTTCTGAATCTACTGAGAATTCCTGGCAGTATATATTTCTCAAGATGTTTTTTAATTACGTTCAGCAAAAATTTTTTTTTCTTGTATGTGATCTTAATAATACTGTTCTATAAATTCTGCATTTCATTTGACCACCTTTCTTTGGGCTGGACACAAGTATGAAGCTCTTCCAGTCAGCTGGGGTGCAGCCACATTTCTTGGCTTACCCAAGTGAACATGTCTAGCATTACATCTATTTGTTAACACATCTCTTTTTGTATTCCCTCAATTCCTGAAGCCTTATTGTTTGCCAACTCCTTCAGCTTGGAATTCTTTAATACCATTCATTCTTGATTACATGTTAATTCTGAAGTGGTTGCACATGTGCCAATTCTTTTTGGCACAGTGACTTTCTTCCATCTTCCAAGCTTTCTACATCACTTAGTACTTTCCCCATCTAATTCTTAAGTACTGCAACTTGAGGTTTGACTTTTTCATTATTTCTTCTAATCTGAGAAATGCTAAGTATACTCTTATCTTTTGGATTTTCTAACTATGTTTATTTCATTTTAAGACTTTCTTTAATCTTCTCAAGTTGCCCTTTGAAATTTTACTCTCTTCATCATTTCTTTACCTTCTTGAGTAAGTCTGTTTTGACATCCATTTTGATCTTGTTTTCTATCTTATTACTTTCTTCATGTATGTCATCCCCGACAACTCATCTAGTATTTGGTCATTCATGTTCAGTGCATCAAATTTATTTGGAGATGATCTATAAATTCAAGTGGAATAGAGTTGAGGTTGTATTGAGAGCCCAACTGCTCATTCACAGAATGCCAAATTGCAATTTTCAAGGAGTGGCTACTGAAAAGAATTACAATTACCCTTAATAAGATGGACTGATACAGTGACTGCAGCAAATGGCTCAGATATGTCAGAGATGATGAGTATGGTGCAAAATAGGACAGGGTTCAAGTCTGTTGTGCATAAGGTTGCTATGAGTCATACACGATGGCATATCCCAAAAATAATACAGATGAATATTTATAAAATTATTATTCACTGCTATGTCATAAAAATAAATATGTATAAAACAATTATAGCAAAATGAAAATGTTCCTATATTAAGAAAAACAGTAATGATGAAAACAAATATTTTTCAAAATAATCTTCATTACTAAAAGTACTGTCTTACATAGCCTATTCATATCATTTTAATGTAAATTCAGAAAAACATATGAAGTATTTAAAACATTAATTATTTTTTTACATGCCACCTCTTGATAATAGTTAAGCCAGAACAGATTGACAGATTAATTAATTTATTAATTATTGTTTCCAAAAAGGACCCAAAATATTAAAACACAATATTTTTAGGAAACACCCTCAACTCTGTTGATAACATTTATTTCACCTTCAATAATCTTAAAGTGTGTTATAACAGTAACTAAACTACTATAATGAAGAAATAAAGATATATTTTGTGGATAATATTTTTTTAGTAAGTATTTACTGAGTACCCCTATTTTCAGGAGGGGTCAGTCTTTGGAAGACATCATATTGGGAAAGGTGGAAGGTCAGAGAAAGAAAGGAAGACCTGTGTAGTGTTCAGACTTTTTGAAAATGGCTTTTCTAGCAATTGCCTTAGTCCCCTCAAGGGACACAGTTCCAGGTGCCTCAACTGAAGACACAACGATTCACATGATCGCTCTTCCTACATCAACACCTGTAGGCCAACATAAGAGGGAGAGCATGCCAGACTATGGAGACTGTAGTGAGGTGTAGCCTGATGGAGCCCTGGAGACAGAGACAGAGTTAAAGATTTTGCTTGCTGGACAATTGAAGGGAGAGCTGATTTGTGACTGTTATGAGGAAAAGCTTGCTGGATGACTAAGGAAACCAGAGGCTTCTTGCATTTGTGTTGCTGGACTAAATCTGGACTTTCACTGTGTGCTATCAGTTGCCTCCCCTACCTCTCAATCTCTTTTCCTAATAAACCCCACATCTTGAGTAAAATCAAGTCTGAGTCAATCTGCGATGAGCATCAGACCTGACGTAGGTTCTGGAGCATGGGGGGCTATGGCTGACTGTGTAGTTATTTGTTTGCTACTGTGGATGTGGATGTGATTTATGGAGACAGTTCTCCTTTGCAGAGTTAGCAGTGATCAGACTTAGCTTCTTCACCTTGCTCTTGATCCTTTCGCATCCCTCAATAAGATGGATTGACAGTATCTGTAAAAAATGGGCTTGAGTACATCAGAGATGGTGAGGTGCAACAGAATAAGGCAAAGTTCAGATCTGCTGTTCAGAACCTCTAACAGTTACAGTGAACTTGACAGAACCTAACAATAACAGCACTATATTCTAGGTATCCTTCACCTTTCTTATGCTACACAGTGAAATCTAGACCCAGTGAGTAAGAATTTCTCTACACTAGAATCAACCACTTAACCAGTATACCACTTAACCACTTCTTTTTCACATGGTCCTGTGTATTCATTCAGTTTTGGTGTTGTTTTGTTTTTGTTTTAATTTAAGCAAGAGAAGCGTTAATAAGTTATTATTCAGCCTATTCTGGCATTTGAAGATCACATTTGAGAATACTCCTCTCCATTCACTCTTCTGTAAGAGGAAGAATGTTAATAGGGAAGATTAGTTTACATTTGACACTTCCCTGAGATGGATACTATTAACAGGCTCCATTTTAAAATAATTTCAAATACAGGTTTGGCTTAAGTAAGGGTAGAAGAAAAGACAACGGCAACAGCCAAAGCACAAATAAATTCTTCAAGAAGACTCAGTTAGAGGTGCCCCAGGTTGGCCATTTCCCCTGAATATATAATTTTTTTATAAAAAGAACTCAACACTGCTAATAGCCAGGGGTTTGCTGTTGTTGTTTAAGAACTTGGAATAGCTCTGGGTTTATCATCCTCCTCTAAAATTCATCATATTCAAATCTTGCTTTCTTAGAAATAAAATGCAATTAAGTTAAAAAAAATAGTTAAAGCCACTTTCATATTAACGGGGGGAAAAGTTTTCACATATTCAAGTCAGAGCAGCAAATAACCATGAAATCAATATACATGATTTCATAATCGGATGTAGT
Source organism: Elephantulus edwardii (assembly GCF_000299155.1). Lineage (NCBI taxonomy): Eukaryota > Metazoa > Chordata > Mammalia > Macroscelidea > Macroscelididae > Elephantulus > Elephantulus edwardii. Next base: position 15,664,072 of record NW_006399803.1, read on the forward strand.
ATGAAGATGAGATGTATTTGTTTTGCTTAGTTGTTGATGTTGGGTACCACAGATTCAGAACCAACCCTCCAATGGGTTTCAGAGGCAGTTAAATGCGGAGGAGGAGATGACCTCAAACCACATGCCTTCAGGATTGCAGTGAAGCTTCTTGCCACTAGGCCCCAGAGCTCCCTATATTTGATAACATCAAAATTAAAGAATTCTACAAAATCATGAGGGTTTCATACTGATTGTTAGCAGATGATGAAGCCTGGTTCTGAAATTCTGCCCTCACTTTGGCTCAAACAGAAAATCTACACATAGCTTACCAACCATTTGACTTCACCAGACTTTTAAAACTTTTAAAAGCTAAAAAACAAGGAGAGACTTTATTGGAAAAATTTTTCTACAGGGAGGGAGGGGGAAACCAACAGAACAAAAGAGGAAAGGACTTATGGGGGAAAAAACTGCTCAAAGAAAAGAAAAAGGAAAAAAGAGAGGAGAGACCTTAGTGGGAAAATTGTTCTAAGGAAAATAAAGGTCAAAGCAGGGCCACCAGAGGAGTCCCATAGGCCAAACTACACAATCTACAGGGCAACATTCTCAGCATATGAGGTGTGTAAAAGATACACCCGAGGGCTGTACAGTGGAAAATTTGCCCAACATATATGTCACAACCTTCTGCAAAAGCATTATTTCTTAATAAAGTAGACCAAAACATTATCTACAACAACAAAGTAACATTTTTCTCCTACTGAGATGTTAAAATAGACTGCCCCAAAACTATACCACTGTGTACATTCAAAGTATTTCAGTAGATTTTCTTATATACTGATTTATAATAAACTAGGATCAAGAGGTCCGTTGAGATCTCTGTGTGAAGGTATTGTAGACACGAATTTTTACTAATTTTCCAGAAATACAGTATTAATATTCAAATGTGCAACATCCAGCATAAAAATTACTACAAATTACCACAGTAGCAGGTGCACTTAATTCAGGCCATGGTCTTTTTTGGTCACTGGCTATGCATTCAAGAGCTAGACAATGACTAAGGAAGTAGGTGGACTGACACAGTGACTGCAGCAAGGGCTCTAATGTGTGAGGAAGCGTGAGGTTACACAGGGTTCAAATCTGTTCTTCTTAGGGTTGCACTCAAGAAAACAGCACCAGTCTCAGCCACCAAACTTTTCTGCATATAAAATAGATTTTCATTTCTAACCTGTCATATCTGTCATTGACTTACTAATGGACTGGTAAAATTACTAACAATACCTTTGTGTATTAATATACTAAATGCTTTCTTATTATTCCATCAAAACAACATAATAGTGTTATTTACATATGTGTCCAATAAATCTCACAAAGCCGTGTATCCTGTCATGGGTGTTATAACCAAGAATCTGAACCCAAGTCTAACTTCACCTTGCCTGTCCATTACACAATGGAAGAAACTTTAATATGGCCCAAATAATAATTTATGGAGCCCTGTTGGTACATTGATTAAACACTCCGCTGCTACTGGAAAAGTCAGAAGTATGAACTCACCCAGCAGTTATATTGGGAAATGGTCTATACAGATTATTGTTATGGGTCCCACTGAGTTGTCTCTGACTCACATTTCCACCTCACATAACAGAGCAGAGCTGGCTCTATACAGGAGCAGATTTGGTCTTTCTCCCTCAGAGGGCAGGGTGGATCTGAAATGACCACCTTTGTGAACTGGCAACTGCCTTTGTACTATAAAGATCACAGACAAGAAAACCGATGGTGCGGTTCTTCTCTGACACATGGGGTTCCTATGCATCAAAAAGGACTCAGAAAGTCCGTCTGAAAGCCCTGATGCTGAGTTCCTTTGATATTTCTACTAAGGACCAAGCAACTGAAGTTTCATTCCCTTTAAGCTCCACTGATTATAGCACAGTTTGTTCAGATTTGTTCATACTTAATGTTCTAGTTCAACAAATGCTGTTTCAAATTCCACAAGATCAAGGAATTGTTTGCCCAAATGTGGAAGTGAACTGAAGGCAGATCCCCAGAGAGGGAATAGCTGTGTTTGTTGCGTTTTGTCAGTGAGATGCACAGTGGCCTCAACGATGGCCTCAAACACAGAGGACTGCGCAGGACCCGGCCGCGCTTCATTTTGTTGTACAGGGTCAAGGCACTCACTGGAGGCCACCTAACAACAATGAGTCCTCAGCAAGAGAGAGCCGGTATGATCTCTTAACGTTATGTCATAGTACCGGTAGATACATAACATACACTGGATAACAGAAGCCTTGCCTTTCCAATAAAGTTGTTTCTCCCAACCCTTACGACCGCCACCCCCACTCCCACCCCCAGACTTGTTCAGCCGGATTCTGGAGAGATGCTAAGGGAGAAACAAATCCCGATGCTGTCAGCGCCTGGAGGGGCTTTCTGCATTCATTACACTGCTCACTCGCCCCCCTGTCCGTCTCGCCCTTCTTTCCCTAGGCTCTCCCACCCAGACTCAGCAGAGCAGCCACGGCAAATCCGAGCAAATGCAGCTGTCCCTGGTGCCAAAGCACCTAATCGTCCCTCCCGTGGTCCTATGCCCAAGCAGGGGCTGAACCGCAGAATAAAGGCCAGCCTAAGACCATAAAGCGGCAGGATGACTGCTCGGGAAGCCGCGGCTGGCAGTTTGACCCACAAGAACCTCTGGGCGGGATAACGATGCGAAGATGAGAAAAGGAGGTGGCGGAGGGGTTCCGCAAGCAGTCAGGCCTCAATCGGCCGCCTGCCCACCCCACTGCCCACTGCCAGGTCGCTCTCCGGTCTTTGGCGCGCTGCCCGCGTTCCCGTCCGCCCCGCTCTCCGGCCCTTAGTGGTTCAGAGGCCTCAGTTCCAGCTGCCCCAAGCCTGGGACGCCTCACCTGCAATCAGTAGCGCCAGGGAGGGGATGGATCCAAAAGATGCCCCAGGCCTGGACACTTAGACCAAGTGACACCGCCAGCTCCGCCCCCTCCGCCTACAGAGTGTGCGCGGCTAGAAAAGTCCGGCTTCAAGCCGCCCATTTGCTAACCAATCATGACTCAGAATTCACGCTTGCGTATTAGCTGCCCGGCGCTCAATCCCCTTGTCTCAATACAACCGATCTTCCGCCCTTACAAAAAAAAAAAAAAAAAGGACATTAGCATCCAATCAGAATCGAGGTGGTTATGGGCCGGGAAAGAGTGGGCGTACTCAGGAAGAGCAATAGCCAATCAAAATATAGAGCCAAAGCAAAGTGAAGCGTGCGAAAACTAACCCAAAAGATAGTTCCAAGTGAAGCAAGCACTTCAAAGAAACCAAAACGCAAACTCAATGCGTTGTAGACTCCTCATTCTCTTAGTGACCAAACCTATGGAGAAAGGATATCCCCGACGCTCACCCAATGCTGATTTTAAACCATGCAGTGTTCCCTTGCTCTGTTCTGTCAAAAGCTTCTTGATCTAGGTATAGATTTTGTAAGAGTACATATACAATTAACTGTTTTGGGATTCCAATTCTTCTTAATGATAGCCATGATTTCTTATAGTCCACACAGTCAAATGCCTTTGCATAGTCAACACAAAAAGACATTCCTTTGATATTCTCTGCTTTCAGCAAATGAGGATGACACAGGGCCAGGGTTCGGGTCAGCTGTTCACAGGGTCCTACTCAGCTTGATGGCACCTAACAACAGTGACCCTAAAGAAGAGAGACCCTCATGGGGTTTCTAAGGATGTAAATCTTTGTCCTGCTCAGCAGGCGAGTTTACGCCACAAAGGTTAACCTAAGGCTTTAAAGAGCAACAGAGCTCTCAGGAGCCTAAAAAATTGAGTCAGGAATCCTGAATAGATAATTTTGACTGCTGTCCGGAACTTAAACCTCAAAAACCTCCTTACCATCCAGTAGGAAGTGGTTTAGCTCAGCCTACAGCTTTGTGCTGGGGTTGGGTGGGGGCTATAAATCACAGAGAGGAGCCTGTTCATTTTTGTCCTTTAGAGTGTCTGTGAACAAACACCAGGGGAAGGTGTCCCCTTTGGGTTAGCAGTACAGCTCAACTTCCTAGAGACCGCACCACCCGCTAATACTGTCAGGAAGAAAGTCAAATACAGGGAAAGGGGTGGAGGTGGGGGATCATTCCAGTTATATAAAGAACTGAAGAGAGAAAGAAAACTGACACAATACTGGGACCGATCAGTTTTAAGAGCAGACTGATATTTGTCGTTTCTCAAATTCCAAGTGCTCACGTAAAGTATGGCTAAGGGAATATTCTCCCTGCCTCCCTCAAGCTATTATTAAATATATAGAAGGCCTGGCAATGTATTCTATAATTAAGGAAAGACCATAATAGTACTTTCGTATAGCACTTATGCCCACTTCATTCCAATTGGCCCTCACAGTATCCCATGCCAAGAGAAAAAGTAATTTTAGAAAACATGAAAATTGACCTCTATCAGAAGTCAAACCTACAGTGTGAAATGTCATTCACTAGGTTTATCATGACACATGATCTTCCTTGGCACTGTTCATAGATCATCAGATAGACGTTAGGTGCCTACTGCTTGTTTTTAACATTTGTTAAGTGCAAGATGGTGAACACAGAAAGGATTCACTTTTTAACTCAAGCACATTCTCCGGAGCTGTGGGATTTGCCTTTGTTTACCTGTTTCTTTATGTTTTCCAGGTAAGCAAAGAATCTAAGAAGCTGCATTAAATGAAAAAGAATACGGAATTAAAATTAGAAGGAGAGGTAGTAACCTGCCATATGCAGACAACACAACTTTGATTTGGGGAGGGACCCCAACCAATCCAAACCCAAGAGGCTTCAAGCACTTACTGATGAAGAACTTCATCTACCTTCAGGGGAAAATACACCCCATCATAAAAAAAAATCCTCTTAGTGGATTAATAAACAACACTATGATTAGTGGAGAAAATATTTATTTTATCAAGGGCTTGACATTTTACTTGCATCCACACTTAACACCCAAGGAAGAGCAGTCAAGATAGCAATTGACATATTGCCCTGGGCAAATCAGCTGCAAGATACCTCTTTAGAGTTCCAAAAAGCAAAGATGTCACCTGGAGGGCCAAAGTGCTTCTAACTCGAGCCACCCTATTCAGCCGTGTCTTATATATGGGAATTCTGGACAATCAATTAGGAAGACTGAAGAAAATACTTTTAAATTGTTGTGTTAGCAAAGAATATTGTCTATACTATGACTGCCAAAAGAACATACAAATCTATCTTAGAAGAAAGCAGCCAGAGTGCTCCTTACAAGTAGTGCTACCAAAATACAATTAGACTTTCTACGAAGATGGCGCCGAAAGCCAAGAAGGAAGCCCCTGCCCCTCCCAAAACTGAAGCCAAAGCAAAGGCATTGAAGGCCAAGAAGGAAGTCCTGAAGGGTGTCCACAGCCAAAAAAAAAAAAAAAAAAAAGAAGAAGATCCGCACATCACCCACGTTCCAGCGGCCTAAGACGCTGAGACTCCCACGGCAGCCCAAATACCCCTGGAAGAGCGCCCCCAGGAGAAACAAGCTTGACCACTATGCCATCATCAAATTTCCCCTGACCACCGAGTCAGCTATGAAGAAGATAGAAGATAACAACACACTTGTGTTCATTGTGGATGTCAAGGCCAATAAGCACCAAATTAAACAAGCTGTAAAGAAGCTCTATGATATTGATGTGGCTAAGGTCAACACTTTGATTAGGCCTGATGGAGAGAAGAAGGCCTATGTTCGACTTGCTCCTGATTATGATGCTTTGGATATTGCCAACGAAATTGGGATCATCTAAACTGAGTCAAATATAAATTTTTCTCATAAAAAAACCAATTTGATAAAAAGTATAAATAGAACTTATTATTCCATACATACACTCCAAAGTTGCTGTTCTCACAGTCCCTTCTATCTGAGTAAGTGGCATCCTCTGTATCCAGTTGCTTGCACAAAAGAAGTTATCCCCAACTCTTCCTATCAATAATCTCTGCTAGCTCTCTCAAATATATTCAGAATGTAACAATTATTCACCATCTTCATTCTACACACTTTTTTGGATCTGGGCTATTGAAATCAGACTCTTCGCCTTGCATCTCACCCCACACTCAAACTGTCCCAAGGTTATTCTCCAAATAGTTATTCTTATTGTGTTAGACATCATCAAGTGACCTTGTGAACAACAGCTTTACACCTTTCCCTAGGCTGCACCATCCTCATAATCTCCAACATACTAACCCCATTGGCACTGTGGCAATCTATCTCCTGGAAGTTTGTCCTTTCTTTTGCAGTTCAGCTACCTTTCTCAGCATAATATCTTTGGCTAAGAACTGGTTCCTGCTGACAAGAGGCCCAAAGTATGTGAGATGGTGTTTCACCATCCTTGCTTCTAAGAGCACCCTGATTGAACTTCCTCCAAGACAGATTTGTTTATTATTTTGGCAGTCCGTGGGACAGACAACAGTCTTTGCCAACACCTCAATTCAAAGGCATTCATCTTTCTTTGCATTGTCCAACTTTCAGATTCACATTCATCAATTGAAAAGGGATGGTTTGGATCAAGTACACCTCAGTCTTCAAATAGACATCATTGCTCTTTAACACTTCAGAAAGGTCCTTGACCGCTTATTTCACATTGAAACTTATCTTTTGATTTGTTTGTTGCTGCCCTGGGAACTGATTATAGACTTTTGTTTCATTTTCGGAGGATTTTTTTTTTCACCCTCACAGTAACATGATATTTTTAACGCAGTGTGCCAAGTGACAGCCATTGAGTCTCAGAATTCAGAAAGCTGCAAATGAATGTCATTATCAACGCAACAATAAGAGGACAGCCAACGGCCAGGTAACCTATAAAATCATTAACACTTGGGTTTTAAAAGAATCAATATAATGAAAAAAACAGTGCTTTGGTGAAACTGCACTTTCACTCACAATATGAACAGGTTGCTGGGGCCTGTTGGAACCACTCTCCTTTTACTTTTCCCTACTAGAAGGATTATAAAACTTTCCATGGCTTTTCTGTGCACCAACATATTTTTTGAGTTTGGAAGAATGAGCAATTTCTACATTAAACTTCCTTGTATTAATTTGCCAGAGCCCATTTGATGCTATTCAGTGTCTTCATTATAGACATCACAGACATAAGAACAGATCCTGGAGCAATATCAGTGGAAAATAATAACTTCATTCTCTCTGGAGGCCTACTGGCAAAAAGCTGCACTGCAATTCCAAAGGCACATGGTTCAAATCCACCAGCTGCTTCACAGGAGGATGGGCAGCCTTCTCCTGTCTGATTTACTGTCTCTGAAAACCCACTAAAGGGTCAGGTATGGGTCAGCTCTAACTCAACAAAAATAAAAAGAGCAGAAGAAATGAAATAAAACACACTGAACATGTTCAACTAACTAGATTGACTAACAGTGTTTTAGGCACTGAGCGCCATTAGCCATATACACACAATGCAACCTGATCTTGTCAAAACCATAAAGCTACAAATCTAGGAAATGCAGCAGAAAGAAAAAGTCATGCTGAATATTACAACCTCTGGAAAAGCAGTGGAATGTAGCTCTGAAAACTCTCTTCAAGACAAGCAGTGAAACAATGACAACAAAACAAAATGAACTCTTTTCTTTACCAAATAAATTGCATAGATAGGGTAGGGACGGAAAGAAGTTATGTAGAATAAAAACCTCAAATGGAAACTCATTACCATCTATTCTGAATTGACTCAGTGGCACTGAAACTCACTGACCAGTAAATTACATGGGAGGAGACTGTCAGTCTTTCTCCCTCACAGCTGCAGGTGGACTGAAACTGGCAGAGTCTCAGCCTTTTGGGGAGGGGGGCAACATAATACATTTCTTTTCATATAGACACACTAAACTGTCCATTTAAAAATTCCAGAACCAAACATATTATCTTACTAGATATTTTGAACTTTAAAGAAAAACTACACAAAGTATCTAAAAAATAGATACAAAAAGTTTACGAACAATATATATCTTTTACAAAATGTTGTGGATTTGTAAAATAGTGCTGCTGATAAGTGGTATATACCCTTGAATGGAGAGGAATCCTTGAAACTTCATAAAGGTAATTGAAAAGAAGAGTCTAATCAAGTGATTGTCAAAACCCAGCCACAGCCTTCATAGTGGATTTTGACTGGTAAGGCCCTGGTAGAACAGATGGGAAGTAGGGCTTCTGAAGCTGTAAATGAGAAACAGAGTGTTTCCTTGTTCTCCTAAGGTGCAGAGTTCAAACTACCAACCATTCAGAGAACATCCAAACACTTAGTCCACAGTGCCACCAGGGCTCTAAATAGCCAACGAGATTGAAATGATGACACAGTGGTAATGAAATAGGTTGAACGCTTATAAAAATATTTCTTTATCTAATGCAGTGTTCCATGCTTTTGATTAGTAATTTTAACAATAACATGGCCATTTCCTTCTTCTGAGTAAAATGAACACACATGTACAAAAAGAACCACTGCAAATTCAGAGAAACATTTGTTTGTAAAATAATCCTCCATGTAATTGATAATATGTATACATGGAGGGAGCTCTGGTGCCCTAGTGGTAAGAAGCTGTAATGCTATCCCAAAGGCACATGTTCAAATCCACCAGCTGCTCCTCCAAGGAAGGACGGGCAATCTCCTCCTGAGGATTTGCTGCCTCTGAAAACCCAGTGGAGGGTCAGCTATGGGTGGTTCCAACCCAACAGCACACAACAACATTAATAATTGGATGCAATAATCTAAATGAAAACATTTGTTGTTGGTATGTGCCGTCGAGTCACTTGCAAATCAAAGCCACCCTATGTACCATAGCCCTGAAACCTACTCTATCCTGTGTCAACTTCACTGTCTCTGACACACCTACCCTCATTACCCCAGTCACTGGGTCAATCAAATGAAAACATAGAATTTAAAAAATTTTTTTCAAGAACTCCAAGTTGAAAAATTCTGTTAAAGCAAAATATTACAATGAAATGTGCAAGGAGTTGGAGTCGGAAAATCAAAAGGGCCAAACTCGCTCAGCATATCTTAAGCTAAAGGAACTGAAGAACAAATTCAAACCTCGAGTGGCTATAATCAAGGATGCTTTCAGCAGAACGTTAAATGATCCCGGAAGTATTAAAAAAAGATGTAAGGAATATACTGAGTCACTGTATAGAAAGGAATTGGAAGACACAGAAGAATTTCATGAAACAACATATGAGCAAAAGCCCATGGTGATGAAAGAAGAAGTTCAGGCTGCTTTGAAGGCCATGGCAAAAAATAAGGCTCCAGGAATAGATGGTATACCAATTGATATATTTCAGTTAACAGATGCTGCCCTGGACGTGCTCACCAAGTTGTGCCAAGATATCTGGAGAACGACCACTTGGCCAACTGACTGGAAGAGATCGATATTTGTTCCTATCCCAAAGAAAGGCGACCCAACCGAATGTGGAAACTACAGAACAATTTCACTGATTTCACATGCAAGCAAGATTTTACTGAAAATTATCCAAAAACGACTGGAACAGCACATCAACAGAGAACTACCAGAAGTCCAGGCTGAGTTTAGAAGGGGTTGTGGTACTAGAGATATTGTAGCTGATGTTAGATGGATCTTGGCTGAAAGCAGGGAATACCAGAGGAATGTCTATCTGTGCTTCATTGACTATGCAAAGGCATTTGACTGTGTAGATCATAACAAACTGTGGCTGACTCTGAGAAGAATGGGAATCCCAGAACACTTGATCGTTCTAATGCGAAACTTATACTTGGACCAGGAGGCAGTCGTCAGAACAGAGCAAGGGAACACTGCATGGTTCAAAATTGGGAAGGGTGTACACCAGGGATGCATCCTATCTCCATACCTTTTCAACCTATATGCAGAACAGATTATCCGGGAGGCTGGGCTCTATGAGGAGAAATGTGGGGCCAGGATTGGTGGACGATTTATCAACAATCTGCGTTATGCGGATGACACAACCCTGCTTGCTGAAACTGAGGAGGACCTGAAGCACCTGCTGCAGAGTGTCAAGGACTGCAGCCTACAATATGGATTGAGGCTCAATGGAAAGAAGACAAAGATTCTCACCACTGGACCAATCGGCAGCATCAGGATGGATGGTGAAGAGATTGAGATTGTACACAGCTTTAGTTTGCTTGGCTCCATAGTCAACAGTCTTGGCACCAGCAGCCAGGAAATTAAAAGGCGCATTGCCATGGGAAAGTCTGCTGTTAGGGACCTCTCCAAAGTGCTGAAGAGCAGTGGTGTCTCTCTGGAGACTAAGGTGCGTCTGATACAGGCCATGGTCTTCGCAATCACCTGTTATGCATCAGAGAGTTGGACAATGACCAAGGAGGATAGAAGGAGAACTGATGCCTTTGAGTTGTGGTGCTGGAGAAGAGTACTGAGAATACCATGGACTGCTAGGAAAACAAATAGATTTGTCCTGGAGAGGGTTAAACCGGGTGGCTCCTTGGGGGCAAGGATTCTGAGGCTCCGTCTAACTTACTTCGGACATGTAGTGAGGAGAGACCGGTCCTTGGAGAGGGACATCATGCTCGGGAGGGTGGGGGACGGCGCAGGAGAGGAAGGCCCTCTATGAGGTGGATTGATTCAGTGACTGGGATAATTGGGATGGGAGTATCAGAGACAGTGCGATTGGCACAGGACAGAGCGGAGTTTAGGGCTGTTGTACATAGGGTCGCTATGAGTCGCAGGCGACTCGACGGCACATAACAACAACAACAACAACATTATGTTGGGAAGAAATACTAAATAAAAATAATAGAAAACGTCCAAGAACTTTTGACGTTCCAGTTTGACATATTCATCACAGATAGGAAAACTTAAACTTGTCTGAGGTAATTAAAGGGCTTGAAACATCCAGTGGATATTTTAAAGTGGAATATGCTAAACGGAGGCATTTTGATAACTTTCAAGTGTAACCAGGTGTGTTCCCTGATACTTTAAGCTCATTAATTTGCAAATATGTTTCATCTCTTTCCTAAATAAGAACTCATGTTTTCCGTTTTATTTATTTTTTTTCTTTTAAAAGGTTATTGAATTCATTGGAGAATAAGTGATATCTAGAATTGGCTGAGCAAAGAATATGTCCTACTTGTAGCTAGCTTTCATGTCTAGACGTACTACTACCATACTATTGTTTTGGAAATTAAAGTTACTTTTTTTTTTCTGCACTTTTCTTAACATTAAGGAGCCTTAGTAGGTCAGTGGCTTAATCCTTGGGCTGCTAACCAGAAGGTCAGTGGTTCCATTCCACAAGCTGGTGACAAAGCCCTGTGCCTCACTAAACATTTGGCCATGGTAACATTATGAGAAGTTCAGCTTTGTCCTACTGCTACCATGGATCAAAATTCATTTGATGGCCATGAGGTCTCTTTAAAATTATAATTTAATGTTAATAACAACCAATTGGCTAATGTGATCAGAATAATTTCATTCATTTACTTGATAGAAAAGTAGCATGAAATCAGTGAATTTTTAGAGGATTTCTCAAATAAGCATTGAAGAGAAATTCAGTATGTCCCTGGAGTCACGCTTTCAATTTCATGACAAAATATGAAAATAAGTATGAATGGCTCTGTGTAGTCTTGAGGCATATTTCCCTCAGATGACACTATTGTCTCTCTTAGTGTTTCCCGAAGATTGGTGCTTTTACATCTAGGTTATATGATGAGTTTTTAAAATTTATTTCTTTATATATTTATTTTAATATACTAGAAAATGATGAACAAGGTATTTAGCCCTCAATTAGCAGATGTTATTCCTCAGGATCAAGCCAATTTTTAAAAAAAAAAATCTACATTAAATAATAGTGCAGGTGATCAGAAAGTATAGCAAGCAATTACACTCTAGGTATGTATGCCACTGTCTGGTATGGAAACCCCCGATTTCTTGACATTGCAACAAGTGTCATTTAAGGAAGGAGAGAGCCGTGTTCCCATTCTTACTCAACCTATATTTGTTCATCCAACTCTTCATTCACTGAAAATGTTAGTTTACTTCCCATTAGGATATTGTGGGGCATCCAAATATTAGTAAAATCATTAGTTAGATGAGAGAGCGCAATCACACTACTTACCGCTGCCATCTCCTCAAAATGAGGGCTTGCTAGTTAGAGTCATTTCTGTGGCTCTGACATCAGATATGATCATATTGAAGATGCTAACAAATAGCACTAAAACTAAAAGGAGACTCACAAGCAAGTTAGTTGTCATCAAGTAAATTCTGACTTACCATGAACCTCTATAAAAAGGGTAGACTAACAAGAAATCAACTGCCACATCTAACAGCAGCTGGTGGGTTCAAACCAATGATGCTTCAGCTAACAACTGGATGCTTAACACTGTGCATGTGGGGCTCTTATTAACTTTACCACCTAGTGATAGTTTCTCCTTTCCCCCATCTAATAGTCAGTCAACCTTTGATGGTTTAACTACCATTCATGATTTAAGAACCTCTGATAGGATCTGACTCTAGCTGTTTGTATCCTACCTGTCATAGGTTCTCAGACCACGTTTCCTGGGTGATTTCTTGGAATTACCTCCGCACTGAAGAGCAATGGTGTCTATCTGGAGACTAAGGTGCGTCTGATACAGGCTATAGTCTTCACAATCACTTGTTATGTATCAGAGAGTTGGACAACGACCAAGGAGAATAGAAGGAGAATTGATGCCTTTGAGCTGTGGTGTTGGAGAAGAGTATTGAGGACTGCTAGGAAAACAAACAGATTCATCCTAGAAAGGGTTAAACCGGGTGGCTCCTTGGAGGCAAGGATTCTGAGGCTCCGTCTGACATACTTTGGACATATTGTGAGGAGAGACCGGTTCTTAGAGAGGGACATCATGCTTGGGAGGGTGGAGGGACGGCACAGGAGGGGAAGGCCCTCTATGAGGTGGATTGATTCAGTGACTGGGATAATCGGGATGGGAGTGTCAGAGACAGTGCGATTGGCACAGGACAGAGCAGAGTTTAGGGCTGTTGTACATAAGGTTGCTATGAGTCGCAAGCGACTCGACAGCACATAACAACAATAACAACCTCCATTTCTCGTTTCTAGTGCTTATGAGATCTGGTGGCCTAGGGGAAGAAGCTGTGCTGCATGTAGTTTGAATCCACGAGCCGCTCCATGGGAGAAGGATAGGCAATCTCCTCCCATGTGATTAACTGCCTCTGAAAACCCACTGGAGGGTCAGCTATGGGTCAGTTCTGATTCTATGGTACACTATAACAACAACAACAATAACAACAATATACATACCACTCATTTCCACTGAGTATGTGTGCCACTGAAATTTTATAAAACAACCTGGCTTAAAATCACAACTACAGGAGATTTTGTTTCAAAAAGATACAGTCATTCTTTAAAGAGTACGAGAAGTAGAGCTGCAATGGTAACTAATAAAAAGAGTGCACATGCATTGCTAGGCAGGTTCTAAAATGCTGCTAATGGACTTTCTTAATTTCAATATCCAACAATCCTCATGGTTTTCTGTTTCCCTGGAAACCATTTGTGTTAACAGTAACCAACCTGAAGGAGTTCTTTTCTCAGAGTCCATCAAGATAATGTTTACATTTTTAAAAATGAGAAATTAATGTTTACTTTTTATAAAAACACAAAAGCAGTTACAATAGGCTTGATTACAGCTCTTTACAATCTCAAAGGTGTTAGACTAGGGCTTGTGCTGCCATTTTCAATGGCTGATTTTTCTGAAGATCATCAGGCCTCCCTCCTGAACTGCCTCTGGTGGATTTGAACCTCTAATCTTTTGAGTACCACCCAGGGGATCCTTTATATGTTTTTTAATTGATATTTTAATTAAAGTTTATAGAGAACATGGATTTCCATTTATTCATTTACATATTTTCCTCCCTGCCCACCTCTCCCCCCAGTTCACTTTTCTCTTAAAATAAAAAAAAGAAAAGAAAAATAAAAACTTTCATTGTTATACAATCCCCCCACAGTCCACTTTACTATGCAGCTCTTATTCTGGACTCTTGTCATGGAAATAATACCTAATCATATATTCCTTTTAAGCAGTTCCCTCCCTCATCTGTTTCAATGCAGTGTACATTATTTATCACCTCTTTTCTTAGTTTCTCCCAACCTCAACGCCAGTCCTGTTTTATAACAGTGATATTATGCAGTATTTGTCCTTTTGTGACTGAGATCTTTCACTCAGCATAATATCATGGTACTGGTACAATGACAAACACATAGATTAATGGAATAGAATTGAGACCCAGAAATCAGCCCGTCTACCCATGGTCAACTGATATTTGACAAGGAGATGAAATCAGTTAAGTGAGGAAATGACAGCCTTTTAAACAAATAGTGTTGGCAAAATTTGAAATCTGCAGAAAACTCAAGCAAGACCCACACCTCACAGCATACACAAAAACCAACTCCAAATGGATCGAGGACCTAGGACTCAAACCAAGGACTATAAACTTCATTAGAGAAAAGCTTGGAAGAACTCTAGAAGCCTTAATCCACAACATGAAAAGTCTTCCAAGCATCCTGAAAAACCTACAAGTAGGAGAGGATAAAATAGATGAATGGGACCTTCTAAGAATCAAATCCCAATGCAATCACACAGGGCAATATAAGCCATCTTTCTCCAGAGGAGGCACTGGTGGCTTTGAATCCCTGGAGAAGCATGGCTGGGCCTTTGGCTTCCAGTGTCTACACACCATGCTACCAGAGCTCCTTTTATACTCCTTATACACTAATAGATTTGTTTGCTACTATTTCATGGCAGAAGACATGAGGTAACTGGATCAAATGCTCTGTTAATTTATCATTACCAGTAGTGCTGTTACTGCACAAACAATGGGTCCTTCACTGTCACTTGCACTTTCCCCCCCATTTTATGACAAGATGGTCCCAATCATGACAAGGCAAAATCATTACAGATAAAAGATTAAAACTATTATTTTTTTTTCATCTTACTTGGATTCACAACCAACAGTCTTGGTACCAGCAGTGAAGAAATTAAAAGATGAGTTGTATTGGGAAAACTGCTATTAGGGACCACCACTGCAGTGTACAAAAGAAAAATGTTATCACTTTCAACAAAAAGGTGTGCCTGATCCAAGCCACAATATTTTACTTGCTATACATGTCAAAGTTGGACAATAAAAGATGGCAGAAGAAGAATCGATGCCTTTAACTTGTGGTGCTGGAAAGGAGTACTGAATATTCCATGAACTTCCAGGAGAATAAACAAACAGGTCTGTCCTGGGGAAAGTGAAATGAGAGTGCTTCTTGGATGCAAGGATAGAGAAACTCTGCCTCACATTATCTGGGCATGTTGCAAGGAGGGGTCATCAGTCCTTGCTGAAAGACATCATACTTAGAAAGGTGGGGAAGATCAGGACAAGAGAGGGGGCCCGTTAACGAGATGGATTGACACAGCGACTGCAACAATGGGCTCGTGTCTGTTGGAGCTGGTGAGGAGGACCAGGGATAGGATAGAGTTCAGAGCCATTGTTCACAGGGTCGTATGATTTGTAGTCGACTTGATGACACATAACAATAACAATCACGAGATGGTTATATATAGGCATACACTTTGTGTTCATGGACCCAGAAGATAGTGAGGGAGCTCTCCCAGACTGTCTTGCTTCTTTCCAGGTGGTCAGAAGTTGTACACCTTAGTCAGCTCTTAATCTACTTGACATATTATTATCCCATGTTCAGAGTTACAGGGCATTTCATTTTGGGACAGATAATTCACATATTACAGAGAAAATAGTACCCATATTCTACAAACAGCCTAGATTGCTACAAACAGGGCCTGTTTTAAACAAGCAATTTATGTTTCTACAAACAGTGCCCAGTTCACACAATATTAACCCAAGTGACACATTGCTTTCTCTCTTTCTCTCCCTTTTTCTGGGAAAGTGATTTGCTTTTTGAGGACAAGTGGTGTTTGTCATCTCATCATGAAATTATTCTTTGTTTTTCCAAATAGGTACATTTGCCCAGAATACAAGATGAGAGTCTAAGGTTAGCGTTTTAAAGGGCTCATGCAAAACTATTTACTGCACCAGCTCATCTAATTTACAGGAATATAAACACAGGGAACTTTAACATAGATCCAGAGATATGGAGACAAGAGGCTCAACTTCATTTCAAAGAAGATAATCAGGAACGTAAGGTGGGACTCAGTTCAGGTGCAAGGCTTCCAATTCATTTGACCTTATCTTGTGCTGAAGCTGTGAGCATGCTGGCTAATACCTTTATCCGAGTTTCTCCAAGTCTCACAGCGGCAACGTGGAGGGCCCAGAGACATGTTTGCACACACAGTATATTATGTTACAGGGGAAGAACTGGGCTTGAGGAATCTGTTGCTTTTGTAGCAGGTGGAAGTGAGCTTGCTCTTTGTTCAGGGTTGAGGTAGCATCTCATCTCTTAAGTTTGTTCGCTTCAAGCACCCTCTAAGAAATGATCTTAGAGGTAAAGGCTGGATGAGTTCCTTGAATGTGTGCCATCCCAGAAAAAATATGTGATGACACTCAGGACCCTTACAGAGCACTGCTGGCTTAGTGGCAAGGGTATGCACTGCCAATCCAAAGGCAGGCAGTTCGAGTTCACCAGCTGATCCTGGGGAGAGAGATGGGCAATCTTCTACCATGTGATTCATTGTCTCTGAAAACATAATGGAAGGGTCAGGTATGAGTGGGCTCCCATTTGAGGGTCCATAACAGTAGCAGAAACATTCTGAGCCCGTTGGTGAATGTCTCCCAAATCTCTAACTTGTATAATCTCCGTTTAGATAACAGCCAGCTTATTTCTTCTAACCCTTTCCCCAATTTTTTCCCTTATAGAGTATCTCAAATAATATTTCTCAAGTGCACTGAAACAGCTAAGTGCTACAACATCCAGCAGAAAGATATAGTGGGATGCCTACGTTTTGGTAAGGAAGAGAACCTACTAGTTGGAGTTTAAAGAAGCAATAGACATCATTGGCACATAACAATCAATGGTTTGTAGATGAGGTCAAGTAGTATTTGCAGTTCTCAATGCATCAATTACTTCCTATCCACCTGAAAATTGTGTAGTGAATAGAGATGACAGAAAACAGATGCCTTGGAACTGTGGTGCTGGAGAAGAGTACTGAATATCTCATGGAGTGCCAAAAGAACAAACAAACATGCTCTAGGGAGAGTGTAGCCAGAATCCTTGACAGCACACACACAAATCACATCTAAGGAGATAGTGAATCATACCAAGTTACGGCTAACATTGACAAGAACGTGAATTCCAGAACAGTTAAGAATGCCTATTAAAAAATTGATACTTAGACCAAGAAGTTATCAAAACAATCCAAGTGAACACTGTATGGTTTAACATTGAGAAGATTATGCATCAGGGCTGTATCCTTTCTCCATTTTTATTCAATGTGTATGCTGAGCAAATTATTCAAGAAGCTGACAAAAAATGTGGCATCAGGACTGGAGGAAAACTCATCAACAACCCGCTTTATGAAACTGACACTGCCTTGCTGGCTGAAAGCAAGGAGGACTTGTGATGCTTGCTGCAGAAGATTAAGGACTACAGCCTTCAATTACACTTAAACATCTAGAAAATAAAAATCCTCACCACTGTGCAACATTATGATAGAAAAAAGATTTCAATTGTCAATTAATTTGTCTTACTTCAATTCACAATCAACACCGTTGAGACCAGTAGCCAGGAGATCAGGAGATGTATTGCTTTGGGAAAGTCTGCTTTCAGACATCTCTCCAGAGTCCTAAAGAGGAATGGCATCAGTTTAAAGACCAAGGAGCATCTTATTCAAGCCATGGGGGGGAAAACACCCAAAAAAAACCCAACAACACAACAAAGCTTCTCACCACAGGGCTGATTGGCAGCATCATGATAGATGGTGAAGAGACTGAGATTGTTAACAGCTTTTGCTTGCATCCACTTGGCACCAGCAGACAGGACGAATTGCATTGGAAAGTCTGCTGTCAGAGACCTCTCCAAAGTACTGAAGAGCAACGGTGTCAGTCTGGAGACGAAGGTGCACCTGATCCAGGCCATAGTCTTTGCAATCACTTGTTATGCATCAGAGAGCTTGACAATGACTAAGGATGATAGAAGAATTGATGCCTTTGAGCTGTGGTGCTGGAGAAGAGTATTGGCTATACTATGGACTTCTAAGAGAACAAACACCTTCATCTTAGAGAGGGTGATAACAGGTTGCTCCTTGGAGGCAAGGATTCTGAAGCTTCATCTGACATACTTTGGAAATGTTTCAAGGAGGGACCAGTCCTTGGAGAGGGATGTCATGCTTGGGAGGGTGTAGGGACAGTGTAGGAGAGGAAGACCCTTGATGAGATGGATTGTGTTGGAGACAGTGAAATTGGCACAGGATAGAGCAGGTTTTAGGGCTGTTGTACATAGGGTCGCTATGATGCACAGGCAACTCGACGCACATAGAACAACATTATTTATCCTTTATTTACATTAAAAACACTTTAATATTTTTAAACAAACATCATTGTCTCTTATAATATGTTGTTGTTGTTGTTGTTATGTGCCGTCGAGTCGCCTGCAAATATATGTAGCTTTCTAAAATTCTCATGCTAGTATTATGTGGACCAGCTTTGGATGAGTGAGGTCTAATCTCTAACTCCTTGCCCTGTCAGATGTCAGTGGTTATCACCTGAAAAAGTCCCTAATCTCTACTTCAAATGCTCATTAACATAAAAGGAAACTATAGCAGCTTCCCTATTATGTGCTGTGAAGATGAAAAGGGAAAATACAAGGGAAAGCTGTCCTCCTTGCTGTTGTTATTGGAGTTAGGTGCCATGGAGTCAACAAAGCCTTGCCCTATTCAGCTTCATCCTCATAATCTCCACCATCCTCAAACCCATGTGGCTGTCACCGCGTCACTTCATCTTGTTGAAGGCTTTGATGTTGTTCTTAGATGCCATTGAGTTCACTGCGACTCATAGTGACCCTATGAACAATAGACCTGAACCCTACCCTACCCTGAACCATTCTCTGGATCTCTGATATACTGGAGCCTATTGTAACTGTGGTCTTGTTGTGAGCCTTCGGGTTAGAACTGACCCATAGCTGACCCTCCAGTGAGTTTTCAGAGGCAATAAATCACACAGGAAGAAATTACCCCCTCTCTTCCGCAGAGCAGCTGAAGGATTCAAACTATGTGCCTTTGGATTGACAGTGCAATTCCCTACCACTAAGCCTCCAGCAGTCTGTAAAGACTAAAGAAATCTGAATAGCAACCTCTAAAGAAATGATACTTAAAAATTCTTTGAGGGACCCAACATTATCTTGTTCATGAATGTATCCTCGTTGTCAAGCACACTGTCTGAGAGCATACAACTAAATATTAAATGAACAAATGAATGATTCACTCCAGGGCCTTACTTTCTAGTCATAAAAAGACATGTCTGTCCTACAGTGGAGGATAAAAAGGAATTTCTGTTGTGCCCTTTTTGCTCATAAATCACATTTTTTTTTCCTATAAATAATCTTGCTGTCCCTGTCACAGCCCAGTGAATGGGCAGATAAGCCAAATGAGTAATTTTCCTTATTGTTCTGGGCATGGTTCTTCAGCTTACAGGACGTGAGGCACTGATCTCATCATGTTTCTAACAACTCTAGGGGATATTCAGAATAAACCGAGAGGTTCTATGCATACTACTTCGAGACAGTAGATCCCCCAAACCAAAGCCAGCCACAGAGTGAATTCCTACTCACACCAACGCTCTACGACCGAAAACTGACTCACAGTTTCAAAGACTGTAAATCTTCACAGAAGCAGGTGGCCTCCTCTTTCTTGCTCAAGAGAAATGGTGGATTTGGTTAGCAGTAGAATAATCATGATATCCCCTGAGCTCCTGGCGCTGTCAACAACTCAAAGGACCTTTAAAGCAAATGTATTCTTCGAGGTAGTACACTAGTGACCTCTAGTGGCAATATTGATTCAACAAATTCCTACTTCAGAACAAAAATTACTTACTTCACAAAAACATTATTTCCCCTTCATTCAGTAATATGTTTTTACTTGTAGAATTACCTTAGTGATACACGCTGATTTGCCTCTGTTTATATACAAATTTTATTACTTTAGTATTACATATAATCACAGTACTTTTGAGCTGAAAAAACTCCCAAAGACATTTCTCTTCCTGCATGTGATATAAAGGAGCTGGGGTGGTCTAGTGGTTAAGGAGCTGTGCTGCCGGTCTAAAGGCACGTAGTTCAAACACACCAGCCGTTAATGTAGGAGAAATATGGACACTCTCCTACCGTGCAATTTACCGCCTTTGGAAACCCACTGGAGGGAGGGGGGGAGCTACGAGCCAGATCTGACTTGATGGCACATAACAACATTGCATGATTTATGGATAGAGATACAGTGTCTTCTCTGAAGTATCATGACAAGGGTGAGCTGGAAAGTCGTCTGAGTCCAATAGCACACTATTTGTCAAGTCATGCGAGTCTGGTGACTTAGAAGAAAGCTGGATCTGGTTTATGCTGAAGAAGTATCTTGATACTATCATATCCCTGCGCACTATAGTGTTTTGGGTACCTGTGGGATCTAGAATCAGTCTTACTAAGTCACAAGTCTTCAGAAATCTGAGGATGGTTATCCTAATTCATGTTTGCATCCAAGACTTCAAGCCTGAGTCAGATGCCACATTAGATTCAAGCAATACTTACAGGCAGGCGTTCAGCACTGTACCCGGCAATAGGCTCCATTAACAGAAAAAAAATATAGTTGCTGTTCTAAATGAACTTAGAACAGCAGTTACAGGGAGGCTTTTATTCAGATTGACTTAATATTTATAGACTGCCAGGCCAAGTGTCTTTCCTTTAGATTTTCTAGTTCATCTTTCCAACTGGCAGGAGGGCCGGTACTATCAATTTCTTTTTTGTTTATGAATCCTTGAAGCCCATCACTGGCCAGCGGCTTGGAAGAGAATAGATGTATTTTCCATTTGGGAGAATGTAAGTAATTTGTGGCCACACTTTGGGGGCTTTTTACAGATGATCCAAATTCTTTGTCCTTCGGTCATAGAGAAGAGGGCTGTGTTTCCTTCCCATGAGTCTTCAGAAGCTTCGGATGGCTTTCTGTTATACAGTGCGGTGGGAGTGACTCTTTGAAGTCAAAGACTCTCTGTGACCTCTGAACATAGGAAAAAGGAAGTCATTAGCCTTCACGTGGAGTTGTTAGGACGCTTGTGCTGGAGGAAACCAGGAAAAGTCCACTACCCCTGACCACCATATTAAAGAGGCCACGTGTGGACGCTCAGCGCCCAGCCAACTGCAGGAATCCACCTCTGGCCACATGTGTGAGCCTCTGGGTGTCCAGCCAAACTCAGAAGATTGTACCTCAGCTCACATCTGGCCACAACACACAAGAATTCCCCCCAAACTCTTAGAACTGCCCAGCCTGACCTTTCCCAATCCCCAAACTACCAAGTAGTGGTATTATTTCTTTACATTACATTATATTCATTTACATTACAAAGAATTATTTCTTTACATTACTAAGTTTGGGGCACGTTGTTACACAGAAATAGTAAACAGAAGGAGAATCTGTTGAAAATGTCTTCTAATTCCACATAAACATTGAGTGAAAAATGCAAAATAATGTGTACTTCTCAGTTACGAGAGCTCAGCTAAGAGTCTATTAATAGGCAATAATAACAGCTTGTTATTCTTAATAAATGAAAGAGTTCTCAGAACAAATTAATAAATATTATAATTAATAGAAATGTAAGTTTTCCTTCCTTTGTTGTTAAGAGACATCTGGTCTACTATGACTCGTGGTGACCTTGTGGACCTTACCCTATGCTGTCTCATCCTCTTGATTTCTGATATAGTATAGCCCATTCATTTTCTCCAAATTTTATTTTATTTTATTATTTTTATGCACATGTACCATCAAATCAAACTCTAATCTGACAGGTACAGGAGGAGATTGTCTCTCCTTCTCCAACAGAGCATCTGGTGGATTCGAACCTCACACCTCTGGGATTGCAGTGCAGCTTCTTGCCACTAGGCCAGCAGAGCTCCAGTATATCCCATTTTTAAAGTCACTGCATCAATCCACCTTTTTAGAGGTATTCCTCTTTTTCTCAGACCCCCTATTTTTACAAATGTGTACACTTAAAAAATATGGACCTTAAATAAAGATGACATGTGCTCTTCCTCCTATAAAACATCAACAAATGAAAGAGTGAAACACACACACACACACACACACACACACAACCTCAAAACCACTATGTACATGAATGAAACACAATCTATATGAATAAATATATGCATACCAATAGGAATATGGAAAAAAATCAACACATGAATCCAGATTGAAAAGTGTGCTTTGAACTCTATATAAGTTAGACGGGAGAATACAGAAATCCATCAAGGAGTTTATAATTTGTTGATGAGATATATTGAATGCATATTAGCTGTATGACAGTTGACTGTAGAAAAATCCATGTTTTATAGAGAAGAGAGTACAGTGTGTGCTGGGTTAGGAGGACAAACAGGGACATGGAGGAGAGGCTCTGTGAAAGTTGTTGATGTTCTGTCTTAACTTCTCCTATATCTTCTCTGAAAATTGCACGAGAGCATTGAGAAGCCAAAACAAAATGAATAGATGCTGAAGTAAAATTGCTGAACAGAATCTTTCAAAGGACAGCTTGAAAAGACAAAGCAAATTATTATAACAGAGTATGCACATAGCTAGAGTCACAGCTGAAAAACAAATTCAGACAGTACTACCTAATGGTGCTATAGAGAAAATCTTGACTGATTGAGGAAGATGGAGGGAATACACAGAATCATTGTACCAAAAAGAAGTGACCGACAGTGAAATATTTCAGGAACTACTGTATGATCAGGAGCCAATGGTAAGGAAGGCAGAAGGAAGTTCAAGCTGCGATGAAGAATTGGCCAAAAATAAGGCCCCAGGAATCACAGGGATACCAACTGATATGTTTCAAATAATAGATATAGCTCTGGTTATGCTCAATAGTCTGGGCCAGAAAATTTGGAGGACAGCTCTCTGGCCAACTGACTGGAAGAAATAGATATTTGTACTTATTTCCAAGAAAAGGTATCTGATAGAATGTGAAAACTATTGAACAATGTCATTAAATGAAAGCAAAATATTACTGAATATCATCCAAAACCAAAGAACTGCCAGGTTGGGTTTAGAAGAATCCATTGCAACAAAGATACCATTATTGATATAAGACGTCCCTCACTCAAAGGAGAAAAAACCAGAAGAAAGTCTGTTTGTGCTTTATTGAGTATGCAAAAACATTTGACCGTGTGGATCGTAACAAATTACAGCTAACATTGAGAAGAATGGGAATTCCAGAATACTTAACTGTGCTCATGTGAAACTTTACCTAGACCAAGTGGCTGTTTTCTTAACAGAATAAGAGAACTCTACATGGATTGAAATCAGAAAAGGTGTATGTCAAGATTGTATCCTCCCTCCATACCTATTTAATCTGTATGCTGAGCAAATCATTTGAGAAGCTGGACTCTATGAAGAAGACTATGCCATCAGGATTGGAGAAATAAACATCAACAAATATGCTTTATGCAGTTGACACAACCTTGCTTCCTAAAAGTGATGAGGACTTGAAGAACTTGCTGTAAAAGATCAAAGTCTACAACATTGAATATGGATTCCATTTCAACATCCAGAACACAAAGATTCTCACCACTGGACTGATAGGCAACATTCCAATAGATGGTGAAAAGATTGAAACTGCCAATATATTCATCTTACCTGGATACACACTCAACATTCTCAGTACCAACAGTCAGGAAAACAGGAGATGAATTGCATTTGGAAACTCTGCTGTCAGGGATTTCTACAAATTACTGAGGTACAGTGATATTAGCTTGAAGACTAAGGTGTACCTGATTCAGGCTATGTTCTTTTCAATTACTTTCTATGGATCTGAGAGCTGGATAATGAATAATGACGACAGAAGAATTGATGCCCTTGAGTTGTGGTGTTATAGAAGAGTACTAAATATTCCACAGATTGCCAAAAGAATATACAGTTAACGTTTTGTTGAGAGTGTAGCTGGAGTGCTCCTTGGAGGCAAAAATGACAAAGTTTTGTATCACATATTTTGGACATGTTACTAGGAGGGGTTATTCCTTGGAGTAGGGAATCATGCTTGGAAACCAGTGAGATTGAGAAAGACCCTCTTCTAGATGAATTAACACAGTGACTGCAGCAATAGGCTCACGTGTGACAGAAATGATTAGAATATTACAGGATAGGACAGAGTTCAGATCTGTTTTTCACCTGGTCACTATGAATTGTATTAAACTTGATGGTACCTAACAACAACACATTTTCTCTATCTTGTCTGGAGCTGGGAGGCTAATATAAATAGATTGAATGATAGGTTGAACGATACATGTTCAGACATAGTAGGAAATGGACTAGAAAAATGAATGACAGATAAAAGACTGACTGAATGAATAAGTGAATGAGCTGAAGAGCTCATGGAAAGGCAGCCAGGGGACTGGCACAATAGTTTCTTAGGACAGTGAGTGATGTACTTTTAATAAAGATTTGTGTGGAAGTAGTAGCAGAGTGCAAGAATGCAACAGACAAGAAGGCTAGGTAATAAAAATAATACTGAAAAAGAAATACTTTTAGGAGATATGTGTAAGGTCTTTGCACTAAACATTTAACACAAAATATCTCATACAATCCTCAAAATAATTCTGTGATTTAATGATTATGATTATTTTTATTTTGCACATGAAAAAACTGAGAGTTGACAGGAATACCCTAAGATACTAGTTCATTGATGAGTTTATGAAGACCCAGATGTGGTTTAGACAGTGAGAATGTAGAGGAGACAATTGCACTACAAAAGTAGATTTTGCTGGCCGGTTACATTAACTATGGAGGACACACAGGAAGAGAGAGGAAGAGGGAGAGGATGAGGGAGAGGGAGAGGGAGAAGGAGAAGGAGAGGGAGAGGGAAAAATTATTTAAGTTTGGTTCTGGAAAAATCAAAGTGCTGTATGGACAAGTTGACTACATGATTGTTGTGTGCTGTCAAGTTGGAACTTACTCATAGCTGACCCTCCAGCAGATTTTTCAGAGGGTGTAAGTCACACCAGAAGTGATTGCCTATCTTTCTCTTGCAGAGTAGCTGATTCAAACCATGTACCTCTGAGTTGGCAGTGCTGCTTATTTCCTAAGACATCAGTTCTCCCTGCAACACAGATTTGTGTGTGTACCACTGAGTCAGAACCAACCCATAGCTGACCCTCCAGCAAGTTTTCAGGGGCAGTTAATCGCACAGTAGGAGATTGCCCATCCTTCTTCAGGGGAGCAGCTGGTGGATTCCAACTGAGTGTCTCCAGTACAGTTACATAGTTAGGGTAATTTATATAAACTTCTAGTCCTTCTCAGTCTGAAAACTTGTAAGAACTAAGTCCTCATCTAAAAGACGTCTAGTTGATTCAGCGAATTCATTCTCTTCTTGACTTTAGAGTGGTGCTGGTTATGTACCATTACTGGGAGACTGGAGGAAAGAGTCACTCATTATTTTTTATATTCTTGTGATTCGTTTGAGGACATTAATTTGAAAAATCCCTTGGGAAATTGCATAAGATTGACTCAGTTCATTCGTCCTTTTTCTTCCCTGGTTCATTAACCTGTCCATGAAACTGTGTGACTTTAACCAAGCAAGTGCTGCTTCAAAGCCCTGAGTCTAGTTACTCAGATTCCTAATTCCGAGCTCCCAGACTTCTATGTCTTGATTTCAATTCTTCTTGGTCTCAAGCTTGAACAGTTAGTTAGCTAGTTAGTTAGTTTATGTGTTGTGGAGAGGGCAAGAGTAAGAGGGAAACAAAGGTGTGGGGAGAGAGAAAGTTAATGTTTAGTTTTTCTTTTATAAGGAATTTTCCAGGAAAGGTTTTCAATTTCCATGCTTAATTCTGCCTTCTGAAACTGGTGCACCCATTATTTAAGCTTTGTAGGTTCTTAGCTAAGTTATTATGGTGAAAGGATAAATCCAACTCTATTTCATATCACCATTTTGTAATAGTATTATCCGACGAATAGGAACAACACAAAAAAAGCTACTATCCGGACAGTTCCAACTTCTGGGAACCCATGTGTGTCAGAACACAGCCTGCTCCATAGGGTACTTTTGAAGAACATCTGGGTAGAGTCAACCAGCAACATTTTGATTATAGTAGCCAACGTCACCCACCATTTGTCCCACCCAGGAACTCTTGATATATCATAACCTAACAAGTTAAGGTCATAATCCCAATGTGAGTCTCTCAATGAGACCCACTGAAAATATTGCTACTTGGTTTATCAATATCCCACCTTCTGAGAGAGAAAAAATACTAACACCTTTGGGAAATCCCGCAATACAGTATTAGTAATGCCAGCTGCTTTCACCAGTGGCTGCTCGCTGCTGGGTGTAGGGTTAAGCTGAGATACAATCCAGACACTGAATTTATAGCCTGGTGTTTAGTAGAATATCATTAAGTGTTTGTTAAATGCAGAGATTAATAAAGGAATATTCTTTTGTTCCTTGTTGTTCATCCTTCCCTATTTTTGTTTCAGAAACTAATTTGTAGGAGAAGAAATACAGTGCATTTAAATGAATATCTGAATAATTCAAAATAGTAGAAATAGAATCTACTCAGTATAACCTCAATTAAAGTACCAGCTATTAAATATTTTTAAGCTACTATGTAGCTCTTTCTCTTCTTCATTTCCTTTTGAAGACTATTAGTCATTGATAACTATTCTGATAGAAGAAGTAGACAAATAAACAATAAGTTTGATGTGAAATGGAATGCTTGCTTCGTCTCAAAACACTCCCTCTTGGGAAATCCTTACTAATTACTAAACAAAAACAAACAAACAAAAAAAGAGTGAGCCACCGCACAACCACGGGATCAAAGTGAGCATCACTGGTAAAAGGAAAAATACACATCAGTTACTACCTCATAGGAGGATAAGAAGTCAGGAGAATACCATATGACTTCTGCAATACACTTGCTAAACGTAAGAGATCATGAAGAAACATAACACAAAAATTGAAGGACATCTCGAAAGATTACAGTCAAGATCTTTTGTAAAATATCAAGGTCATGAAAGTCAAGTGAAGACTGAGGAAAAGTTCCTAAATCAAGGTACCTACAGAGACGTGACAAAGTCTCTGGTTGGAGTAGTTGACAGCTACCAACTAACATCTGGAGGTTTATGTCCACTCCAAGGTGCCTTGGAAGAAAGGCCTGGTGATCTCCGCCCAAAAAAAACGAGCCTGTGGAAACCCTATCAGCTACAGTTCTTCTCTGACACACAGAGGTCAATATGAGTTGGACTCAACAAGACAGCAATTGGTACAAAGAAGTATAATAACTGAATACAATGTATACTTCTGTTTTGTATCCTCTTGCTGTAAAAGATATTATCAATAAAATTGGTGAAACTTAAATAGCTTTCAGGAGCATTGTTGTTTGGTGACCATTAAGTCGACTGCAATTCATGATGACTCTGTAAACAACAGATCCAAACCTTACTGAACCCTGTGCCATCCTCCCAATCCCCGCCATGCTCACACTAACTCATTGTCGCAGGTATGTGTTAGGATTAGGTGACAGCAGCTGGATCAATGCTATTTTCTTGACTTTGTTGTTTGCAGAGTGGTTATGAAAGGAAAAATCTTTGTAAGAATCTAGACGAAGTTAATATTCAGAATTGATGGGGCATCAGGGTGGCAATTTACTCTCAGATGACTGAGAAGGCAAAGAGTTCTTAAATTAATGGCTAATTTTCTAGAGTTTGAGATTGTTTCAAAATGAAAAATAAAATGAGTAAGATGTGTTTATGCTGACGGGAGCATTCATAATGTCCGCTTCCCCACCCACCCACCCACCCTCATGCCGCCCTTCGCTTTTCTAACCTATAGATAAATTTGACGTTTTCTACATTTTCTTTTTCTATGACAAGTTTTTACACGCATCAATAGAACTGCAAAAGGCAATAGTGGTGCTGAAAAATGTCCATAATTCAAGCATTGATATTTTCACAGGCTTCTGAAAACCTGCACTCATCTTAAAATTAATACTTATTCCCATTGATTTGAAAAATTTGGGGGGTTATATAATTTTTAAGAAAATACTATTCCACAAACATAGCAACGTGAAAATATAATAGCTCACAATCCCATCACACACACACACACACACACACACACACACACACACACAGACACGCTTATATATATACGTTTCTAGTTGCCATTCCAGTCCACATACATAAATTGCTTTTGCATGCTTGTAATCACACACAGATACAATGATATACTCTGGCTGTCTTGTCTGAGTATATTCCAGTGTTGTTAGCGAGCCTCCAGAGCTCTTCTTGCCCTCTGATTTTGTGATTGCATTTTTGAAACACTGACCTAACGTAAGCAGACATCTGTATTTTATTATTCAATACCTGCTATGCAAGCACCTTATTGCTTCTGCCTTGTCAGTATACTGCAGCCTTGTCATCCATCTAGTAATTTCTATGCCAGGACATCGCTGCCTGACAAAGACTTTGACATTACTCAGACCTGGGCTGGGCTCCCATCTCTGCTTTGTACAGGTTACTGGGGAAAAAAAAATCTCGCAGAGTCCAATCTTCAATCTAAAACACAGGAACAATCATATCTACTGCGCACTTTTGGTGAGGATTGAATGATATTATGTATGTGAAATCTATAATGCAGTAACTACCATATGATAAATGATCGATACATGAATGCCATTACATTATCGTTTTTCTAGGAGATACTTTAAAAATCCAGTAGCTATCTAATGGATTCCAACCTTGACAATCCTTTTCAAGTCAGAGTAGAACTGTGCTCCATAAGGCTGCCAATGGCCGATGTTTTGGAAGTAGCTTGCCAGATTTTGTTCTGAGGTACTCTAGTTGGCAATCTTTTCTTTAAGAGTCAGGTATATTACTTATTTTCACCACCTGAAAGGTTAGAGGTTGAGGTGTCTCAAAAGAAAGACATAAGCATTGAAAACCCTGTGCATAGAACCATGCTGACACATATTGGGATTGGCCTGGGCTAAAATCAGTTTGATAAAATTCCCTTAATAGATACATTACATCATTGCTGTCAAGTTGGAACTGACTCACATGTGACCTTCCAGCAGGTTTTCAGAGGTTGTAAATCTCACTGGAGGAGATCACCCTTCTTTATCCCATGGAGTAGCTAGTGGATTTGAACTGCTTGCCTTTGGGTTGGCAGCACAACTCATGATCCACTAAGCCACTAGAACACAGAAGTATATTACTAGTTAGTAAAAGGTGGACTTCAGATATTTCTGAATAATTTCTGAGTAACATTTTCTGAGTCTTAGTTTAATCTGTTACAGGTGATGAGTTATTTTTTAGATAATACCAAATACCCAAAGAGTTATCTAGGATTTATAAAGAACCAACTCATTTTCTAATTGTCAACAGAATTGAGAACCAAAAGGAAAACTAGACATGACAATTGACTAATCATTTTTCTCTAGTTTTCCTGTTTCCCTACAAATTGAGAGAGTCCTTAAAGGTGTGATCACTGGAAGAGGGCAGATGTATTCTATGCTGTGGAGTTTATCTTTCAATTTGACTTTCCAAACCATAGTCTGACTTTGCTATGTAGATGGGGAGGAATATGGAGATGAGCTGTGTTAACCTATCCCCAAGGGGATTGGCTATCTACCAATACACAAGGGGATTGGCTATCTACCAATACACAAGGGATTGACTAGTCTTGCCATTTAATTGAGGACTCCAGCAGCAGCAGCAGCAGCAGCAGCAGGAGAGGGAGAACTCCCAGCCCTAGCGAAGAAATCTCACTACCAGGAACAGAGCAGGCAAGAATGTCTGCAGGACAAACTGCCTAGCAGCCACAGCAGAGACAGACCTGAAGTGAGACAGAACCAGAGAGGTGACATGAGACAGGCCCTTGGGATGGCTACATCATTGGAGCCTAAGCTAAGGGCCTCTTCCAAGTTTGTTGGAGAGCTGGGGATAAGGTTGGGGAGGCTGCATGATTCGTAGAACTGAGAACTTTCTAACAGAGGCCTAAAGCTTCGAGGCTTAAGGCTGAGGTGCCTGCGAGCACATTTCAGGAGCCATCCTGACTGTATTCTGCTACTAACCTTGTGAACATAACCTTTTGACTTACTGAGCATGGTTCTGTGAACTATTTGCATGGTATTTGGGGACCAGCAAAACAGTAAGATTGGTGTTGGGATGAGTAGCAAGAGGTATAAGAGCACGGGGTCATGTCTGAAATCATTGCAATTGATTTTGACACCCGTTGTCTCCAAAATTGGTTTTCTCATGGAAACTTGCTAGCCTGGCCACCAAAAATTAAAATAAAGGCAGGATATTCACGTGGATGACCAACCAAATAATAGTAGAGTCATTTGTCTCCAGGCAAAAGGGGAGTGAAAAGTCCCAAGAGAGATAAGAATGTATGTACGTATTTAAGAACACAAGCGTTTTCAAATGGCTTTTACTAATACCTCCCAGCCAGCACTAACAGAACCACACATGCCCAACGCCAAATGCTCTCCAAGCCAAAGCCGCCGTTAAGCTGACAATAAAACTTTTATGTGAATAAGGGGTTGATGATTAAACGGGGAAGACAGTGAGGAATGGCTTAATAGAGCTGGCTGGTGGCCGTGTGCATCCCACAAAGGCGGAGGAGGAAGACCCAGTCTGTGTGACAGCAAGGGGACCAGTGAGCCTCACTCTTCTCCAGGTCATTCATGTGAACTGCCACCAAGTGCTTTATGCTTCCTATGTTGGGTTGGAAGATGAAAACTAACGTCTATCTCTGAAAGTGAAGCAGGTCTCTTTAGAACAATTTTTACAGTGGCTCTGATCTGTACTCAGTGTATTGTTGTTTGAGTAGAACTATCTGATAGCTGAGCCTCCAGCAGGTTTTCAGAGGCAGTAAATTGCACACGAGAAGACGGCCAGTCTTTCTCCAGCCGAGCAGCTGGTAGATACAAACTGTGTGACTTTGAGATTGTAGTGCAGGTTCTTACCACCAGGCCACTTCCAAAATTGAACAACCCCCCAAAATTGGACTTAATCTAGTTTGCTTCCTTGTTTTAGGAACTATGTATGTCCTCCTCCTTTCTGTACTACACATGCTCCCTCTGAAGAACAAAGGACTTTCCAGGGTCTCTGAGAAAACCAGGCTCTGACACTCATGGTTGATACATACAGACAGGAGGCCAGTGAGGGGTAGGGGTCCAGGGCTAAGCCAATCCAACTGGAGCCTTTGTGAGGAAGGGATCCTCATCAGGACTCTGGAGGTGGCTCTGTCCCACCTGGCCTCCCTCTCAACAGGAATAGGTCATGAAGAATGTCAGCTTCCCATTAATCTATAAATTCAGGTAAATAAATCACCCTTGATTAGCAAATCTTCTCTGGACTGATTTGGGGGAGAAGGGAGGTAATTTGGGAAGACTAGGAGAAATGTGGGGTCAAGATTTGTGGACGATTTATCAACAATCTGCGTTATGC